>NC_090922.1:174890353-175221603 GCF_040938575.1 Ambystoma mexicanum
TTTTCAGGACCGTTGTCTCCTTCTGGTCGTTTGGATCAGGCAAAGTTTTCAGTGAAACTGGGAACCTTTTGGCATGGGTAGCATGAATCCAGGCCTTGCGGCCATCCACCCGTATGGCTGCCTGCGTCACCAGCAACACTTGATAGGGCCGCGCCACCTGGGTGCTAATGCTGTCTTCCGCTCAAAGTTCTTAATCAGGACCCAGCTTCCAGGCTCCAGCGCTTGCCCCGGTCCGGTGTATCGCACTGGTAACGCCTCCTGCACCTGCTGATGAATCAAACGCAACTTCTGCATTAAAAGGCCACAGTACGTGCTTAACACAGGATGCTCGACCTCACATAATCTTTTGGGCTGCGGTGCGCACCATACATTTGCCGGTCTCCCCATTATAATTTCATAGGGAGAGAGCCCAGTTTTAGCCTGCACAGACGTGCGCATGCACAATAGCGCTAGGGGTAATGCATCCACCCAACTCAACTTGCTCCCAGCACAGATCTTAGCTATCTTTGACTTTAAGATACAGTTATGCCTCTCAACAAGTCCGGCGGAACTCGGATGCCTGGAACTGTGGAATCGTTTCTTTATCTGTAGACCTGCACAGATCTGTAGTACTACAGGGCCCACAAAATGTGGGCCATTATCTGACCACAGGACAGGGGGCAGCCCGAACCGGAAGAAATACTCCTTCAACATTACTTTTGCCGTTGACATGGCAGTACAGTCTTTTAAAGGATATGCCTCCACCCACTTGCTAAATGCACAAATCACCACTAACACATATTTGTAGTTCTGGCACCTTTCCATTTCTATGAAATCAAAATGGATCACTTCGAATGGCATAGAGGGTGGGCCAAAGCTACCTACTGGAGTCACGGTTCCCTTCCCTACATTGTGTTGCAGGCACGTAATACAATTCTGCACTAGCCTTTCTGCATTCTTTTTTATGTGCTCATTTTTCCATACTGTGGATAAATGCTGTACCATTTTCTTCGCGCAAATGTGGGTAGGGCTATGCGCCATTGTAACCATTGCGGTTACGTAACAATTTGGCAACATCTAGTTCTTGGTCTCTTTGTCCACCCAACATCCTTCCAAATCTAACTCAGCAGAGCCCTCAGCCCACCCGTGAATCTCTTCGGTTGTGGCCTCAGCCTGCATTTCTTTGACTGTGGCAACTCCATTCTCTATCATACAAGGTACTTCCTTTGTTTGTACTGTCATCATTCTTGTACTCAAATCAGTGGCTGTTTGTTTCGCAATCCTGTCTGCAAATGCGTTTCCCCCTCCCACTTTGCATGTTACTTTTTTATGCACCACGCATTTTACTATAGCTAAGTGCGTTGGAAACGTGAGTGCAGACATCAATCGTACAATCAAAGGGCCATGCTGAATCCTGGCCCCATGTGATGTCAAGAAGCCCCTCTCAGCCCAGAGTCGGCCAAAGTTATGAACCACGCCAAAGGCGTACTGGCTGTCAGTATAAATATTCATGTTCAAATTCTCAGAGAGTTCGCAGGCTCAGGTCAGTGCTATTATTTCTGCAACTTGTGCCGAATTGTAGGGGATTCTTCGGCTTTCTACAACACTCTCTAGGGTAGTAATTGCATATGTGGCCGTTGATGTGCCATCAGGTAATTTAAAACAAGAGCCGTCACAAAACAACTCCCCATCTGGCTCTTTCTGTGAGATGTCGCTCAAGTCAATTCTTCCCTTTGTTTCTTCTTCAGTGACCATTAAACAATCATGGGGTGGTGGTGATTCATTGTCACCAATTTCTGCTATGGGCAGTGGCATTAATTCTGCAGGATTCAATGCGCTACACCTCATAATTTGGATGTGGGGTGCAAACAAGATGAGCTCATATCTTGTTAGTCTAGCAGAGGTGAGGTGTTGCATCTGTGTTCTTTCAATAGAAAGTCTATGGCATGTGGCACCATCAGAATTAAAGTATGCCCCAATACCATTCCTTCCGTTTGTTTCACTGACGCAGCAGCCGCTGCAACAGATCACAAACATCGTGGTAGTGCGCTCGCTACAGGGTCCAGCGCAGAAGAATAATAGCCGCACAGTCTATTTCTTCCACCTTGTTCCTGTGTCAAAACCGCCAATGCACATCCTTCACTCTCGCTCACAAATAGTCTAAAGATCTTTTTATAGTTAGGAGTGCCTAAAACTGGCGCAGCACACAATGCAGCTTTCAATTGCTCAAATGCTTTCTGAGATTCCTCATCCCACTGTAAAGGCATCACTGCATCCTTTTTAGTTAATTGTACCATCGGCTTCACAATCAATGCAAAATTACTGATCCACTGCCGACAAGAAGAGGCCATGCCTATTACAGCTCTCACTCCTTTTTGAGTTTTTGGAATAGGCATACTAGAAATACTTTCTATGCGTTCTGGTGTTAATCTTCTCCTTTCTTTCGAAAGTAGGTAACCCAAATAAGACACCTCCTTTTGATTATACTGGAATTTCTTCAAACTTGCCTTGTGACCATGGGTCGCTAGGTGTGTCAATAGTAATATAGTACTTTCTTTGCAGATCTCTTTTGTGTCAGCAGCTAGTAACAAGTCATCTATGTACTGCAAGAGTATGCAACCTTCAGGTAATTCTAGCATGTCTAGCTGCTCTTTTAGTGCTCTGCTGTAAATGCTCTGGCTTTCTGTGTATCCTTGTAGAATGCGTGTGAATGTGAATGATCGACCTCCTAGAGTGAACGCGAACAGATATCTACTGCTTTTATCCACTGGAATGCTAAAGAATGCGTTCTTCAAATCAACTGCACTAAAGTATTCTGCAGTGGCCGGTATCATTGTCAGTATTGTTGGGACATCTGGGACCAAAGGGAATTGTGGGTCCACCACTTTGTTCAATGCGCGCAGATCAATTATGAAACGATATGGTACTTCATTGCCTCCTTTCTTATAAACTGGAAGAATCGAGCTGTTGCACGTGCTACCTGCAATCTCTTAAACCACCCACAATCTCACCAGGTCAGTAACAATACTCTTTATTCCCTTCTCACCTTCAACAGACATTTTATACTGGGGAATTCGTGGTAATGTAACACCTTCTTTCAAAGTTATTTTTGCTGGCTCTGTTTTCAAGCATCCTACATCGTTATCATGCATTGCCCATAGACAGGTTGGTACTCTACTTAGCTCTTCAGGTAACGCTTTTGACATAAATTCCGTCACCGGTGCATCGTGAGGCCAAATCGTGAGGAACACCCCATCTGCCGTACAATGTAAAACTGCCCCCAATTTTCTCAACAAGTTTAATCCTAGCAAGTTCTCCCCACAATTTTCTGTCAGAAGAAATGGACACTGTTCCGTAAATGGTCCTATTGTAATTGGGACAGCTTCGGACATGGGTTAATTACTGGTGTACCTGCGAACCCTGCAGAAACATTCTTTTGCCCCGACAGTGGGATCTCCAGAACCAAGTGGTGGTCTATCGAACACTTCTGTGCCCCTGTATCTACAAGGAAACGGTGCTCCTTATTCCCGACTCTCATTTCTACGTAGGGTCCTCTCTGATTCACGGTAATAGACACTGGTTCCGACCCCTGCCGTGGGCTGTCCTATTGCGAAAATAACACATCGTCCGATGTGTAGTCACCGCTGCTACTATAATACGTGTTTGGCTGTGTATCAAAAATATTCCCATTTCCCCGCCGGTGTCCTCCACTCTGATCATTTCTCTGTTGGCCCTGCCCGCTCTGATTTTGGTTCGGAACACTTTGGTTCAATGCCTGGTTCTGTTGAGCTTGGTTTTGACCATAGGATTGGTTTTGAGTACCTCCATTGGTATATCCCTGCTGCTGCTGCATGCTATTTCTGCTTGGGCCATTTGATCCCTGATGTCCTCTATGAGGCCTTCTCTGGCCAAACCCACCTCTATTCTGTAGGTGCGGGCATTGCGCTCGCCAGTGTCCTTCCTCCTTACAATACGCACATTGATTTACTCCCAATGACACCCCATGCATATTATTCAAATTTCCCCGGCCTTGTGCATTTCCTCTACCTCTATTGTATCCAATTACCTGCTGCAGTAACACTCCTACTATCGTTCGCATCGCTTCTTTTCTCATCTCCAATGGGTACCCATTACACATCTCACTTACTTCCTTTACTGACGTTTTCTTATTTGACATCCATCGCTTTGTTTCCCCCAACCATGCCTGCAATCTTTGTTTATCATTTATTTGCCCCGGTGCAGGCGAATGCTTTGCACCACCTGGAAAAACTGTCGGCCACGATTTTTGCATATACAACCTCGACGCCTCCTTCCTACCTTTCTTAATACACTCCTGACTATATTCAGGTGTAGCAAACATTTCAGCATATCTATCTTCCATTTCATTTTTCAGTTCAATGAGTTTGTACACGTTTTCTTACATCCTCATCTCTTTGCTCACTCCGTGCTAACTTATTCAAATCTAACAATCGTTGTGGCGGTAAATTCCCAAGTATCTTTTTCCATTCTCCCACCAAAAATTCCCCCATGGATTCCAACACTACCTGTCTCTCGTTGCTTCTTCGGTACCCATATAATGAGGCCAATGCTGCTGTCCCATCATTTCCTTCTATGTACATTTCTGCCTCTTGCTGTAATTCAATCTTTCTTTCTTTGCTGATCGCGCTGCGAGTTACCCTTCCAAATCCTGTTCCTTCAGCCCCGCCTCTCGCCTCCCCGGTCTCAATTTCGACTTCGGGAAGGGCAGATGGTGCTGAATCTGTCTCTGGAGCGGAAGGTGCGGATGGGACAAGTGACACAGGTGGCATCTGTGAAGGGCCTTGCTGGGTGCTGGGAAATTGTGCGTCTGCGGTCTGCGCTTGTGGGATGGCTCGAGCTGTGGGTGGGGCGTGGGTTAATGCTTGCGTGAGGGGAAGTGCTTGGGCTGCGGGAGGGGGTATGAGAGCTACTGGTTGGGCCTGCGCAGTCACTACTGGCGTGTTTGGTTCCGATCCTGGTTTTGGGCCTTGACCCGTATGGGTTAACAAATGTTCCATTAATTAGTCTGCTATGTGTAGTTCCCGCTGCGGATATATTCCTTCTATGTTCATTTGCTCACGTCTCCCTTCCTGTCTTAGACTTGCCGTCCACTCCTCCTCCTCCTTTTCTTCTGCTACCTCAAGCTTCGATTTGTGCCTACACGCATGCTTCTCTCTACTCCTAAGTCGGAGCATTGCTTCCCTCCTCCAATCTTTGATAGTCTCAAAAGCTGCGGGTCGCGCTTTTTCCCTTATCAACACCCTTTCTAAGTTATCTATCCTCGCAATCTCAAAGCTACCATTAATTGGCCACTGATGGTCCTGTTGCTTTCTAGTTTGCCTATGCCAAATTTCACAAAATATTATCGCACCCACACCATATTTTGCATACATGTCATAAGCCGGCGTTCCCCCAGGCGGTGCACTTTGGCCATTTTCCAAGGACTGTCTACCGCAGCGGAAAAGCCCCGCTAAAGTGGACATTACTCCAGGCATGTTTTTAACCTTCCCCTTCGTTAATCAACCTTACTCTGGAAGTTTGATTATTTTGCAAAATCAACCCTCTACCAATAATCAGGGTTTCGTTTGAATCGGGGAATGACTCACCTGATAAAACAAGTCGCCTGTGTCCTAACGCAACCTCTCCCAACGTCATGTCTGTGCTTCTCTGGCTTCTGCCTCGTTTTGGGACCCTCCCCTCCTTTGCCCTCTGGCCCGGCACGTCGATCAGGGATCAGATGTGTGCAGATCTGCGGAAGGAATCTCTCCTCACTTCTACAGGGCGCCCCGTACACCTCTTGATCCCGGCTCGATCGTCCCGTCCTAGCCGTTCTCCGCCTTTACTCCGTTACAACGTATACGATGGGGCAAGTGAGGGAGGGTCCCTATTCGGGCGCCATCTCGAAAGGGGCCCTTAGGGGTCCCTCGCGATATGGAAACAAGGCAATAACCATACACGAAAGGATGTGCCAGACACGAGGTTCAAATTCCCAATGCTAGGGTTTATTGCAAGCAAAATAGTCCCAATTGGCCAACTGTGGTCTCACTACCCGCGACGTGTATTCTCTAGACCTCGAGGGACGCAAGAGAGCGAATTACGTACATCAGTTACATGTATACAAAATGCATATCATACAATCAGCTATGTCATGTTTAACACCCCCCTTTTATTGAGTTTCTTTGAACTCGGGATGATGATGGACATTTCCGACGAGAATGACAATTATGTCACTTTCGATGTCTATTCAAGTAACAATGTGCAATTTAGAAAGTGCAGAGGCATCTTCTAGTTGTTGAACAGAACACGGTGCTTCTGTTCTTGGAAGCAAGCTGCACACGGGGGAAGAGTCACATTCCAAGCTTTGCTATCTATGAGGTGCTATTCGTGTCCTGGGAGCCGACACGCTCTAAAGGGTTTTGTGAAGGGGGGCCGTAAGAAGAGCATAATTCGAGCCTTTAGCTGCTTTATTCTAACATATTCTATCACAGTATGAGACTAGCTGGCAGCTGTGAAATGATTAAATGCCCTGCAGCTCTCCCTCAAGGCTACAGAGAGGGAGCGTGGGCATTCCTTTCTGGGCGGCTCATGAGGAGTTTCAACGAACTCCTCAGTCCCGCGGCCTTGCCCTTTCATATTCAGACAACAATGTTAACAGTTGAGCAGAGTAAGCAGAATTCGCAAGAATTGCAAGCTGCAAAGCAGTTTAGACAGAAAGCAATGAGCAATGGTTAACAAGCAAAATGGCAATTCTTGCTACGTTTAAAATGGCCGCTTGTTGGTCAAGCATAGCAGTCTGTATTCTGTGCATAAGACGGTTGGCCTTCGGCCATCAAGATACGTCTATCATCCAAATGAAGGGTATTCATTTTTCCAGATTGACAATATGCGTACCATTTCCTGTAAGTGAAACCGGACCTCGGTAAATCTGCATGCGCGCCCCCGTAAAACAAGGCAGCAGCCGGCTAATCTGCATACGGACACACCTAAATGCAATCGGCACCCCCACTGCATGCATGTACCCCTAATTTCCGAATCCCACCTCACCTTTGCACGTTGGTTCCAGTGCAATTAGTACTTTGCAGGTCCTTTCATGTGGTGCGAAAAATTGCAAGCTTTGCGTGCTTCTTCATCTGACGTCACGTTGCGTGGTCAGATCCATGAATATGCTTTTGCTTGTGCATTGCTGGGCGTGCAATTTGTTTGCGTACCCCGTCCCTCAACACGTCCGCATTAAGAACTTGTTCTTCCTCATTCTGCATAGGGAATGGGGAATATGCATATGCCTCCCCCTATTTTTTTCGTTGCGTGGGGCTGTCCCTCACTTTGTGTGGAGTGTCACACAGAGTGCCCGACTGCACTCAAAGACGTTATAGAACAGCGCTGTTACTACCGGACCGGCAAACTTATAATGAGGCCCGCTGTCTTCTTCAGGCGACCTGCCAGCCAGGGGCTCAGGAGGGCGGAAGCCTGCCCAAAATGTGGATTGAAGTGTGGTAAACTAGTCCAAGCAGGGCATTCCTGGGATGTCTTTAAGTAGTGCTTCTGTAACACAGTCCCACAGCACACCCTTCCATTAGTGTTAAATGAGATGTGGGAGAGACCCCATCATCTAAACAGTTGCAGCTTCTATTGAGTGTTAATGATTGGTAATCAGCACTGCTTTTGAGATATTCATTTTACAGCTCAAGTCGGGGTTCAAATCTGCTTCCCGCAAAGTCAATTCAACACCAGCAACTTTTTTCCTGTTTTTCCTTTCTTCTTCCTCGAAAGATTACAGTGCGGTTACCCCAGAGATGGGCATAATACGTCATTTTCTCTGACAAGAGAATAAGATCACTACACTGGCAATTGGCGTGGTATGAAAGCTTAACAATCTAACAAGACAAAGTAAACCTCTTTTAGAATGTTCACTGGACAACATTTCCTTATTAAATGCACAAAACCGTGTTCACCTTTTTGTGGCGCTGTAAATGTCTTTTACATCATTGACTGCAACAAGTTGCAAGCACATTTCAAGCAACGACTAAAAGAGGTTTCTTTGTCACAGAAGCTTTTTTGGTTTTGCCTTTATACCTAAAAGTATATTATACCATAGTGCAATTTACAGAAATCGCAAACGCCCTTTTGAGTTGCCAGTGGTCTTCTTTTGTTTATGGCTGTGGTCGTCTGCACCATTGACACAATGGCCATTTATGAGGGCAGGAAAGGCTGCAGGTAATTCTGTTAAACAAACTCATCTTCATTAATGTTCCATGACAGTAAAAGCACAGTCCACCCTACTGACATCCCCTGCGATTGCTTTGCATTGGAAGCCGAGTGGGTTCATAGTTCACATGTGCATTTCTGAGTGCAGCCTTCTAGCGCCCAATCTTCCAGGCAGGCTGGGAGGATCGCTTTTGTTGTTAAAGGCATCCTTTTCCAAAAGTCATAAAAATGATCCTCATTATGACCCCGGCGGTAGCCGTGCTGGTAAAAATGGCATGGCTGCTGCTGGTGAATATTTTTTTCCGGCACCCGGCAATGATGACTTACCGGGGCATTACAGCCCCCATTGCCGAGCGCTGGAAAAAATTACTCCCCATTCCCATTCGATTCCCATTGGACACAATGGGAATGGGGAGGACGGTAGCACCGGCACCATTCATTAATGGTGCCGGTGCTACCGTCAAAGTCTGCGGGCGGGTGCCGTTCCACCCGCCAGGGCAGACCTGGCGGGCTGAAAGGCACCCGCTCGCAGAACTCAGAGTATGCCGGTCCGGTAACAACAGTGCCGGTAGCTTACCTTTTCTATTACAGGTTCTGGGCAACCCTCTACTTTCTTCTTAAAGGTTCTACCACCGCAAAGTACCTGAGAGGCAACAGGAGAACAGGATTCAAGACAAATCTGGGACCCCTGGATCCTGGGGGTATAAGGTGCTCTACCTCGTCACAATACCTTTGGTGGCTTGGCAGGCAAAGTGGCAGAGTATCTCAGTTTCACTCAATGCTTCTCTTCAAGGATGGACCCTCTTTGGAAGAAGAAGTCACTGGGATGCTGAGTCCAAGAGGATGGAACCAAAGTCTTTCTGAAGTGCAGCAGTTTTGCTCTTCGTGGTGCTCTGCGTTGGTCGACAATTTCTCCGACTGCAGAAGTCCTGGGAAGATGAAACTTGCTGTGGGCTCCTTAAAGGCTTGGCAGATGAGAATAATACCCATGGGGCCATTCAATGACTGCTGGCCTTGATGGGTACATAGGTCACGTTTGATGTCGGGTTTCATAATTAGGTGGTTTTCCGACTTTCGGTTCTTCAGTGCTGGAGCCTCAGCACGGGCCTCTGGATGGCTTCTGGTGACCTGGATCTGACAACTCGAGTGGACCACAGAACCGCACCAAGTCTGGTCCTCGGGATGTCTTTGTTGTATTCTGGTGGTTGGAAGCCCACTGGCGGACCTTTCTCTGTGCTTAGCAACCCTGGACCTTCTCTGGTAGGAAAATGTGATCAGTGATGATGGCACAGATGTGCATTGAAGTATTCTTCAGCAGTTTGGAACTTTCACAGCTCTGGGTGACTAGCAGCACTATACCTGTTTATTCCCTCTTGTCGGCGGTAGACAGTAACAGTCTTCCACTGGTCACCAACACTCCTCCGGACCCTGGGTGACACCATAGGACTTTTTCAACTAAAGATGTCTGGGCACTCCTCTTCTGGATTCACAAAGACCCCTTCTCAGCAGGTTCCATGATGGTCCCTTGTAGCTCGGGGAGAGGTCTCCTAAACAGGTCCTCTCTGGATCAGTCATTAGAAGAACACAGCAGCCTTCGGATTACATGACGAAAATGCAGCAGCACACTTCTCCTCCAGCTGGACTTCAAGGAACAGCTTATTCTTGCTTCAGCTTTGATTTCAGATTCTGAACAAAATGAGAGGCCCCCTGTTATACACAGTTGGTCTCCATTCACTCGGGCTGAGCCAGGCTCAGTCAAACAATCCTCCTTTCCCTATCTCCTGCCCTTATTTTCTTCTATGCACTTACTCTATCAGAATTGTCCCTGGACCTAATATGATAGCAACCTCGTCTGTTTCCTCCACCCTCCCATTACTGTTTATTTCATCCCCACCACCCCTCCAGCACTATCTGAAATGTCGTCAGGCCTAGTATGATAGTCACTTGTTTTGTTCCTCCCCTTCCTTTCTGCACCCCTCTCCCTCACCTTTTGTTTTTCTCCGGATCACAGAAATGTCGTCAGGCCTAGTACGGTAGTCGCCTGTCTGTTTCCATTTCCTTCCCACTTTCCCCCTCCCTTCCTTATCTATGTCTTAGCTCTTGCACTATCTGAAATGTCGTCAGGCCAAGTACAATAGTTAATTTCACATCCTTACTGTTCATGGCCTGTAAGAATGTGGTTGTATTTTCCCTTGTTCCCTCCCTTGCCTTGAAGCACTTTGGAACACATTGTGTATAGGCGCTATATAAAGAAACAATCATATCATATCATATCATAATCATGCAGAAGGGCATTCGGGCCATTCACTCCACCCAGACACCCATAAATAGAATGTGGATTGGGGTAAGCACACTACAATGCATTCATGCCAATTTCAGTCAGGGCTTTCTCAAGCATTGTGTCACACACAGAAACCAGACATCTATAACACAAAATGTTAGTTCACTTAAGACTCCATTCACACAGCTCCTGGGAAGGCTCCGGTCAGCCTGACAGGAGCCATCCCCAGAGCCATATATGGTATTTCCACCTAACAGCCAGTCAGGAGGAAGGGACCGAGTCAGGGTTTACCAGGACTTGGGAAACACAGTGGCCATCTTGCCTTCCTTCCTATGTCTGGGGCTGGGTGTCCCAAAACTGGAGGACACTCGGACCCACTGCCAAGTCAGCAAGTAGTTGCCACCAGCCCATACCCTGCTCTGTGGGCAACATACAGATGCCCATAAATACACAGGGATAAAATGGTGCACCCCACCCATGGGTGCCATAAGTGTATCCCATGGTTGTTGTTCACCAAAGGAAAACATGAAGAGCTGCACTGCTAGAGATCCGGGCTGGACCTCAGTGGCAGAAAACATAGAGAAAACACATACATAAAAGTGGTAGGACAAGGACTAGGAGACCCTGCCCCTCTTTAAGGCATTTCCATCATCACAACTATTTTGTTGGTCGAGGGCATGGGTGATGATGGTGTTGTAATTATTGAGGAGTGTGGAGGGGTGTTTTTTAGGGCAAAGGGAGGGGTGATATGAGTGGTTCTAAGGTTGCGTTGTTAATGTTTCAGATTTTTCTGGCTGAGGGTGTGTAACAGGTGGGGAGATGTTGTCTAGTAGAGTGAGTATGAAGGTGATGACAAAGTAGTCAGGCTAAAATACACAGATTCGGTTTTGCATAGAAATGTGATTTTTCCTTGAAATCAAAGATCAAGCGCATTGTGAGCAATGTGTGGTGTTGGTGATGTGTTGGTTGAGGTTATAGGGCATGAGTGAAGTGAGGATACTACATGGGGTTGATGTCTGGGTGGGACCTACCTGTGTTTAAATTGCCTGGGTAGATATTGGTGCAGAGGGAACTGGGGTTGACAGTAGTGAAATCAGACCAGTCAGTATGGTAGTGTGTTGGAGGCAGTAGGTGAGGTGCATGAATGTGGTGTGGGTGTGTGATGGAGGGGAGCAACTGTGAGAGAGGGCTTCAAAGGATGTGTGTGAGGGAGTGTGGGCTTGCCAATTGTGTATGAGTCTTTGTAAATGATGGCAAGCAATCCCACCACCTGCTTTGTGTGGGCAATCTCTGTGGTTGATGATATAGTGTGGGTGGAGCATGCCAGGGATGATAGGTGTGTGGTGGGGTTTCATCATTATCTCTGTGATAAAGAGCATGATTGGAGAGTGTTTGTTGACTGATTTCATGTGTGTGTATGTGTGTGTGCAGGTGCAGAAAGGCAGTGAAGGAGAATGCAGGCAATGCAAATAGTTGCTTCAGTGGAGCGTTGTGTTGGAGGATGATTTGCATGTTGATAGTTGTTGTGTACTTTGTGGCATGTTTGGTGGCACCCAGTGGCAAACAGGGCGCAAAGAATGAAATAGCAAAACATTAGTTCCTACCCTGAGTTATGTCTACTCTTTAAAGGGACAAAGAATGAAAGATGCATTTTAGCTCTTACCCATAGCCCTGTTTGCAATTTGCCCAGAACTCCTGGTTGTTTGGATGCCTATAGCAAAGTGGTTACATATGTGACCTAGAAGTAGTCCAACAGAAAATATAAATAACGCATAACGCAGCAGTCCCCTTTTCACTCACACTGAAGTCAGTAGGAACACAGAATTCAGCTAAGGTGTTACATTGAGGGATGTGGCGAGAGCGCCTGGTCGTTTACCTAAGGGTTTCGGGGAGGGAGTTTAAAACCTTACCCTACCCCGAAGTATAACAAAGAGAAAACTAAGTAATTCTGGGTCCAGCGGTGGGCTTAAACAGGGCTGCTGGCGCATGCGGTTTGTGGGGCTTTCAAGCTGCAAGAGGTAGACAGCTCAGGTGGTGCCCTGTTCACATTTATGACTGGGATCCCTGTTGGTTTAGTCATTTTCGCCACTGCTCCTCCCTGTACTCCTGCAGCCCAGCATCATTTTGTCACAGTCCCCTCTTGCATGATCTCACTGTACCCTCTCTTCTCCTCCTTGCACACCCCCCCCATCACACACACAGACTCGCACTTTCATCTAACCAATTGATGTGTCTCTTGCGCCATTCCTGCCCCTATATTTACCTTCGCTGCCCCTTTCTGTCCTAACACATCTCCTATATAACCACTGTGCTCGCTTTCTCATCAGCACACTGGTCCCATTCTACCAAATTCCCATGAGGCCTGCACTTGTATCTCTCCCCTCTAATCTGATCACTCACCCCTCCTACCTCTCATTTTCACCCCCTCCCTCTCTCCCCTCTCCAGTGCTTTACTGTTCACGTACAGCATTTGACGAGCTCTCCCGCTCCCAGTCTGCTGGCTCAGCCCTTCCCACTCTCACCCTCTCCCTCTCCTACCCCTCCCCTCGCTTCCTTTGTGTCTCTCTGATTTACATAGGATATGCTCGGTGTTTCCCAGAAGTGGCAGGCCCCGCCTCCTTCTGTAAATGACAGATAAATGTTTAACAAGAACCCTTGCAGGCTCTTGAGCAAACACATAAATCATACGACAGATCCAGTAAAGTGTGGCAGGAGGACGGCCAAAACTCCTCCCATATAAACAGTACACAGAGGAAGCAGGAGTGAGTTCAAAGGTCAGTCGAGGCCAAGCCAAACCCGGCTGAATCGAACAACAACAGAACAAAGGGACAAGCTGTGGGGAGCAGGAAAATAGGGGACATGGCGTCCATGAGAATACAGTAGCAAGCAGCCCAACCCTTTGCAATCATGGTCCAGCACAGTTCAGCGTGCAGTGAGTGGGAGTTGGAGGGGTCGGGCGTGAGGAGTAGAGGGGTAAATGGCCATGCTATTTATGAGGTGAGCATTAGATCTGTTTTTGGGACATGAATACAAAAAGAAAAGCCATCCAGGGAGCGTCTGTGATGAGGCAAATGCAAACAAACATACATGCATTTGATGAGGGGGATAGGCAGTGTTTTGGCAAAAGGGCCTATGATACACACTAAGAAAGGGGTAGGTCAGAGCCGCGTGTGGTTGGTTTGTGGTAAAGGCGATATGCTGATGCTGCTAAAAGGGGGAGGGGTGCATAGCTGCCAACTTTCGGCGCCAGTCCTGTTTTATTTTCCGCAATACATGCTGGGACTTGTAGGCCCACGCTTGCAATGGGAAAAAAACCTACAAGTTCCAGCATGCAAATGGAAGCAAAAACCCAGGACTGGCTCAAAGATTGTGCATGAAACAGGAAAACCTGACAGCTATGCACCCCTCTCGACCTTTAGCAGAATCAGCGTGTCTCCTTGGCCACCAACCCACCTGGGTTCAGGTAGCTGCAAAAAAAAAAAAAAATGCAACTGATGAGGGCGGTGGGCAGTGTTTTGGCAAACGGGGCTATGATGCAAACCAAGCCCCGTGTGGTTGGTTGGTGGCAAAGGAGACCTGCTGATGCTGCTGTTAGGGAGAATTCTCTGTAAAGGCTAATTTCCCAAACCTAGTGAGTCCCCCAGCAGCTTTGCTGGATTTTTGGGGTTTAATTTTTTCTCCTGCTAACAGTGAGACTCTTTTTTTCCCACTCTTAGGCATGCTTTGAGAATGTCCTTTGACTTTGTAATGTGTTTATGGGCTATGGGGTCTTTTACTCCATAGGGCTTCATGTGTTTTTGGTAAGTGTGTTACACAGCACCCTCAGTGTAGTAACACAGGGGTTTCATAGTGACCCCCAAACATAGCCTCCATACCCTGGGACTGACTACTGTCTCCCAGGGCATGTAAAGTCACCATTGACTTTACTTGTCTTAAATTGTGAACAGAACCAGTACAAACCATCATATTGTGGAAGTACTGGTAGGGGTAATTCCATTTCCCCTGGGTCTGTTTTTCAAGGGGGCACTGTCCATTCCCCCCTTGTTGAGTTTCTGGCTGGTGGCAGTGGTTACCACGCGAAATATTCCACCGGAATATTTCCTATGGGATTTTCCCATTCATTTTAAACGCAACACTTTTTTGGTGCAATGTTAAAGATACCGCCGGGTTATTTCTTTAATATTTATTCCCCGGTTGGGTCTTTTTGCCAGGACTCCGTTTTAAAATGGCGTTTGTGTTCGCCTCTGTAACTCCAACCCAAGTCGAGCCCTTTGTTCCACTTTTGGCGGGCTTCTGCACAGAAGCCTCCAAAAGTGGTGCCACTCTGTCTGGGTCTACAGGATGTGTGGGAGGGGGGAATAGGCACCCTGGACTGAGTTGCCTTGGCAACTCAAGTCGCACTCTTGTGTGATTGGTCCAGTGGTGAGCCGCCCGGCTCACCACTTAGCATGTTTGATTGACAGCTAGGCTGGTGAATAGGGGTTTTGCTGCATAAAAGCAGGGCTTTGAGGACTGGAACTTCAGAAGTAGCCACAGGACCTAAAGAATCCGAAGAGGGAGAAGCTGAGCCGACCTGCAACAACGACACCACCGGTGGAGCCCTGCTGAACCAAACTCACCACTTCCCAACGACAGAGAAGATCTTCTTCCAGGAGAGTCTTCTTCCTTTGAGCTGGTGAGGTTAACCAGTTCGCCTTTTTTCACCTTCCTGGATCGTCTCGTGGTCGAATCGCGCGTGCCAAGCACCCCGGCGGCCGGATAGCCACGCTTCACCACTACCGCGAATAAAAGAGTAGTACCTTTTAACCGGGAAACTCCGCGGCTGGTTTCTTCCCTGGCAGTGCAACGACCTCCAGCTTTCCTCCACGTCGAGATCTCCTCTTCCCCTGGACGAAGCACCGACTTGCACCCGCTGCTAGGAACAACTGCCCCCCCTGGAGCTTGCTCGCCATTTCAGGTACTGTGTCCCGCCTGGTCTCCCTTGCAACAGACTGTTCAAGGTGTCCCGTAAATCCTCGACTCTCTATCCTGGGGTGACCTCGGACCCGTTAACATTACCTTTCTGAACTGATCCAACTCCTTTTTAACTATCTGCAAAGACTTTTAAAGTGTACTTCAACTGTGTGATCTTGGGCACATTCCCCCTTGCTCTCTCCAGGAGTGGGCCTGGCCTATGAACTTTTTGCTCTACAGTAGACCCTGCCTTTTCTAAGTATCTGTGGGTACTTAAAAGTGTTGGTACTGTGTTATTTACTCTGCCTTTTCTCTCCTTTTTTAAACAAATTATTGGAGTGCCATCTTGGTTAAGCGCTCACCTCTGTGTTGATAATAAGTGGTGTTCTTTTTCTAAGACTTGTCAAATAATTAATTAGGGAGGTGTATATATGTCTAGAGACTGTGTTTGAACTTGCTTGACATATTAGTGCCAGTGTATTTTTACAAGTGTGTTTTTTTTTTAAATAAATAATTATATACTTTTATACCAAAGATCTGGTCAGTGTTTGCTTGTGCTACTGTATTTTTGGCCCTATTGTGTATACTCTATATACTGCCTAACTCTTCTGGAGAGAAGTCTGACTGCTCAGCCACAGCTAACAGGTAAATCTGGGTGGTACAGACTGCTACCAATTGGGTTTACTGCTAACACCTGTAGTCTTAAACGTTTTGCAGTGGTCCCTAAGGGAAATGGGGGGGGGGGGTGCATAGCTGTCAAGTTTTCCTGTTCCATGCAGAATCTTTGAGTTGGTCCTGTTTTTTCCGCTCTGCATATTGGGACTTCTAGGCCCACCTTGCAATGGGAAAACATAACTACAAGTTCCAGCATGCAATTGGAAGCAAATGCCAGGACTGGGTCGAGGAGTCAGGCATGGAAATGGGAAACTTGGCTGGGAGGGGGTGACATGCTTCCGTAATAGGGAGGGGAAGGCAGTGCTCAGGTGAGCAGAATGAAAAGGATTTTTTTATGACAGGTGGAAATTGGAAACCCCTCACAAACAGGATAATGGATATGCTATTGTTGCAAGAGTTAGAGTTAGCATCACCAGTCCAGTACTAGGTGGGTGCATGCTTTTCAAGAGACAAAGGAAAGCCTCACCCCTCTCCTGCCGCCTGTTAGGCTAGCGGGAAAGGGCTAAATGGTCGTGCTTTTTATGACGGAGGTTGTCAGGTCAGTCCCTGAGGAGGGGCTAAAAGCATACAATTCATGAGATAAGCCAGTGTGGCAGCCCCTTGTGGTTTTGTAGCAAAAAGGGGGGAGCACTGGTGGGATCCCACTGTAAAAAAGTGAGGTAAATACCCAAATCTCAGGCTGGGTTATTTATAGATAGAAGGCATAGTTAAAATCTGAGGCTCTTCTTGCACAGAGAATAGTTGGCCTTTTCCAGTTTGACAAATGGTTTATTTTCTTGGAATGGTATGTCTTGGCGGACTCCACTTCTGGATCTGGATTTAACTTTTCAAGGCACAAGAGCCCAGCCATATATATACATGTACACCTCAAAACAGAACATCAATCTGTTCGCATATAGGTTTACAGGAAAGCAACTGTGCCCAGTGTGCATGTTACAGAGTACTTTGTGAGCCAGGGAAACACAAAATGAACACTGTCGTGTGCTTAGGTTGAAAAAAGGATGCTGAATTTAAAGGCATGCCCAAATACACTTTGAACTAATATAAGCATAGTCCTAAAAAAACACGAACCTTATAGTGCCCGTGCCATAATCTCTCAAAAAAGTAGTTTCCCTTTTTAAATTGCTGGTGCACATTTTTCAGACGCCATGTCACTTTTATGACTCCCTGCCTTCCCTTAATTTCTGCCACCTCACATTCTGTACTCTCATAGACCTACCTGGTCCGGGGCACTGCCGGCTACCGCTCGTTATAGGAGAAAGATGACAAACCCTACACTTTATTTGACTCTCTTTCATCTTTCCATATGAATTTCCCACCCTGACAATACAATGGTCTAGACCTCTGTACTGATGTCCTTGGCTGTGAGCCACTCTTCTGGAGGCTCGTGGCTGTCTTCTGCTTCCCCGTGCAGCAAGTCTCACAGAGACATCAGTGCTTTAAGTGGGCCAGGGCTAGCTGGGGCCGAGCCCTGGCAGTCTCTGGAAAAGGCTCCCGAACCGGGGCCCACCTCGACTAGCCCCACCCATGCTGACACCTGAGACAGCCCGTCTAGCAGCTGCACGGTTACACGAGCTGCCTGCAGTTGTCAGCACTTTGGCTTAGAAGAACATTTATTTTTTTCTAAACCGAAGTGTGAACACCTGCAAGCAGCAGGTGCAACCGTGCAGTGTGGGCTGCCTGATGGTCCTGTACTCTGGGCACCTCACGCTGGCTGATGGCTATTTACTCAGAAACAAAAGGAGTGCTGGGCAGTCCAGCCCTCCTCCTGTTTCAGAGAACAGAGCCAACAGCAGCAGGCAGCACTTTCATTCAAGGGGGCCGTGGTAAAGCATTGCACCACGGTGCTCCTTGAATGAAAAGGCTGCCTGCTGGATGTGAGCTGGGCCACACTAGTGTCACACTTTTGGTGCGCCCAGCCCCTTCTTTTCTTTAAAAGGGGGGTGGGGGCTGGGCGCTTCAAAGGTATTAATCCCAGTGCGCCCCAGCTCTGCTTCTTTTAGCAGCCCCCAACCCTTAGGTAAGAGGGACTCTCAGTAGGGGGCACGGCCTAAGCACACCTGTACTTAGGCCACACCGCTTAACGAGACCCCCCCCCGCCCCTCAATTTCTAATCCCACTTAAAGCACCAAGAGGCATCCTTTGACTGCTTCTGTGCGACACGCTGCACGGGTTGCCTTCACTGATCAAGGTGGGCTTCCATATTGGGAGTAGACTTATGGAAATAAATCCCCTTGCTGCTGATCAACTGTTCGGTATGGTGGCTGCGATTACTCCGACTTGGTGCCATCTAGTGGCTACTGACGCAACTGCAGCCCACAAAATGGTGAGCGGAGATCAGGTCCTTTTGGTGTGCTGTGCCTCTCAAGCACCTTTTCAGGGATCAGTGAGGATCAGGTTGTTTTGGTGTGCTGGCCATTTCGAGGATACTGCTTTCATGTGCGTAACGAGGATATTGCTTTGGTGTGCTGACTACTTCGATGATATTGTCAGGAATAACCAGAGTTTTTCTGCACAGAAGGTTACCTTCATCTTGTAGATTGTGGACTACAAGGAGGGCCTTGAGTACCTTAAGGGAATATGTCCTGTGAGTGTGGAGCCGATCCAAGAAAATTGGGAGGATGGAAGCGACCATACAGGCGCCACTTGCTTTTCAGCCTACCACTGCTGAACCTTCCATTGTTTGGATTCAATGGAAGAAAATATTTGATACCTACCTTATTGCTATTGGTGGGAAAGAATTCGACCCGCAGAGGAAACAAGACATTCTTCTGAATAGCCTGGGAGTGGAGGGGCAGAGGATCTTTGATACCCTGCCTGTGATTCCAGTTGCTGATGGCCAGGGGGATGCTCCAGACCTCTATCAGGCAATGGAGCGTGCCCTGCTTGCCTAATTTGGCCCTTGCATAAATGTTGTGATGGAACGCCATATTTTCTTCTCGCACTCACAACAGTCAGTTAAAAAAGTGGAAGTTTGTGGCTGCTGTGCGAGGTTTGACAAAAAATTGCAAGATTGGAACACTTACTGGCAGTTTTGTGCGCGACCAGATATTGAGATGAACTGTCGACAAGAAACTGCAGGAGAGGCCCCTGATGGTGAAAACCCTCTCCTTGGAACAAGCCATTGCCTATTTTGTATGTGGCTGACAGAGGTGTGCCCCTTCTAAACTGGAAGCACCAAAAGGGTCTGTGCATTGTTCTCAATCCGAACGCTCCGCAGCCGGGTATGTTTGTGGAGAAGGATTTAGGGACTCAGTTTCACAATACGTTTTCTGACCATCTGGGCTGTTTGAAATCATTCTGCCACAAAATAAATTTGAGGGGGCGAAACCTGTTGTACATAAGGTTTGTTCTGTTCCCCTGCTACTGAGAGATAAACTCAAGTCTGAACTTGACAAGTTGTGTTTGAATGATGTCATTGAGCCTATTGAAGCTGCTGAATGGCTGTAAAAAAAGGTGACGGCAACATTAGGGTGTGTGTAGATCTCAGACCTCTCACCAATATCTGGGAGGATCCACATCCATTACCCAAGGTACATGAAATGATCACCCTCCTACATGGCGGTAAGTACTTTCCAACGAATGATTTATCTGGTGCTTACCACCAGATTGTGTTACATCCAGACTCGAGATCTTTGACTTCCTTTGTTACACCATTTGGTGCATACAGGTTTAAGAGGATGCCGTTTGGGTTGGTGTCCACTGCAGCAGTTTTTCAAAGTGTCATGGAGAGATTGTTTAAAGGGTTGTCTTATGTTAAGTGCTTTCAGGACAACATTCTGTTGTTCGCCTCTGATCCTGAGCATCATAAGGAGTATTTGTGTGAGGTGTTTTGGATTTTGGACCAAGCTGGTCTTACTGTTAAAAAAGAGAAGGGTACATTCAGTGCTGACAGTCTCCTCCCTTGGGGTTAGCTTGTGGGGCTCAGCTATGCCTCTTCCTGTGGCTGGTGCCTCCTTTCAGTGGTGTGTGCAGATCCTTGTATTGAGGCTATTCCACCTCTTTTTTATGTTTCCTGTACCAGGGGACCACCGCCTCATTGGTTGTCTTCCTCTGGTGTGTGGTTTTCCTGCTCAGACCCCAAAATGCTCTTTGGACTGGGCAAACACCTCCTCTGACAGTCAGCACTGCCTCAGGGAGTTTTGGCATCCAGATATTCATTTCAGGCACTTTGCTCTTCCATTACAAGATCCCACTCTTCTTCACTCTTCTTCGGCAGCAGGAAATAAGTGATTTTCAATGGATTCTATTTTTAAAGATGGCTGCCGCTTACCTTCCCATTTACGACATAACACAATTTCCACCAAGCAGTAATTCTGTCAATTTTGAGAGGAATCACGATCTAGTGAATCCTACATAAAATTGGCAGATTTGGCACTCTGTAAGGTGTTTCTGCAATAATTAGACCAAACGGAGTTACAGTTATTGCCATGCCGATAGATGCGTGGCCATGGGTTCCCAATCTGGCAGTCATTTCACCAGACAAATTGGTGCTGACTAATTCAGTTTGAAGGAATGACCACCATATTTTCCCACCAAATTCAGAGTAAGGCCCTTTGTGTGGCAACATAATCCTGTGTAGAAAGGTGTTTTCTATACAGGATGAGAGGTGTTTCAGGGGCACCATTTTAAGAAATAAGTGGTACCTATTCTACATAATAAATCCAGCACCTACTGCATTTCTGATTGTACATATTTTCCTCTATTTCAAGGTTATTTTAGTCATTCAAGAAATATTTGTTTTCATTTCAATATTTGAAGAGTTCCTGTGATTATATTTTTTTCTAAGGAGATGTCAACTTAAAATTATCTATTTGATTCCAGAAACATCTGACGATTTTGTCTGACATCATATTAATATATCGGCCCGACAGGCATGGGCAGTCTGTGCAGCTGACGAGGCCTCGTGGTCATAGGAGTCCTGCAGGCACCAGCGGCCTGCCTCCAGCACACAAAGGGATACTACTCCCAAAGAGGCAGTGCTGCCTCCATGTACAAGGCTCCCTTTTTTTTGTCTTAGTGAGGCAACGTGTCACCTCTCAACCCCCTGCTGCGATGCTCTGGAGACAAATACCACCCCTCTCAGCAGCCCACTAGACTGCAGGCATCCGTAAGTGCTGCTTATCACTTCATTTCTTCAAGCATAGCATTTGGATGGGTAGTGATTTTTAAGTGATTACCCATTTGAGAGACCATTGTTTTGGACAAGACGCTCTTAACGTTTCTGTGTTAAGAACTGCAAAGGTACATTTCTGTTTTGAAAGCACACAAAAAGCACCAGTTAGCTGTCTAAATCTATGCTCTGCTCCAGCACAATTACTTATACCACACAAAACAGTTTAAAATGATCTGCCTTATTTTCACATGTTCATATTTAACACACCAAAAAACGGTTTGTTGTAGGTAGAATGCAGCATTTGCCTCACATAGGGTTCATCAGGAGTTGGGCGTTAGCCCTTAAATGCGGCTGTAACGCTATTACAGCTTCATTTCAGAGCTGGCCCAATCACGAGTTGGGCCCTGCCAGGACGCATTCACCTCCAGCTCTGAGTTGGAGGTGAATGCGCAGGCCGAGAGGGCATTTTTGGCGCTAATTGCACCGGCGCAATTTGCACCGATGCTAACAGTGTTCCCAGCACCAAACAGACCAGTGGGGAATGGGCCTTAACCACCTTACCGTAACTCTGGATCCGGCGCAAATTGCACCAGACTGAGTAGTGGTTAACCTATTTGTATTGGCAGTATCCTGGTGCTCTTAACGCTGGGATACCGCCAACCTCCTGATGAGGCCCAATAAATATGAAGCATTCCTTTGTCAACTATTGAAACAAAAACAGGTGCCCTGCCTCATCATGAGTTTGGCGGTAACCCTTAAATGCGGTAGTAATGCTATTACCGCAGCATTTAAGGGTCCTTCAAATCACAGGCTTGGCAGATTTACCCCCAACTCTGAGCTGCAGGCAAATCCGCTGTGATTTTGACAATTCCCGGCGCTATTACCAGTAGGTAATAGCGCCAAACATTCCCCATTTGGCCCAATGGGGAATGGGAAATTCCCGAATGGGCCCAATGGGGAATGGGGACTTACTGTTCTTCCAAACCCGTGATCCGGCACTAATAGCGCCGGGGGTTTGGCAGTAGGGCTAATAGCCCCGGCGGTAATACTGCCGGGGTTAGCGCCCAACTCATGATGAGGCCCAATGCCTTTTGTTAGGAGTCTTTAAGTCTTGAAAGTACATTTTCAAAACTCACAGGCCATTTTTTGCCTTCTGCTGAATTGCATTCTGGTATTTGTAATCTTCCATATAAGGTGCTCGGAATAATGCCACAATTTTAAAACATTTGTCTAGCATATTTCTATAAGTATTTATATATTTTTGTGAGTACTTTACTATGGTTTGTGTGCTTTTCAAGTTCTCTTTATAAAACAGAGTGTTGTGGAAAGCCAAACATGGGGGTCTCATGTTTGGATTTTATGTTCCTTGGAGTAGATCTCAGTAAACTGTTGGGTTTCAAAGTTTGGCACCTTTTATACTTTACCAGCATAGTTATTGGAAATTCTTCTCTCAGATTATTTTTCCAGGTTGATACATTTTTTGGAAAGGCAAAGGCTAATTTGTCTTGTGCTCTTTCATCTAAGGGGAAAGGTGCATTAAACTACATTTTTATATTTCACGTTAAGTTATGATGACTTAATGTGCATATATTAACAGATAGCAGCTTTTGATTGTCACTGTAGGGGGCAAACATTCCCATAATGAGTGACGTGTGAGAGCTGCACCGATCTCCAGGTTGAAACAACACATTTTATGCACATTTTGCAGCAGGAATAGGAAAAAACGGTTATGATTTACAGGAAGGTCTACACATAAAACATCTCAGCAACAGTCACCTAACCTGCTGAGTTGTCTTTACAGCATTCTGAGACAGTTCACTGGCTACATTGGAACCAGGGACGTTACCAGATTCCACCAAGCCAGGGATCAGCAACCTTTGGGTCTCCAGATGTTTTGAACTACAAATTCCATCAGCCCTAGGCTGCACATTCACTGATGATGGATCCTGGGAGTACTAGTCCAAAGCATCTGTAGAGCCGCAGGTTGCAGACTCTTGGACCAAGCCAACCGTTCTACGCAAGGATCCCTGCTATGTTGAAAACAAGGGCAAAGTTCAGGGGGCAAAGATTAGGGGTGCCCTGCTCTTGTGCATTTCACAAGAGGGCTGGTGACACAATTCAGTAAGGGAACAAAAGCCAAGGGCGGACAGTGGATATGATGAGGGCAGTGGATATGATGACTTAACGTCAGTATATATGTTTGAGCTACCAGGGCAAAAATCACCCACCTAAGGCGAGCTGGGCAACTGGGGGATTTCCTTGGTGCAGATGGTGATGGATTCCTTATTCTCCACTTCTATTGATCGCTATTTTGTGCCGGTTCTGTGCCTTCTCATCTTGTCTGCACCAACATGGAGAGGTTCCTTCTGTCACAGGGTATCATTGTGAGCCTGGCAGGGTTCATACGTTCTATAGGTGATTGTATAATTTTGAATGAGCCACTTCACTGAGAAGAGCTTGTTTTCTTAAGTACCTACTTGATCCCAAGGCTCTGATTCGAAGACTAGACAATTGGTGTGTGGACACTCTCAAATATCCTCTCCATGGGCGTAGGACATGGGGGGCACAGGGGGAACAAATCCCCCCCACAATTCTAAGTGGGGGGGATGTAATGTCATTTATCCCCCCCAGAATATGTGTTTGGTGTGTTGTGCAGGGATCTGTTTTCTGTTTTTGAAGTGGGGAGAGAGGCTGCTTACTATGTAAGCTGCCCTCTCCCCGCTGACACCCAAAGCATGGGAGCAATACCCTTGGGGCAGATGGGTGATCATTTATTACCCACAATCCCAGACAAGTTGAAAATTGTGTTTTTTCCACCAAATTTCAGCATTTGTCAGGGATTGTGGGTCAGAAATTATGGGGCGATTCACACAAGTCAGACCTCTATGGATTCCCACGGGTGTCTTCTTCTCGGAAATGCATGGGGTTCGCTGTTTTCCTTCGTGGCTTCGACACCTTAGGCCCAAATCTGTAGGTTGTCCACATGAGCACAATTCCTGATAATCTGCTGTGCGAAAAGACTTGGGATTACCAGTGTTTTAGGCTTTTCCCTTTGCACCCAGGTAGGTGCACCCACACATGTGAGGTATCGTTTTTCCCGGGAAACGTGTGGGAACGCGGGAAGTTAGGCCATGTGTTGTTGGCTGGGTGTTTCGGTGGGTGACCAGAGTGAAATGTGCGGAAATTGTGTTTTTTTTCTGTCATTTTCCCGATTTCCCCCCAAACTATGGAATATTTCCCTACATAGTTGTTGCCTGACCTGCGCAAATCACCCCTTCCTAAACTTTGAATATTGTCTACTTTTCAGAAATGTATGCCTTTCTGGCTTCCCGTTCAGCTTTCCTACCCTTTTCTTCCATTCCGTCCACGCATGTCCTATTGGACAAAAAAACGCCAAGATCGCCTACCTCTCACAAAACGGCTGATTAGCATATCAAAATATGTTATTTTGGTTTCCACTCAATTTGTTCTTTAAAGTCTGGAAAATGGCAAATCCAGCACAGCAAACCATTTGTTCTCAGCACTTACAAGGAAAACACCACAGGCTTCTTTGTGCAACATTTTATTGCCATTTTCTGAAAAGAAAACCAAATGTTCTCCTTTTTGGTTATTTTCTCTCACCCCCTACAGCAAACTAGGATTCCTGGGTGGTGTTACGACCGCCTACATGTGGGAAAAAAGGGGCCAACTTTGGCAGAGATATCTCATGTAGCAAAGAAGTTACAAGGGATTGAATGGCGACATACCGAAATCACCAAAAAAGGCCTTGGCACTGGGGGGAAATACCCATGGCAGTTAACGGGTTAAGACAGTAAAGCCCCAGAGGAGATATCATTTGTAAGGTAGCTCATTTAGTTAATGCTCCAAATGCAGATTGTGCACAGGAATATGTAACACCTGTGTTCAGCACCTGGCTTAATCTTCCGGTGGGATAATAGGCAGAGTGAATGCATTCAGCTTCCGATGCAACACAGCATTTTCCAGGTCAATTGGTTCAGAAAAAGTGGTGGAAAACACTATTACTGTTTCACTTTCTAATTGGCCAGATTTTCGTGCATTTTCTGGGTGGAGTTCGGGAGCCCCTGTATTTCCTGCTCCACCAGACAAATGCGGCCTTCCTGCCAGCATGGATTCTCATGCTGGAAATAAGGAAAGGGATTCCTCTGGGATCTGCTTGGAAATTTAACCTGGTAAAAGCGGGCGGAGTCCAGAGGAAGCCATTGTCAATTCCGCCAGCAATCGCTAATTGCGCAAAGTATTTACACTCTTCCAAAGTGGAAAAGCAATGTGATTTCACCTGCCTTTTACTCTAAAATATTCCATTTTGTGGCGGAAAAGTAAAAACGTGCGCCAATGGAAGTGGTCCACTCCATGCAGTTTACTTTGCGCCTTGAGGCTTGGGGGTTTTGCGTGATGATACACATGTAATAAATAAATAAATACATTTAACATGATCCCAGATAAATAGCAATTCGTGATCAGAATGAGTGAGCATGGCATGTTGCTGGTAAGAGGGTGTCCTGTGCTTGAGTGCGCTGGCAAATGCCCTTAATTGCCATCTTGCGTTAAGCAGGTGCTTAAACCCATCAGTGTGGATTGCACATTAATAAGTCGACAGAGGTATTTCAAATGGCCAATTTCACTCTTTGGGTGACATTGTCAAAGTGCCCAGCATGTGCCACTTTCTCTGTGGAGTGAATTGTGCCCACCCCGAGGAAGAAGTGTGAAAAACCCACAAGGGCACTGTGCCCTGCTCTTTCTATGTGTGTGTTCCCCACAGGGCGACGGATGCTGACTCAGACATGGGTAAGTCGCAGGTGGAAAGTCTGTACCCTAGTTGATGTGGCAAAGGATTCCAGATTTCTGAGGCTGATAACATTAGTAGCATTGAGTTACATGCCAACTGACAGGTATGGGTGATAAAGTTGCAAAGCAGAGCTGTTAGTGGGCTAAAGCAGGAGGCAATGTCTGCCCACCCTCAAAGGGTACATACAACCAAAAGTAATAGGCCCCTCCCCCCATCATGACTGTAGGGGCCAGGCTCCAAACCAGGGCAAGAATGCCCTCCAATCATCCATGCCCACGAGTAGGGTACCCCTCGTGCTCCAGGAACCCTGTTGAGCAACCTCTGTGCTTTCCAGGTGATACTAACGTTATTTAAAGCCAGAAGTCTAAAAGGTAATTGCTTAATTGCAGCTGGAAATTAGCTCCTGGCATGATCGAAATGTCTTAACCAAGTGTGACATCATTCCCTTCATTTATAAGCAATATGTGTATTCTTGCATTTCTTCATCCACTGAATTACTGTTAGAAACAAAGGCAAGAGTTGTGTCTCTTGTGTAGGCATTAGGAAGGCAGTTGCCAGCTTCTTGCATAATATGCCCATGTTCTTCCAATATTGGCTAGCTGTTGCACTCTTATGGCCAGGTAGAACCATCATGGCAGTGACTGGCAAATGCCTGTCCCCTGCAGACAGAAAAGAGGAAATAAGAGGCCAATTCAAGACACGGAACAAATAGAAGTTAAGACAGACTGCAGCTGCCATTGCTGTGTTAGGGAGAATATGTTCAATGTTCAAGCAAGGAGGTATGTATTAAGCAAGCAAGCAGTGAGACAAGGAAGAGGCAAAAATAAGGCCACAGGGGCTCTTTGAATGATGTAACAGGGCAGAGGACCCATGCTCTGCCGTCCTAGTAACATATGAGAGAATCAAATAGATCAGACTTTGCAGCAATTGTTAAACGAGAAAGGAACAGAGTCCAGCTCTGCATTCAGAATAACAGAGGCAAAGAAAGGCTAGGCTCTGAAGCCAGCATGAGATGGAATAAGAGGGACCAGACTCATAGTGAGAGGCTGGCTGGCGCTCGCAGGGGCGCTAGAGGGGCAGCCCACCTAGCGGGCTGCCCCTCTGGCCACCCCACTGGGTCCACATACACCCCACCTACTAGGCATCCCCCAGGCCCGACACATCTGGCCGCGGACCTGGGGAATGCTCATCCTCCTTGTTTACTGTAACCCCCCCCCCCGGAGGACAGTCAAAGCAGGAACATCACACACCTGGTCCCTCTGCTCCCATAACAGGGTGTACTCAGAGGTACAAACAAGATTTCCTCTTTCTTTGAAACCCCCATCCTTCCATTCCAAGAGACACACACGTACTCCTTGCCCCACACAAAAAAAGTAGCAACGTGCAGTTGATAGAAAAGGCTGCAACTCCTTTATTTGACAGGAGTCCACTTACAAGTGAGCTGCCGCTTAACGAGCTGGCGTCCTAGCTGTGGCCCACTGAAAGTAATTGTTATTTCCTCTCTCTTACCATGAACTCATAGTCAGATGACAAATCCAGAAATGCAACATACAAAGACATGTTCTTTGCTTCTGCATCCTTTAATTTTCTTCTGTTTTCTTTTCTTTTTTTCTCTTGTTTTATACAGTGATATTTGTAATTTAATACGTACTGCTATTTTAATTCTAATTTTGTGAAAAGTCGAGTTCTTTGACTAAAACACAATAAATAAATAAAGCCAAGTCCCCAAGATGTCCCCTGTCTCCCCCAGATTTGATGTGTCTCCTACGCCCCTGATCCTCTCGCCTTTTCTTAGCGGGTTAGTTGATTCTTTATCGCGGTGCTGATTGCTATTGCCGAATTATGTGTTCCTACTACACAGTGACATCTGCCTTCTCCTTCAAACCTAATTTGTCGCTTATATGCCAATCTTCTATGCCACTAATATTTAGTCTCCGTTTTTATTGCTTTACAATGGGTACCCCCTGCAAGAAGGCATCTTTAGCTACCACCAGTGTATTAAAAAGACTGAAGACCAATTATTTGCCACTGTCTGACTCCTCCCCTGATCCCGCCAAGGTTATCATCTTTGCATATCGATGCAGGGGGGGGAGGATGGTGAGTCAGAAGGCGATAATGGGGGATCACACTCGGGCGGGGTTGGGAACATAGGCGGCGGATATCGCCTCGGTTGGCGTGGAAACCTATTTTGCCCTAGAGTTTGTTGCTTGCTTTGCTGCAACGCCCAAGTGGCGAGATGGGAGCTCAGGGAAGAACCTTCAAGTGAGCTTGAAGGGTGAAATGTTGCTGTTTATGAGGGGGGAATTTCATCTGCAGTTGGTGGGTATTGGAGGATGAGGAATGGTTGAGGGTTATCTTACTATGGGGGGAATGTAGGAGCAAGATTGGCCGGGTGGGCTTTGAATTGACTTGTACGTTAAGTGAACATATTGTGGGTGCACTGGATACTGATGAAAGCCACAAGTTGAATGGTTAAGTGACCAAATTGGGGGGAAGGTGGAGAGGGCAAGTGATTGGATCATGGTACACTCAGGGAGTGTTGATATGGGTGAGGGACTCAGCCCGCCTAACTGTACAGCAGATGATGTTATACCATGAGGGAAGCTTTGTGAGGATTTTGGGGAGGTGGTTGACTCACTCCATATTGAGGCTGGGTACATATTCACCAAACTTCACCCAGGCTACCTACTGCGAGCAAATGAGCGAGTTGATAGCTAGATACTGGTTTAGTTGTGTCCTTTGGGTAGGGGATTTTAATTTTGTAATGGACAAGGCACTGGATACAAGGAGTAGCAGTGCACGTTCTTTGGGGGTGGCATCTAGGACTTTGGCTAAGGTTACTGAAGAGTTGCAGTTATGTGATGCTTGGAGGATGATGCATGGCTCTGACAGATGCTACTTGTATTACTTGGGGGTACATGACTCGTACTCACGCATAGACTACACCTTCATTGGAGAGGAAGATGTGAACATGGGAAAAATGTCCTTCTTAGACAGAATGCTCTCTGACTGTGCACCTTTGTATCTAGAGGTTATTGCGAAGAACCGACTCCCAAGTGAATGTTTAGTAATAATATGTTAGAGGATGTTGACTTTGCCTTCTCGCTGAGGCAAGAAATGTGACAATTTATGGAATGTAATTGCAACACTGCAAGTACCAGAGTTTCTGAATGGGAAGCCTTTATGTATTGTGGTGGGTCTGAAAAAGGAGGGGGGCACTTGGTGGACATTATTATGTTCTTTTATTTAAATAATAAGGAAAAAGGCTTATCTCACCATATCGCTATAGGGGATTCCCTACCTAAGTAAATTAAACTAAACAAGCCTGTCTGTTGTCATGAAGTCCAAACTCAAAATGACCTCAGTCCAAACTTAAATCTACCTGACCCTACCACTAACCATAACAACTAAATGTGGCCAAAAGAAGGATTCCCTTCTGGCTTTCTCTCCTTGGCCATTTGTCTTTAGGCTTTTCCCCCAGGGGTTTCTTGTTATACACCAATCTTCAGTAGGTAAATGTGTCTCTTTTTAGAAAATCTGTTCCTTATGGTGCCTTCTTCTGATACTTTTCTCAGGTTTAATTCATGAGCTCTTGTAGTTGCTTCCAACTGTTCAAAGGTCTTGTCTTCCTGGCAATATTACACTTATCAATGGTCCCTTTGAGATATTGGGCCTCATTACGACCCAGGCGGTCCGGAAATAACGGTGGCGGTAAACCCGCCACCGTTGTTTCCGGACCGCCTGAGTCCGACCCCTGCAGGCGGGAGGTGATGTTCCCGCCAGGTCTGACCATTACGAGATGCTGCCGGTGTTTCCATGATCCCCATTTCCATCGAGTCCCATAGGACTCAATGGGAATGGGGATTTACACCATTCCACCTCTGTGATTCCCGGAAAACCGGGGTTGTAATGCCCCCGTAATTCCGGGAATCACGGAGGCGGAATGGTAATACGATTCCGGCGTTAACCAGGCGGTTTTACCGCCTCGGTTAACGCCGGACTCGTAATGAGGCCGATTGTCTTGGGGACCTGCCTTTTTTTTATGTTGTTCCGTTGTTTTATTTGCGTAGCGAGTTCCATACTCTTGGTGTCCTTTAAATCTACTATATCTCTCCTTGTTTGGTTCACTCTGCGCTTTTAGCTCATAACACTTTTGACAGTTTCTCATTAAGTGGTCTCCCCACTCTTCAATAATCATCTCGCTTGGAATTATCTCTTGTGGCTTTCTCTCTCTCTCACCCTGGATATTTGTTTCCACTTTCTTAATGATTTACAATCATCCTTATTATTGAGGTTTTCAAACAGTTCCCCAGACATTAAGTTATACTGGTTCACTGTTCCATCACCGCCCTTATTGCAATCATATTCCCTTCTCTTTACTGCGACTTGCCCCGGGGACCTCCTGTTTCTGCAGTTCACCCCTGCACCTTTGTTTGCAGTAGAGGAACTTGCAAGGCTTGGCGCTCGGTTGGGTAAGTTGATTTGCTTTCTTGCTTCTTCCTTTCCAGATTCACACGTTTACCAGTCTAGGCATCTCTGCAGCTGGCCATGTTCCGTGAACAATGGCGGAAGGGAGCTGTCGACACTCTGTAACGTTCAGGTTTCGGGGTTGATAGGCGAGTGCCTGGGCCATCATTGTACTTCTGTTGTCACGCCATTACATCGGACGGTTCCTTGAACTCCATCCTGATAATGGCTTTGCCGTTGTCTGCTTCACCGGGCCTCCAGTGACTGGCTTGTCGTTCTTGGCTTCTCTCAGTCTCGCTGTTTAACGCTGCTCTGCCTCTCTGCAGCATTTTGACGTCAGGGGGTTTCCTTTGTGCACTGTTCTATCTCCTACTCTCTGGTCTACTCGTCCCACATTCATATGAGTTTCTTCTTAATGAGGCATTCCCTTTTCCTTTTGACAGCATGCTGGATTCAACATTGTCTATAGCAAAAAAGAAGGAGGACAATTTGTTTTTGATAGAAGGCAGCCCCATAAATGCAGACAAAGTGTCCTGCACCGGGAGGTCCCTTTGGGAATGAGAGTGCTTGTCTCCTAAGGGGGAGTCACTTACAGTTAGGTCCCACTTGCAGAGCAGGCTAACCTCCCTAGCCTCAAAGGGGTTGGCTCCCCCTTGGGGAGAAGGGACGAATACTCCACAATTTGTCACAGTATACGTTACAGGTTATTATATGTCAAATCGAATTGGGGTGTGTTGAGTCCTGATGGCTTCGGTCTCTGCAGGTGAACCAAAAGTAGCCGCTTTGGAGCAGAGAGACGGACTAGAGGAGGTACTGCATGCTGAGGTAAGCGCTGCGAGGGAGGAATTGACGTGGGACCAGACAGGCTGCATCTACACCACTACAAAGGGTACTTTGCAAAACAACATATGGAAAGTGATAAGTTGGGCAGACTGCTCTCATGGCTGGTCATGAGGAAAAATGAGAAACAATCTTGTTATGCGTTTAGGGATAGGAAAGGCACACTGGTCACTGACCAGAATGACATATGTAGAGTGTTCCAGGATTTCTATGCTGAACTTTATGCCAGGAGGGAGGGGATGGGTCTTGGGGCAGCACTAGAATGTTTGGATGAAGCTTCACTTGATAGTCTCACGGCCTCTCTTGGCCCTCTTCCTGCTCCCACCTGTGAGGCTAAAAACCTTGGGGTCATCTTCGACTCCACACTCTCCTTCTCTCTTCACATCTCTGATGACATCTCTAAGAAGTCACACTACCAGCTGCACCTCCTCAGAGGTATTGTTCCTTCCCTCCCCTTCCCCTAGAAGCTTACTGTCTCCAGAGCTCTGGGTCTCTCTAGGCTGGACTACTGCAACAGCCTCTTTCTAAATCTGCCTACTTCTGCTCCGCCCTCTGCAACTCATCCAAAACAGAACTGCAAGACTTGTCCTTGGCCTCAAGCCCAGGGATCGTATCTCTCCAGGAGTGAAATTTCTGCACTGGCTCCCAGTGGCTGCGAGGATTAAGTTCAAAAGCCTCTGCATTGTCCACGAGGCCTTCTGGAGCCTCAATACCTTCAAGTCTTCCTTCCTAAATATCTTCCTTCTCAAGCTCTTCGCTCATCCGTCTCCAACTCCCTTAGGGTCAGTCGCTTCTCCAAGCAACAAGTTGGTGGAAGATCTCTGTCTTTGGCTGGGGCCGTGTTAGGAAAGATTTCGTAATCGTGGGTAATCTTCCTTCCATGTGGCAACCCCTAAACTTTTTGCTGTTGTTTTTCACCTTGTTCTTGACTTTGCCAGAGAAGTGCAGCCTTCTGCTGCACTCCTCTGGGCTTTCGCTCCTTTTCTTACGGGGAAACTGACATGCCCTTAAGACAGTCAGTACCGGGGAACGCTGTTTCCCGTAGTTTCTTTTATCATGTTGCGGCTTTAGTGCAACATGACACAAGAGGGCACTGTAAGCTAAGTTACAGCTCTCTTGGGTCTCTAGCCTTCTACAGGCCCTAGATACTCGTTTAGGATGGTATTTGATCGGTGCAAGTAATTCAGGGACGGGAATGGTGGCAGCGATCGTTTCTTTGTATTTTGAGCTCCTTTTGGCGTTCTAAGCGCGTTTTCTGCGCTTAACCCAAAATGGTGGCCTGGCTCCCAAAATGGCCAGACCACGAGGCTCCTTTGTCCTGTCCGCTGACCGTCTTGCTCCCTTTACCTTCCCCAGGTCGAGCCGACCCGGGGCCTTCCTTATTTGGGCATGTACTTTCCCGCGAAACACGGATGCTTTCGCAGGCTTCTACATGTCTTTTGTGTGCCTCCAGGATGTGGGCTGGGATGTCTGGTCCCAATACACATCCTGGGTGCCAGAGAGTCTAGGGTGGTGTGAATGCCTGGGACCACCGTGGTCCGTGATTGGTCCACGAATGGTGTGAGTGTTGATGAGCGGATCTCCCATTGGGTCCCCTCCGTTTTGGCGTGAAGGGAACCGTGGATAAGAGGGGGCTGGAAACACCACTACCATGTCGATCTCCTGAGTTCTCACGAACGAAGGAATACAGGAGCCAAGTATCCTGCAAACAAGAGGCTGGACCGAGGAATCGCTGGTGACCCGCTGAAGGACTTCTGCACTGCACTGCTGTTGCCTTGTGAAACCCTTTTCACCTTTGATCGAACCGGAAGGCCTGTACTGGTGCTTCGTCCCTTGGAATAGCGGGAACAGCTATTCTCAGCATCTTCATCATCTCCTGCCAGTAAGCCTTCGGAAGCGTCTCTGGGCCATCCAGCTGACTGACCAGCTTACACGGGAGTCTTGCTCTGTAACCGCCGCCAGGTTGTGTTGTATTTCGAGTCCTTGTCACTCTCCCACGCTTCGTACGCTTGGCGTCCCCAGGTCGGAAGTGAGTTGTGTACATTTGGCTCAGATACACACGGCCGCTCCGTTGCCCGGCTGTGGTGACAAAACTGTGCAGGTTTCTTCGATTGGGACGTCTTTTTACTCAACACGACGACGAGGCGTTCCCTGCTCTTCTGAACCTGCCAGCTGCTGAAACTGACGCGGAGAAGCCTGGGTCTGCTTGCATCGGGGACCGGTGAGTAGTATAGCTAGGATCTGGTCGCCCTCCTGCAGGAGCCCATTGCTTTTCCCCGCTGTGTAAAACAGCACCCTTTTGCCGTACTCGCGCTCTGCTTCTGCCCACTGTGGAGGCTGCGCTTGAGTCGCGGAACTTGTTCTCCTTCATTTGTGCACTGAACTGAACTGCCTGATTTCCTTAGAAGAGACTCTCCTTTTGCCCGTTGGCACCAGCATGTGCAGGTACTTTTGAGCACAAGGCTCCACTCTTCGCAGGGCTCGGACTTCCATCTAGTTAGGTGCCTCTGAAGGCGAACTGAGTCTAAAGCATTGTATCGCACTGCCTGTTTTCCTTCCCTTGCAGGTGGACTACACATTTCGTGCATATAACGCTTGCGACTGTCGTATTTGTATATATATTGTGTTGATATGGTATGTGTTGGTTTAATATCGTTATATTGTGATTTTCTCACTACGGTCATTGTTTTAAAGGCCTTGAAATAAATGTGTATATATTTTTAATATAACAACTGTTTGGAGTAGTTTGTAAGTGATCTTGCTTTGTGTGCTCATTGCGGGCTTTCAGTCACCCTCACCCCTCTTGAGACCTAGTCTTGACCGCCGCGATCGCTACCTTGATTGGTCTGGCTCGTCCAGAGGTTACCCTGTTCCAAGTAATTAGGTTGGCCTTCTGAACTTCTGCGCCACCAGGACAGAGTTCAGAAATCCGTCTTAACAAATTGGTGTACAGCGGTGGGATACGACTGAAGGTATCCAGTGTTGCGCACGAACTAAGGCATTTCAGGTTATTCCAACCAGGACACGTAGTGAATTGTTGTAGTATAACTTTAAAAAGGCCATAGTCCTATCTAACAGTATGGAAACAAATACCTTGTTAACTTTAAATGCTTCCAAATCAGAAACATTGAAGAAGATGTGTGCGGAGAGAGGTGTTTCCTCTCAAGGCACGAAATTGGAAATGATCCAGAGAATCGTGGCGTGGCAAGAAGCGCAGCTTGACGCTATAACTTCTGAGGACAGTGCGGAAGGTGGTGGGGCTGCTCTCACTGGTAGAACCGACGGTTCTGCCGCTGCACTGATCCATCGCGACCACGAGGACAGGGAGGACGAGATGTCTAATGTTTCCTCTGCCAGTGCTGATGGGGAGGCTATGCTTGAATTCAAGAAGCAAGAGCTGCGGTTTAGGCAGCAGGAGCTTGAATTCAGCATAGCCAAACTAAAAATCGAACAGGCAGAAAAACAAAAAGACAGGGATCACCAGTTGGAACTGGCCAAGCTTCAGTTTGCAAATGGGTCCAAGGGTCCTGGACATGGGTCTGGGGCCTCCTCTCATCCACGGTTTCCGAAAGATCTGCTCAGTGTGTATGAAGAAAGGAATGACATTATGGACTGGCTGAATGCGTTTGAGTATGCATGCGAAGTTCAACAAGTTGACAATGCTGATACGATTGGCTGGTTACTCAGCAGACTGCCCCATTCTGGCTGTAGTGCCATTATGGAAATGTCGAAGGCTGAGCGAGCTGATTTCGCAATGTTAAAGCAAACTCTCATTTTAAAGTTTGGGAAGACTCCGGCCCAATATTTGAAACGTTTCAGAGAGTATAAGAAAAAGGAAGGTGGTACTTGGGTATCTTATGTCACTGAATCCTTGAAAAACTTAACTGGCTGGGTCGAAGGTTATAAGGTTTCTACCTTCGAAGGCATGATAATTCTTGTCATGCTAGAACACATTTTTGCATCTTCTTCCCCGGAGCTTAAGCAGCATTTGGCCGATTCGAAGGAGATAGATCCTAAGAAGCTGGCCATTGCAGCAGACTTATGGGTGTCACATCGAGTGTCCCATAAGGACAAAACTCATCCTGGTAAGCAGGAGGAAGGGAAAAAGTCCAAAGATATGGAGGGTGGAGAATCTGCTAAATCTTCTTCTCATAAGGGCCACAATAAGAAAAATAAGGGTAAGACACAAGAGAACTCACAGGGTAGTGGAGGACAGCCTCCGAAACAGAACTCTGGTTACAATAAGCCTCCCTATATAAACAGACCCAATGGATCTTGTTTTGCTTGTGGAGCAACTGACCATGTGAAGGGGGATCCCCGTTGTAAGGTTAGACCTTTGGGGGTCCACTCCGCTAATCTGGCCTTCTCCTCCTACGAGGAAGAAGAGATTACAGGAGCATCCTTCTCCTCAGACTCATTTCCCAGCGGGATAGAGGCTGAGGTAGTTTTAGTGTCCCTGGGTTCCTGGGAGCCTAAAGTCGCAGAGGCTTATGCTAGGATTCCGGATAATACCAAGCACTACTTTAAAGACAGTGTGCTGATCAATGGAGTAGATACTCCAGCTCTTAGGAATAGTGGGTGCAGTCGCACTGTAGTGGATTCTACCTTGGTAGACTCAGAGGAAGTTGCCAGAGCTACTCTGATGCCCACTAAGTTGGCTGACGGCCCCCTCTGTATGTTTCCCGTAATACCTGTAAATCTTACTTTAAATGGTACAGCAGTCAGGATTCCAGTGAGCATTCAGAGAAACGTCCCGGGAAAGGTCTTGTTAGGTAATGATCTCAGAGCTTTAGGGCTCGTAGGAGACACTGCCGAAAGACACTACACACGGTCTCAAGCACGGGCAGCATTGGCCAAGACCAATACGCCGCCCCAGCCGAAGGGGAAACCCAAGGCGAAAGGAGTCGACAAGTCACGACGAGGGAAAGAGAATATTCCCCCGAGCTCGCCTACCACTGCGGTGGAGGAAGTTGGTCAATCGCCCGGGCCTGACGAGGAGGTGGCGATGCCTGAAGTATTCGACCCCAACGATCATCCTGAACTAAAAGACTTGTTAGTTGAAGGAGGTCCTGATAGGGACGAATTCAGTAAAGGCCAACGTGAGTGCCCATCTCTGGAAGGCCTAAGGAGACAGGCCTGCGCCCAGCTTGAGGGTGAACCTCCTGGGACGCATAGGATTTATTGGGAAGGTGGACTCCTGTATAGTGAGCCCACAGAGTCTACAGAAGGAGACCATAGGAGGTTGGTGGTTCCCCTTGCTGTTAGGCCCTTCCTCCTGCAGTTGGCGCATGAAGTTCCCCTTGCTGGTCACCTTGGTATGAAGAGGACCAAGCAAAGGTTATCCATGCACTTCTACTGGCCCAAGATGGGGGTGCAAGTAGAAAGTCACTGCAGGAGTTGTGCCTCCTGCCAGTTGTCTGGTAAGGTTGGCGCGACAATCCAAGCTCCGTTGGTACCGCTCCCAGTTGTGGGGGTACCATTTGAAAGGGTAGGGATCGACATCGTTGGTCCCCTTGACCCGCAAACATCCTCGGGCAATAGGTTTATCCTGGTGCTGGTCGACCATGCAACCAGATATCCTGAGGCCATCCCATTGAAAACTGTAACTGCCAAGTCAGTTGCAAAAGCTTTACTTGGCATATTTACTAGGGTTGGCTTCCCTAAAGAAGTTGTGTCAGATCGTGGCAGCAACTTTATGTCGAAGTATATGCAGGCTATGTGGAAAGAATGTGGGGTCACCTACAAGTTCTCTTCTGCATACCACCCCCAGACCAATGGTCTGGTGGAACGTTTCAACAGAAAGTTAAAGAGCATGATTGGGGCTCTGGAGGAACCTCAGAGAAGAAAATGGGATCTTCTTTTACCATGCTTACTGTTTGCCTACCGAGAGGTACCACAGGAGGGTGTTGGCTTCAGCCCCTTCGAACTTCTGTTCGGTCATCCCGTACGGGGACCCTTAGCCATCGTCAAAGAGGGATGGGAGATGCCCACTCCCCCTGTTACTACCAACGTAGTTGATTATGTGCTACGGCTCAGAAAACGGATGGTACTTCTGATGGGCTTGGCTAGGGATAAATTGAAGGCAGGACAAGCGCTGGTGAAACATTGGTACGACCAGAAAGCTTCCCTCATCAACTTTACACCTGGTCAGCAAGTCCTAATCATGAATCCCATAAGGCCTCGAGCTTTACAGGACAAATGGTCAGGCCCTTACACAGTGGTGGAGCCCCTGGGTGAGGTTAACTATTTAGTGGACCTTGGAAGGCCTGGACAGGCTCCAAAAGTGTTTCACGTGAATAGGCTGAAGGCTTTCGTCCCAAGAGTCGAAATCGCAGCACTGCTACTGGCTTCAGATGTTGAGGAAGAGGAGTCTGAACCTCTCCCCGACCTGTTCCAGAGCGGTCCTTCAGATAGCTCCTTTGAGGGTGTCCAAGTGGCCCCTCACCTGACTTCTGATCAGCAGGCTGAGGTGAAAAGTTTGCTTAGGCAGTTTTCCCCCCTGTTTTCACAGTCGCCTGGTTTGACACCTTGGTGCAAACATAACATTGACACAGGAGACAGTGTACCTACCAAAAGTAGGGGATACAGGATGTCAGACAAAGTACGGTCTTATATTAAGACCGAGGTCAACAAGATGTTAGACCTTGGGGTGATTGAACCCTCTAGTAGTCCTTGGTCCAGCCCTGTGGTTTTGGTTCCAAAGGCAGGCACTTCTGAATTGAGGTTCTGCGTGGATTACAGGGCTCTGAATGCTGTCACCAAGACAGATGCACACCCCTTGCCTCGAACAGATGAGCTGGTGGATACTTTGGGTGCCTCCAAGTACCTCAGCACGTTTGACCTCACTGCTGGCTATTGGCAAATAGCTTTAGCAGAGCATGCCAAGGAGAAGACAGCATTTTCTACTCCAGACAGCCTTTACCAATTCCGGGTAATGCCGTTCGGGTTGAAGAATGCACCTGCCACTTTCCAGAGGCTTGTGAATCATGTGTTGAATGGGTTGGACGAATTCTGTCTTGCATATCTGGACGATATAGCAGTTTTCAGTGCCACCTGGGAAGACCATGTGAAACACCTCGGGATTGTGCTCCAGGCTCTTCAGAAAGCCCACTTGACCATAAAGGCTAGTAAATGCCAGATTGGACAAGGCTCAGTGGTTTACCTTGGACATGAAGTAGGTGGAGGGAGGATACAGCCTCTACCCAGTAAAGTACAAGCAGTACAAGACTGGCCTACCCCCACTACGCAAACCCAAGTGAGAGCCTTCTTAGGACTCACGGGGTATTACCGCAATTTTGTGGCAGACTATGGCACCATAGCTGCTCCTCTGACTGCCCTCACAACTCCGAAGAAACCCAAGAAGGTAACTTGGACCGACGAGTGTGAGAAGGACTTCAATGGCTTAAAAGACTCCTTGTGCCAGGCCCCTGTCCTCAGGGCCCCTGATTATCAAAGACCTTTTATCGTGCAGACGGACGCCTCTGACACTGGGATAGGAGCTGAACTATCACAAGTAGATGAGAAGGGTAAGGAACACCCTATCGGTTTTATTAGTCGCCAGCTTAAGGACAGAGAGCTCAGATGGTCCACGGTAGAGAAAGAATGTTTCTCTGTTGTGTGGGCCCTAAGGAAGCTGAGGCCCTACCTCTATGGGACCCACTTCGCTGTGCAGACTGAGCATAAGCCGTTAAAGTGGCTAATGAACATGAAGGGGGAGAATCCAAAGTTGCTTAGGTGGTCCATAAGTCTACAAGGCTTCGACTTCACTATTGAGCATAGGCCAGGTGTCCAACATAGCAATGCTGATGGGTTGTCCAGAATGTTTAACCGACCTGAACAAGAGACTCATCCAGGGGTGGATTAGTTCCCCCTGTCCATAGTCTGGGAGGGGCAAGTGTTAGGAAAGATTTCGTAATCGTAGGTAATTTTCCTTCCATGTGGCAACCCCTAAACTTTTTGCTGTTGTTTTTCACCTTGTTCTTGACTTTGCCAGAGAAGTGCAGCCTTCTGCCGCACTCCTCTGGGCTTTCGCTCCTTTTCTTACGGGGAAACTGACATGCCCTTAAGACAGTCAGTACCGGGGAACGCTGTTTCCCGTAGTTTCTTTTATCATGTTGCGGCTTTAGTGCAACATGACACAAGAGGGCACTGTAAGCTAAGTTACAGCTCTCTTGGGTCTCTAGCCTTCTACAGGCCCTAGATACTCGTTTAGGATGGTATTTGATCGGTGCAAGTAATTCAGGGACGGGAATGGTGGCAGCGATCGTTTCTTTGTATTTTGAGCTCCTTTTGGCGTTCTAAGCGCGTTTTCTGCGCTTAACCCAAAATGGTGGCCTGGCTCCCAAAATGGCCAGACCACGAGGCTCCTTTGTCCTGTCCGCTGACCGTCTTGCTCCCTTTACCTTCCCCAGGTCGAGCCGACCCAGGGCCTTCCTTATTTGGGCATGTACTTTCCCGCGAAACACTGATGATTTCGCGGGCTTCTACATGTCTTTTGTGTGCCTCCAGGATGTGGGCTGGGATGTCTGGTCCCAATACACATCCTGGGTGCCAGAGAGTCTAGGGTGGTGTGAATGCCTGGGACCACCGTGGTCCGTGATTGGTCCACGAATGGTGTGAGTGTTGATGAGCGGATCTCCCATTGGGTCCCCTCCGTTTTGGCGCGAAGGGAACCGTGGATAAGAGGGGGCTGGAAACACCACTACCATGTCGATCTCCTGAGTTCTCACGAACGAAGGAATACAGGAGCCAAGTATCCTGCAAACAAGAGGCTGGACCGAGGAATCGCTGGTGACCCGCTGAAGGACTTCTGCTCTGCACTGCTGTCGCCTTGTGAAACCCTTTTCACCTTTGATCGAACCAGAAGGCCTGTACTGGTGCTTCGTCCCTTGGAATAGCGGGAACAGCTATTCTCGGCATCTTCATCATCTCCTGCCAGTAAGCCTTCGGAAGCGTCTCTGGGCCATCCAGCTGACTGACCAGCTTACACGGGAGTCTTGCTCTGTAACCGCCGCCAGGTTGTGTTGTATTTCGAGTCCTTGTCACTCTCACACGCTTCGTACACTTGGCGTTCCCAGGTCGGAAGTGAGTAGTGTACATTTGGCTCAGATACACACGGCCGCTCCGTTGCCCGGCTGTGGTGACAAAACTGTGCAGGTTTCTTCGATTGGGACGTCTTTTTACTCAACACGACGACGAGGCGTTCCCTCCTCTTCTGAACCTGCCAGCTGCTGAAACTGACGCGGAGAAGCCTGGGTCTGCTTGCATCGGGGACCGGTGAGTAGCATAGCTAGGATCTGGTCGCCCTCCTGCAGGAGCCCATTGCTTTTCCCCGCTGTGTAAAACAGCACCCTTTTGCCGTACTCGCGCTCTGCTTCTGCCCACTGTGGAGGCTGCGCTTGAGTCGCGGAACTTGTTCTCCTTCATTTGTGCACTGAACTGAACTGCCTGATTTCCTTAGAAGAGACTCTCCTTTTGCCCGTTGGCACCAGCATGTGCAGGTACTTTTGAGCACAAGGCTCCACTCTTCGCAGGGCTCGGACTTCCATCTAGTTAGGTGCCTCTGAAGGCGAACTGAGTCTAAAGCATTGTATCGCACTGCCTGTTTTCCTTCCCTTGCAGGTGGACTACACATTTCGTGCATATAACGCTTGCGACTGTCGTATTTGTATATATATTGTGTTGATATGGTATGTGTTGGTTTAATATCGTTATATTGTGATTTTCTCGCTACGGTCATTGTTTTAAAGGCCTTGAAATAAATGTGTATATATTTTTAATATAACAACTGTTTGGAGTAGTTTGTAAGTGATCTTGCTTTGTGTGCTCATTGCGGGCTTTCAGTCACCCTCACCCCTCTTGAGACCTAGTCTTGACCGCCGCGATCGCTACCTTGATTGGTCTGGCCCGTCCAGAGGTTACCCTGTTCCAAGTAATTAGGTTGGCCTTCTGAACTTCTGCGCCACCAGGACAGAGTTCAGAAATCCGTCTAAACAGGCCTCCCTCTGGGACAGCCTCCCTGCCCCCCTGAAACTTGAGGCGAACCATCTACAGTTCCAGAGGCACCTCAAAACCTTCCTCTTTGCTTCTGCTTTCTCTCCTCCTCTCCCCTGATGAACTCATGGCTGAAACTGAAACTGCACTGGCCACCTAGCCACCCTATGATCTCGGGCCCAGGTCCTCTTCCCCACCAGTTGCACCCCTGCACTGCCTCCCTGACAGCCCCCACACTTGGGGAATGTATTCTGTATCCCTACAATCCCCTACCAGCACTTGACACCTGATGTCTGCACTTACCCTTGCACTTGCCACCAGCTGGCTGCACTTTTTACTTATTGCTTTTATTCTATTTTTATTTTTTTACTGTTCATCCCATGTACTGCACTGCCCCCTCCACTTTCCCCCCGCACTTTCCCCCTTCCCCTGCACTTGCGCAATCTCAATGCACCTGGCCTAGTAAAATCGTTGTCTCTGTCTTCCCTCTGTTCCCCCTCCCTTACCTCATCGCGCCTTGAACCACTTGTGTATAGGCGCGTTATAAATGCCATATCATATCATCATAAGCAGAGAGGGCTTGGATGCCTCCATTACGTCACAGGATGTGGAATGAGCTATAGACAATTTGGGTATGGCAAGAAACCCGGGATTGATGGGCTGGCTGTGGAGGTTTATAGAACGTATAAGCAGCTACTAGGTCCCTAACGGCTAGATCTGCTTTTGAAGTCTCATGAGGCATCTGCCAGACTCCTTGCAGGACGCCATGATTTTGGTGCTCCCAGAGGGGTGCAGGGATCCCGGATCCCAGAGAATGCAGGTCATATAGACTACTGTCTTTGATAAATGTGAACACTAGGATACTGTGTAAAATCCTGATGAAGAGGCTTAGTCCAGTGATGCAAAAGCTATTTGATCTGGAACAGGCAGGATATATCCCCGGTAGGGGCACCGTCCATAATTTGCAGTGACTTTTCCTAGTGTTGAACAACCATAGGGGCACTTCAGAAGGTATGGTCGTTGCCAGCCTGAATGGGAAAAAATTGAACTGGGGCCCCAGTTTATTGGAAGGGTCCATTTATTGAATGAAGGGTTGAAGCCTAAAGTTTGGGTTAACAAGACTGTGGCCCTCATTACAACCCAGGCGGTAAGTATCCAACATTACCGGCATGGCATAATTAGCGTTTACGCCTTGGTCCGATGCCGTAAAGTGCGGCACATTACGACCCATCGCGCACGAGCATTACGCCATGCCGGTAATGTAAACTACGCCATGGCGTAAATGACCCCAAAACGGCCCTTACCGGCATCGTACGCCGCGCAAGGTGCACTACCGCCACCCATCATTGCGGTGACCGTAATTAGCGGTCACCGTAATTAGCGGTCACCGTAAATAAGCGGAACCGGAAGTAGCGTCATCGCGGCGGAACGGGAAAGAGCACGGCGGCCATCTTTAAAAACACAATCCATTGCCATCCTACCCAACCACACCACATCTGACCCTCAGACCTTGTAAAACCCATTACCCACCCATTTCCCTACCTAAACATGCTCAAAGTTCTGAAAAAAGCCTGCGATCGGCAGCGGCAGGACCGCTTCAGTGGGGAAGAACTAACGATGTTGGCAGAAACGCTGCAGGAAAAGGCGGACATCGTCTTCTCGCCAGAAATGACAAGAGCAGCCATAGCCCGCAAAAAGGAAATATGGGAACTTGTGGCACAACGGGTCAGTGCCGTAGGTACCACCCCACGCACCTCCAAACAGTGCCGCAAAAGGTGGGATGACCTCCGGCTCCGAGTAAGGAGCATACTGTCAGCCAATCGCAACCTGGGCCTGGCAACTGGCGGGGGAGCAGACTCCCCAATCAAGATGCAGCCATGGGAGGAGATTTGTGCCTCGACGATTGGCATAGAGTGCATTGAGGGCGTTGGTGGAATGGAGAGAGGAGCCCCGACATCAGGAGACACAGGTAGGTGCCTCCAATTCAGCCATGCAAAACACCCTGAATTACACTTACATGGGAATCACAATGTCGCCCCATACGGGAAACACAACACATCAGCAGGAGACCCACACCCTGCACACATGCAGCATGCACACTCCACAGCAGACACACACATTTCTGCATGCTCAACCCACCCAAAAGGGAGACAACCTGTATGTCACAGCCTACAAAGTCCACCATCTATCCTTCAAAACCATGGCAATCTTCATGCCTGCTCAATGTTCGCTGACCCATCAATAACACATTCCCTCCTCTGCTCCACCACAGGCTCACAATCGGACACCGGCAGGGACGAGAGTGGCACCACCCCAGCCAAGAAGCCCAGGACAGAGGGAAGAGCACAACAACCCTCCACCTCTGCTGGACCCATGCCCAAACCACATCAGGCCAAAATCCCTGTTGAAAGACAGCCCAGGGCAGCAATGACCCCCGACGAAAGTGCCATGATAGCACCCACGGAAGACACACAACAACTGCTGCCCACTGAGGGGAGTGTGTCTGCGGGGAGCAGTACCATTGGGGAGACTGCTGCCGTCGCCGCATGCTCTGACAGCGACGTGGGGAATATGGAGGATGACACTGAAGGTTCCCCCAACGCCCACCTTCACTCCCCACACCTGTCCCCATGTAGCCTGCACGGAGACGACACACAGGGGCTATCCCTTGGAGATACATGGCCAGCCACTCCCAGCACAGTGGGAGTAGGGGAGGAGGGGAGTAGTCCAATTGGGGCGGCAATTGCAACCTCCATTGCCCCTGATTTCCAGCAATCGCTGGACCAAATATCAACGAGGCAACAACAATTGTCCTCACTACTGACGCAGCATGTTGCTGATTGTGGAGGCGCCAGTGCAGGCATGGAGAGATGTGCTGAGAACATCAAGGCAGCCATCCAATCAGCAAGCAAGGACATTTGTGCAGAACTAGCCGCGGTGCGGAATATGATAAGTCAACTCATACAGACAATCATGGACACACGGCGGAGCGAGCAGGCCAGTACCTCCTCCGCAGCAAGTTCTGCCCCAGCCAGCCCCGTCCGCAGGTCATCCAGGAGCCTGAGGAGCACAGGCAGGGGGGCCCCAGGTGCCGGGAGAGGGGGCTGCCAATAGTGGCCGTCCAGTGCACCAATGGAACATTACCCACTTCACCATGGGCACCGTCACACCTTTGCAGGGAGTTCAGGGGGGAGGGGGAGGGGGGATTGGGTGTGTTGGGGAGTTCAGGGGGGAGGGGGAGGGGGGATTGGGTGTGTTGGGGAGTTCAGGGGGGAGGGGGAGGGAGGATTGGGTGTGTTGGGGAGTTCAGGGGGGAGGGGGAGGGGGGATTGGGTGTGTTGGGGAGTTCAGGGGGGAGGGGGAGGGGGGATTGGGTGTTTCAGACCTATGCACATTGATAATACACTTTTTTGATTTGCACAAATCAAATGTGTGGACATTGCTCATTGCGTATGTGTGCTTTATTGGTGTACAGTCCACAGTGTGCATGTCCCAGACACACACAGTGCCCCAAGTGCCGTCTCCATGTTACACACACCAGCCGTGTGTGCTAGAAGCATTGGTCAATGATATTCTGACGCATTTCACGGCCCTCCTGTGCATCGCTGCCTCCTTGAGGTGCTGCCCCATCCCCACCCTCATCATCCTCATCGTCAGGTGGTTGCAGTTCTGCGTCAGGGGGCAGTGGAACATTCCGTCTGACACACATATTGTGTAGCATTACACATGCCATGACAATCTTTGCAACCTTCTCATAGCAGTACAGGAGTGCCCCGCCAGACCTGCTGAGGCAGCGAAACCGTGCCTTCAGTAGGCCAAATGCCTGCTCAATCACCACACGGGTACGTGCATGGGCACGGTTGAAGTCCGCCTGATGCTGGTTCTGTGGGTTCCGGACTGGTGTAAGGGGCCACCTCTTCAGGGGATAGCCAGCATCACCTGTATGTAGGAAACAATGTATGTGTCAGTCATTACATCTAATTCTGAACATGACGTGCCAACATGCACATTGAACTGTTACTTTGGACCACTTTCAGTTGCGCTGATGGATTCACGCTATGCAAACGGTATATGTCCATGGCTCTCATGGACAGTTTTGCATGCCAACAAACCATGTATGCAGGGTGGTTGAGTGCCTTGTGAGTGCCCATCCACTGTGTCCGTCCATGCCGTATGTTTAGGTGACCTGGCACGTGTGCTGTGATGTCAATGCTCACATGATTGCTACATTGCTGTCTGCATCATTATGACCCCAGTGAACTATCCCGATGTTGATAGGGACATTTTGTGGGCCTTGCTGTCTGTGCTGTGGTAATGTGGTGTTTCTGTCCGTCATGTGCCTCCTTTGTGCGCTGTTATGTGGGACAGGCCTTTCAGTAGATGGTGTATAGTGACGTGCATGTAGGTGCATTTCGTTGGAGACAATGGTCCAAATTGGTACAATGCACTTGCAGATGGTTGTGTCATGGTTGGAACACACCTTCTTTGACATGGTGGAGCTGCTTCGGTCAGGCATAATGTCTACAGATGTGAGATTACGTTAGTGCTGCTTTAGGGTATGATCGTCTCTGCTAGTCGCAGCCAGGTGGAGTATGCATCATCCCCCCCCCCTTTCTGCCAGGTGGAGTATGCATCATTCCCCCCCCCTTTCTGCCAGGTGGAGTATGCATCATTCCCCCCCCTTTCTGCCAGGTGGAGTATGCATCATTCCCCCCCTTTCTGCCAGGTGGAGTATGCATCATCCCCCCCCCTTTCTGCCAGGTGGAGTTTGCATCATTCCCCCCTCCCCCTTTCTGCCAGGTAGAGTATGCATCATTCCCCCCCTTTCTGCCAGGTGGAGTATGCATCATTCCCCCCCCCTTTCTGCCAGGTGGAGTATGCATCATCCCCCCCCCCTTCTGCCAGGTGGAGTATGCATCATTCCCCCTCCCCTTTCTGCCATACCAAGGTCATGACGTGAGACTCACCGAGTAGCCAGGATCCTGGGCCTGCATGTCGCTCCATGTAGCGTGGTATTGTGGAGTTCCTCAGGACCATTGAATCATGGGTTGATCCGGGGAATCGTGCACAACAATGTGTGAGGATCCTGTTGGAGTCACAGACCATCTGCACGTTGATTGAGTGAAATTGTTTACGGTTGCTGTACAGTACCTCCATGGCATGTGGCACCACCAATTCCACATGGGTGCAGTCAATGGCACCAATGCAACCAGGTATGCCGGCTAGTGCATGGAAACCCACTTTGGTGTTTGCAATCTCCTGGGCAGACCGTGGTAATGAGATGTGGTCGTCTGTGTGCTTGAGGAGGGCATCGAGCACTTGGATCAGTGTACGTGAGAATAATGGTTGTGAAATACCATGCAAGTGCCCCACTGTGTGCTGGTAGGTGCCTGTGGCCAGGAAGTGGAGTACAGACACTACCTTCAGTAGGGGTGGGATGGCAGTTGGTGCTTCTATCTTGCTGACGATGTCGTTGTGCGTCATGTCCACGATGGCGGTGATGGTGTCCCGGTCCAAACGGTACAGGGTGTGGATCTGCTCAGCAGTGAGGTTGAATGGACTGGCTCTGATGCGTGGGATTGTGGGCTGCCTGCGTGGTGGTACTGGCTGTGCTGGTTGGCCTTGCTGGGCCTGCCTTGCCCTCCTTCTCCTCCTGCGTCTTCTCTGTGCAGCTTGTTGTTGTTGTTGTTTTTGTTGTTGTTGTTGTTGTTGTTGTTGTTGTAGTTGTAGCACTTGCATTGCTATCAGGTCCTCCAGCCCCAACATTGCTAGTCCTATTGGTATCATTGTGGAGTGTGACTGGGTCTGGGAAGGGGTTGGGTGTGCTCTTTTTGTACTTCCTGAGTCTGTATTGCCTCCACCTGTGCTGATTCTGTGCACCTGTGGCAGCTGGATTCACTGCACAAGGCCCTTTACGGTTGGTTCGCGATGGCGTAATTACCGGCATGGCGGTAAGGTACTTAACGGGCTGAGTGATGGCGTTAGGTGCATGTCCGCTTGGGTCCGCATTCGCGTACCTTTCCGCCATGCCGGTAATTACGGTGTGGGGGGGTCGCGTGCTCGCGTCCTTGGTGCAGTTAGCGGCAGCGTTAACTACGATGCCGCTAATGGCATCGTAGTTAACGGTCACGGGTCTTAATCGGACCTAGCGGAAAACGATGGCGGTAATCCTTTACCTCCATCGTTTTTCGCTTTGCGCCAGGTTTGTAATGAGGGCCTATCTCTGTCTCCTGGTGGGTGTTTCGGAGCACTCGGCAGGGTTTCCTGCTTTCACCTATCATTTTTGCATTGGTTATTGAACCAGTGGCCAGAGTGGTGCACAAAAGGTATGAGGCGTTATGTGTGTTAGTTCGAGGGTGGGGCTCACACTGCATCACACTCTATGCAGATGATATCTTATTGTATGTTTGAGATCCAGTCAATAACCGATCCAAATCAGCCATTTGCACCATACAGAATTAACTGGCTGATAGTTTGTCGCAACTACAGATGGGGGTGCAACAACATGTCAATTCAAATTGAAGCTGTTAATATTTTACTCAGCTTAAAATTTGAAGGAAATGTGAAATTAACATCATAACTGTCAATGGCAGGATGTAAGAACCATAATGCTAAAGTCTGGCAATAACCTAATCGATCATTTTATTGTGCTTATTTTGGATACAACACATGTATTTGACGTATCTTTTTATTAATTTTGTTGCACTGTAGCGATGATGTCGAGAGCATTGGTGTGAGTTGATTGTTATTGATAAATGAACTTTCTGTTATGATGAATTAATGTAATCTATTTTTAAGAAATTTTTTATGTATCATGATAAGTTTTGTATGTATTTTTGAAAGGTTGATTGAATTCAGCCATATAAAATAAAAAAAAATAAAAAAAATAAGATGGGGGTGTTGGAGGGATGTTTTACATATCTGGGGATACAGATCAGTGCACACTGGGAATTGGTATATCAGCAGAACATGGAACAGGGGTTGATTGCAGTGGACAGACTAGTTGAGTTCTGGATGAAATTCCCAATCTCTATCATGGGACGAATAGCGCTGATGAAAACGATACAACTGCCGAGGGTGCTTTATGTGTATCAGGCAGTGTCAATGTTGTTAAAAAATGAGTATTTTAGCACTCTAAAGAATATCCTGGGGAAATTGATATGGAAAAGGGGAGGTGCAGGAATCGCATTGACCACACTACAACTGCCAGCGAGTAAGAGAGGGGTTGGTCTCCCATGCTTCCGAGCATACTATTGGGTGGCCACGTTACAGCACATAGTCGATTGGTTCACTCGTCTGCAGACGGATTTCATTACTAAAAGGATATTTATTTATTTTATTGACTATTTGTTATACATCAACACATTGGCCCTCATTACGACCCTTGCGGAAATCGGAAAACGATGGCGGAAATGCAATACCGCCATCGAATAGCGCTCGGTGCGACTATGACCCGTCACCGCAAAGTACGAAGCCATTAGCGACACCGTAGTGTAAGCCAACGCTAACTGCACCAAGCACGCGCGCGCGCGCCATGCGAAACCGCAAACACCACCATGGCGCAACGGTACGCCAATTCCGACCCTAGCGGACATGTACCTAACGCCATCAGGCATGGCGTAATGTACCATTCCGCCATGGTGAGAAGTACGGCATCGCGAATCAACCGTAAACGGCCCCACTGAGTGCCTGTACACCGCTCCCTGCCCACAAAGTACAACTCCCCGTAGGTGCAATGAAGCCACAATGCAACCATTGAAATGTACAAGTCACCCATGCATGGCAACGAACAAAAGAAACACAAGAGGGGCCAATGGGAGCTGCAGGGCACAGATGGCACGAATACAGAAGCCATCCCAATGGACATGACCACAGTCCCCCACCAAGAAACGCACGCAAACACAGGCACCTGTGACCAGCCATATTCCGAGAATCACATCATTCCACCAGTCCACCTGGCTGACCGGCATCTGTCACACAAAACCCAATCCCCCGCCCCTGAGCATGACAACATTCAAACTGTCATATTGGCAGCCCCCATCCCTGACCTCACGGGCTTAGTAGGCAAACGCGCCCAGTACAGTACCACGCAACTAAACTCCGAAGCTGGAACCCAATGCAGATCTCCTCACAATACATCGCCCCCCAAATAGGCATATGCCACATCACTTGCAAAGAAAAACGCTACACGGGCCAAATCAGAATAGAAATTTAATGCACATCAAAGCCACCAAGCCCATACAGCCATCAGGCCATGAACTCCTAAACACCAATCACCATTGTGGGCTGCATCCGCAAGAAATGACCAGCCACTACTTGTGTGTCGTCCTGTTCCCTCATGGTACACAGAGCCACATTCACGTACGGAAAGGCAACATGGAAGCGCACAGAACCGCAGGGCCGTCCCAATGGGGAGGCACTAGTCCAGCTGAAAGGCCGAAATGTTGCTCCGAGCCACCAGTACTGCGTAAGGGCATGTGGGCCATTGGCGATCGTCCCATAAAATCGTAATGCTGCTCCACTGATTAACACGAAGCAGCAGGTGTCGGGAGTAAAACCCATCTGCAGGAGTGGCATACAGATGGCAGTGGCAAAAGGGGAGGAGATACCTGTCAACCAAAAGAAAAGAAAAAGAACAGAATGGCCATCAGAACTACATTCCAACAACTCACTTCAATGATCACACGAAATCCACAGCCATATGCATGCTAGCCCACTCAAAAGGATCATCACCACCCCAAAACCACTTGCGACTCATAACCATCTATATCGAGGTGCAAACACCATCACAAACGAGTGTACCTGTGCATGCGTCTGTCAAAACAGAATCCATCAGATGGGAATGTTAACGTGCATGGACACAAGTGTCTGAGGGCGCCTCGAGACAGGGAGGGCTCAACAAGGCCAGATAGACGATGGTCCCACTATGGCAGCCCTGCATCACATAGCGTAGGGGAGGCGGATAGATCCCAAGAAGCCCTGTACATGGCAAACTCTGTATCAAATCACCTGCCCATGCATCCATTCATCATTCCCTCATCCCGGGATCAAAACGCCTGAATAATTACTCACATGACATTAGAAACATCCATTGAGTCTGTGCGTTATGCAGCCTGCAAAATCCACAGTGCCCCAGCCCGTAATTCCAGTGTTGTGAAGTAACATGTATTTGGGAACGGCCGGCCTCATCGCCCACGTAGCTATTGCGCATCCCAAACTATTCATATCAATCATTGCTCCCTCGCCATGGGCCCTGTCTCAAGGACATTGAACAATAGAACGTTATATTTGCAGTCAGACCTGTGGGCATCTCCTCGCCGCTAGCTGAAGACCGAAAGCGCCGCCCTTCGAATTCCTCATTTGCAACACCACGTCGGAAAGGCATCTGTGGCCGTTTGAAATCACTAATTATTCCATCGAGTGCGGCTGTGTGTGAAAATGGCAACTGCCTTCACCCACGAATGGGACGCCCCGCCCGTCGTTGCAACTCGGTACAGTGATGCATGAGGGCCCACCGTTACTCGAGTACTACGTTCCACTGACCCTTCACAAGTCTGTTCGCGACTGCACAGATAGAATGGGAAACAATGGGACCATAGCCGAATGAACATATCAACCAATCTAACACGGCCATCGGGTACAAATACATGATAGCAATAGCAAGATACCATTCCCCGAATTGCAGCGTTGTGCGCGTGACGTGCTCGGCCAAAGGGGAGGGCAGTTTGCACAGGTGGAATGAATCACCACAGGTGGAGGCCATACAGCCTGAAAACACATAAATTGCACAGCCAGTCTCCTCCCACAACCACACCGAAATGCTACCGGCAGGACTCGCGATGTTGGCCCTGGGGGACCTGATAGCACTGCAAGTGCTCCAACTCCAAGAGGAAGACGAACACCAACTACAACCAGCAGCACGGAGGAGACGCAGGAGGAGGAGGAGGCCAAGGCAGGGCCAGCAAGGCCCACCAGCACAGCCACTACCACCACGCAGGCAGCCCGCAATCCCACGCCTCCGAGCACATCCGTTCAACCTCACTGATGAGCAGATCCACACCCTCTACCGTTTGGACCGGGACACCATAGCCGCCATTGTGGACATGACACAGGCTGACCTTGTCAGCATGATAGATAGCCCAACCGCCATCCCACCCCTACTGAAGGTGGTGTCTGTACTCCACTTCCTGGCCACAGGCACCTACCAGCACACAGTCGGACAGTTGCATGGCATTTCTCAGCCACTGTTCTCACGGACACTATTGCAAGTGCTCGATGCCCTCCTGCAGCACGCAGACGACTACATCTCCCTACCACGCTCGGAGCAGGAAATTACACACACGAAAGTGGGATTCCATGCACTTGCCGGCATACCGGGTTGCATTGGTGCCATCGACTGCACCCATGTGGAATTGGTCGTCCCACATGCCATGGAGGCCCAGTACCGCAACCGAAAACAATTTCATTCCCTGAATGTACAAATGGTGTGTGACTCCAACAGGATCATTACACATTGTTGCGCCCGATTCCCTGGATCAACCCATGATTCTATGGTCTTGAGGAACTCTACAATACCACGCTACATGGAGCGACACGCAGGGAACAGATCCTGGCTACTCGGTGAGTCTCATTACATGCATGATGATGTGGGGTATGTGAATTGGCAATGACCTGGCAGGAAGGGGGGGGGGGTGTGCGTACGTATCAATGGCATTCCACATCATACGTTTCTCGTCCACATACAGGTGATGCTGGATATCCACTGAAGAGATGGCTCCTCACACCAGTCCGGAACCCACGGGACCAGCATGAGGAGGACTACAACCATGCCCACTCACGTACCCGTGTAGTCATAGAACAGGCATTCGGCCTACTGAAGGGCCGTTTCCGCTGCCTCAGCAGGTCTGGCGGGGCACTCCTGTACCGCCATGAGAAGGTTGCAAAGATGGTGATGGCATGTGTCATGCTCCACAACATGTGCGTACGTAGAAATGTGCCCATGCCCCCTGACGCAGAACTGCAAGCACCTGAAGATGGTCATGATGAGGGTGGGGATGTGGCAGCACCTCATGGAGTCTGCGAGGCACCGGAGGCCCGTGACATTCGTCAGCATCTCATTGATGTATGCTTCTAGCACTCACGCCTGGTGGCTGATACATGGACACGGGACTCGTGGCACTGCGTGTGTCTGGGACATGCACAATATGGACTGTACGCCTATGATGGCCTAGTACACAAAGATCAATGTCCACACATCTCATTGGTTGATCGTGCACTTTTTATGGCATATGTGATGTCATGTTGAACACCCTATCGACCTGCCACCCAAGTGAGCCCAACACACCCCCTCCACCCCCCTACCTCCCCCCCGAACACCAGTGTCCAAAGATGCTCATTGTCAGTGGGCTGTCGCTATTGCATGCCCCCTCTGCGGGTATCAGGGGCACCCCTGCCTGTGGAGCGCAGGTTCCTTCCAGATCTACGTTGGGGGCTGCCCTGGACGGAACTTGCAACGGATGATGTGTCTGCCTGCTCACGTCCATGCATGTCCCTAAGGGTTTGCGAGAGCTCAGTGAGCACACGGCGCACTGCGGCAAGTTCGGCACATACGTCCTTGGCCGTCGCATGCAGTTCCCCCCTGAGGCTCTCGGTGCTTCTCTCCATTTGGACTCTCAGGCTCTCGGTGCTACTCTCGATTTGTGCCCTAAGTGTCTCAGTTGATGTTTCTATGTCTGCCTTAGTGCCCCCACATTCATCAGCATGGTCCTTGAGGAGCGTGGCCAGTTGCTGCTGTTGTTCGATCAGCTGGTCGAGGGACTGTTGCCTCTGCTGGGCCAAGGCCATTTGCGGGGGTGTCACAGAGGGGCTGTTGTCCTCATGTTGCCTTGCCACAGGGCTTGTGGGGGATGGCCAGTCGTCGTCTTGTGGGTGCCCCTGCGTGGTATCCTCATGTTGTACGGGATGGGACAGACAGGGGGATTGGGACAGGTCATGGATGGATCTGACTTCGGCATCCCCGTTTTCTGTGTCGGAGCATGCTGCCATCAATGGGGTGTCACCTATGGTGCTGCTGCCACCGGAGGCAGTGCCTTCTGTGGCATCCATTGGGGGGACCTGTGGTGGTGGTGTTGTGGGCATGCTGGCTGCTGGGGTGCCTGTTGATGTTCCCTCCTCTGTGCTGCCACCTGATTTGTGCTGCTGCCGTGTCTTGATGCCTGCAGCTGAGGTGGAGGGTCTCTGGCCGTTGGTCTTGGCCCTCTTTGCAGGTGTGCTGGTAGGGGTGTCCTGTAGCTCGTCGTTTGGATCGGACCCTGTGGTGGAGTAGAGGAGGGCGAGGGTTATTGGTGGGTCTGTGGGAATTGGAATGGCATTGTATCACATGCATTGGGGTGGTACCTGAGGGTGATTTGGGCCGGGGCCTTGGAGGTGCTTTGATTTGTGTGTGGAGTGAGGGTGCAGTTGTTTGGCAGCCTGCAGTTAGGGTGTGCCTGCTGCACGTGTAGTGCGTGTATTAGGGGTTTTTAATTATTTATGTATTTATTGTGGGTTTTAACGTGCGCTATCAGGCCGATGTGTGTGGACGTTCTCCTGGACATGTGTTTCTGTTGCACTATGTGGACGCATGGTACTTCACATGGATGGACTGTGTGGATTTGGCATTGTTTTTTCTGGCCCACCTACCTGTATCTTCGGATGTCTGCACTCCTTTCTCCATCCCTCCGACTCCCTCTATGCTCTCCATTCCGATGGTGGAGGCACAGATTTCTTCCCAGGGGGTCAACTTGATGGGTGATTCAGGACCTCCCCCGGTGGCTGTGGCAATGTTGCGGTTGGCAGAGAGTATGCTGCGGACGCGTATCCGCAGGTCGTCCCATCGCTTGCGGCATTGCTGTGGGGTGCGGGGTGCGGTCCCCACCGCACTTACCCGCTGTGCCACCAGAGCCCATATGGCCTTCTTGTTTGCAAGTGCCGTTCTGGTCATTTGCGTGGAGAAGACGACGGCAGCATTCTCCTGGAGGGTCTCTGTTAGCACGGTGAGTTCCTCGCGGGAGAAGTGGACCTGCCGCTTGCGGTCGCACGCTTTCTTCGCTACTTTTCCCATTTGTCTTGGTTTCGCTAGGGTGGGTGACGGGTTGGGGTGTGTCTCAGGGTAGTGATTTTAGTGGTTGTGTGGTTTTAGTGGTTTTATAGGTGTACGCCGGGATGTTTCCCGTTCCGGGCCCATGTTTTTACTTCCGTTTCCGTATATTTCCGGTCACCGTACTTTCCGGTAGGCGCACACTGCGGTGACCGCTAAGAGGGGTGGCGGTATTGCACCTAGGGCGCCGTACGGCGGCGGTGTGGGCCGTTTTGGGGTCATTTCCGCCATCGCGGACTTTGCACTTCCGCCGTGGCGTGGTGCTCGTGCCCGATGGGTCGGAATGGGCCGCACTTTGCTCCTTCGTGCAATGGCGGAAACGCTATTTACGCTGTGGCGCTCCGGTCAGTCGCTTTCCGCAAGGGTCGTAATGAGGGCCATTGTGTTTCAAAGCGCCCAAAGATAATGGATAACAGTAATGTGTAAGCCATGCCGATTATTTGAACTAGTAGGGGCCTGTAGAAGTGAACTTAGTGCACTGCCATCTCCAGTGGCCACTGTGATATGGGTTTTGTGGCAAGCAACTAAGTTTGATATTTTGCCAGAAATTTACCTGAGCTGTGGCAGAATGGGATATGTGGTGGGGGAGTAAAGAAGGGAATCGTATAGTGTGTGTTGGCCGGAGCAGATGCAAAGGGACCTGCATATGGAAGATGGGCCATTAGTTATAAGGAGTACAAACATGCATATCCATGAAATAAGGATGAATTTCCTGCTATTCACCAAAATAATAGTGGAACTGAGATTACTATTGCCGGATTTCCCCGCTATGCCTCTCATACGTGCAGTGAATGGCTCACTTCGGCAATTGGCGAGTGGTGGGAAACTTATTATGGATATATGTGCTGCTGTTGTCCAGACTAGATGTGACAGTAGATCGACGGCGAGGGACAAGTGGAATCTGGACATGGGGAGACTTATTGTCAGATGGTGAGTGGAGTATGGCACTGCTGCATGCAAAGCAAGTATCTGGGAACGCCTGCTTTCAGTGCGTATAGTATGAGTGTACAATGAGGGCATATATCACACCAGTGGAGGTAGCTAAAATGTTGGGAGACAGGGACCTGAACTGCTGCTGCTGTAAGAAAGACTTAGGGACATACTTGCATATATGTGGACTTTTTGGGACTGCATAATAGAACGAATTCGTGACTTGACGAAGGTGAGAATCCAAACAATGATGAAACACTGCTTGATGGGCTTGTTACCCATCAAGAAAGGGAAAAGGCTTAGCATGATGTACAAAGTATTATCCCTGGTTTTGATATTAGCCAAACGCACAATGTCTTGTTAGTTGGTGGGTGCACTTCTATACAATAGTTGGCCACGAGATGTCAGGAAATGGGTCAGAGATGAAATGGATACAGTTTGAGAAGAACTGAACCCAGAAGGGAGGGTGGGCCTTATAGTAAATGGCATGAGATATGGGATATGATGCAGACTCATCTGATTTGTGACCTCTGTGCGTCCCTCAATGGGTTGCCCACTACTAGGAGGATTGGGAATTCAGGCTGTATTGTGATATGTATGCAGAACGAGAAGGGTATTCAGGGACCCATTGGCAATGAGATTTCCAAGGATGCAATCATCAGAGTTGGTGTTTGTGATGTATGTTTGGAGGCTGCTGGGGGGAGGTTGGGTTACGGAATTCATACATTGTGTGGAGTTTCTTAAGGGGTCTTTAAAGACGTGAATATGTACCTGTGTTGCATGTGTGTACACTGCAATCACTTGCTCCTGTAAGATTGGCATGCCCAATGGTTGAACAATGTATAACTACACACTGTTGCTTGTTCTAAAACAAAACAATAAAAACAAATTTAAAAAATAGGTTACCATCTTTGCAGAATAGCAAGCTCTCAAAACATTTATGGAAATGACAAATATCAAGCCTCATCAAATGGATCACAGATGGGTCTTTTTGAATCAATGATTGGTGAAGTTGAGCAGATAATCTACTGTAAGGAACTCATGGTGGCAACAGTAAAGACAGACACAAGTGATCACAGTTACAGGGTGTTTATTAAACTGTAAATGCAGGGTGGAAAAAAACACCTAACCTAAACCTAAATATAAAATGAGAGCAACCATCGACCGTCAAATGAAAAATAAGGCAGTCTTTGTGGCGTCTTGTCAAAGTAAAAGGCCTATACTACAAAAACCTATTACCAAATCCTTATAATTAATTATAGAAAAAGTGTGGGATAGGGTTTTCAATAAAGACAGAAGTGTTCACAGAGGGCGCTAGAGGGCCATCCAAGGTGGCCGCTTAGGTCAGAGCTCCCTCGTAGCCTCGCGTCAATCCTGGAAAACCCTGCAGATCCTGGCGTTACTGAGCCCCAGTCTGTCTGTGCATGAACTGCTGATGTCCCCAGCTATGCTATCCCGAAGTTTTGTGTAAAATCGGAGCTCCCAGCCCGAGATTCAGCCCGGGAGGCCCGGCTGCCGAGACTAGCGGGGTCGGTCACTCGGCCCCGCGCATCAAGAGCTGAGCTCCTCACAGCGGAGCCCAACGCGCCCCCCAGCCACCCACGAGACGGGGGCCCAGTATCCTGGCAAGGAGTCGGCAGTGGCCCGGGGAGCACACGCCGGACAGCGGAAAGCCGGCGGAAGATCCTGACCACCCCCCTACCCCGCCCGGAGCCATCGCCAGAGCAGAGGAGACGGCCGTAAAACGCCATAGCCTCCCCCACCCCCTGAATCTGCACCTGCGGCTCCGGCATCCGGCTTCCCAACCGAGGGCCGTGGAGCGACAGACCTGGACGACAGCCAACGGCCCAGGAAGAACCCCCACACCCACCTAGAGGCGGCAAGCGATAGCGGAGCTGCAGCGACGCGGCGGGAGAATGGGAGTCCCCCCTGAAGACGTCCTCGTTCACGGGGCGGGCGGATGCCCGGGGGGGTCGTTCCGGGAGGTAAGGAGTGGTGGGGAGACGGCGCTGTCCCCCCCTCTCCGCCTTCGGGACTCGACAGTGGCCCCCAGCAAACCATTCACTCCTGCGGCCCCGCTGGGCCGGGATGGGTGCGGCATCCGCACACACCGGGCACCTGGGGGGCCCCGTCCACCTGGACGACCTGAACCCCGCCACCTGGGGAACAGCATCCTCCCTGCCGCAGACTAAAGCACGGCCCTGTACAACAAAACAGGGGCACAAGGAATTGCCAAACAATTTGCCCCCGGCAGAAATCCTCTGTAAATATCTTTGACACGAGCCAACGAAGCTCCTCTATGGTCAACCCCCCGCTCACATAGCGGGTAACACCCTTCCCACGCCGGTCTTCCACTGTAACCCATCAAGGAGGCAGCGCAAACAGTGGAGAGCTCGGCGCACGATGAAGACCACCCCCCCCCCCGCCCAGCATTTCTGAACAAACACCACATACAACCAGCCGCGGCCACCCCAGTCCGGAGGTGGGTCCCGAGGGGGTTCGAGGCACAACTAGACCACCTGCAACTCATTTCGACGCTTCCATTTTCACAGCCAAGATGTGAAAAAACGATAAATCTCAGAGGAAGCTAAACTTTGAGAGTGGCCCGACCCCCAGAGCCCCTCACCACCCAGATGACCAAGCTTCATCGTCCGAATGCTCCCACCAGGATGAAGTGGCTGAGAACCCCTTTGAAATCAAAGAAATCCTTCTTGATTTAAAAGCAGGCATTGGCAGCCTGACCAACAAAATGGACGGTCTCGCGTCCAAAGTCGATCTCATGCAACACCGTATGGACTCCCAGGCCGAACGCCTAAACGAGATGGAGCAGAGGGTGTCAAATCTCGATGACAGTTCGGCATCCCTAACTAATAGAGTTTCGCAGCTGGAATCGCAAATGAAACTAACCTCTGCCAAATGCGAGGACTTCGAGGGTCGGTCGAGGAGGAATAATCTACGGATAGTCGGGGTGAGAGAACATCAAACGCAGGAGAAAATGGAAGACTTCGTGGAAGCCTTATGCACCACTCTATTCGGCCGCGAATCCCTATCCCGCCTATTCATAATCGAGAGAGCCCACAGGCTTCCCGCGACAAGACCTGCTCCAGGAGCTCCCCCTAGGCCCATAATAGCGAGACTGCTGAACTACAGAGACCGCGACTCCTTGCTCCGCCTCGCCAGAGAAAAAGGCGAACTGAGCCACGACGAGGACAAAATCCATTTTTACCCTGACTTCTCCCCGGCAGTACAGTCACAAAGGAAAACTTTTGCAAGCGTCAAACAGAGACTCCGCAACAGCCAATTGTCGTATTCCATGCTTTATCCAGCACGAGTCCAACACGAGGAAAAGGTCAAATTTTTCCAAACCCTAGATTAAGCAAATGTGTTCCTGGACCGTCTAGGTCTCCCGGATCGGAATCAGGCTGGACCCAGACCGCAAAGAGACAGAATCCCCAGGAACCCTCCTTAAATGGTTGAACATGGCTGGACACAAGACCCGACACAGCAGCACTGAGCGGGCCAGACCACGTACAGCAGCACAAGTCGGGGCTGGGACACTTGGGAGACCCCAGGTGCCCCTAGCTCAGCTACTGTCAAGTTACTGTTAGCCTGAGTTGAGTCTGTCTGTCGAGGTGTGGATCTCACGTCTCGGCATGGCGACTCTAAGGGCCGTTTTGGTTTGGGGTTGGGAAAGTTGGAACCTCCCGGTGAGCATGTTCGGGGTTGCCCACCCTCGGGAGAGTTACGTCTTGGGCCTGTTGGGGTTTGCCCGAAGTTTGAACATTACAAAGTTAATGGGGAAGTTCAACGCCACCAGTTCCCGATTGTCCCGCTCGCCGCCTGCTCCCTACTCGCTGCCTTACACATCACCGCATCGAGACTCCCATCCCTCACGTACAGACCCAGTCAGCAGCTATGGCTCAACCAGACCATGGCTGCTCGCTGAATCAGAAATGTGGTCCGAAATAAGAGCAAAGTTGCCCCGTTCAATGTTTTAACATGGAATATAAGAGGTGGTAACATCCCGGCTAAATCTAGGAAAATTCTGCACGATGTAGACGTGGCCCTGATTCAAGAGACACACTTTACCCCGGGGAGAGACCGCCAGTGGGCCAAAAGCTGGGGCTGCCACAGATACTTTTCATCCTACTCTACGTACTCGAGAGGAGTTGCGATCCTTATACATAGGCGTCTCAGCTTTCGGCTACCTCACACGGCAAAAGACGAGGAAGGCAGAGCACTACTGGTGAGTGGCATTGTCGCAGGTCAGAAAGTGACCTTTGTCAATTCATATGCCTGAATGTGGATGGCCCTGACAACTTCGGCTGGGTGTTGACGCAGCTCTCCGCGCTCGGCCCAGCCACGGTTGTCTGGGGCGGCGACATGAACACGGTTATGGATCCTACGAGAGATAGATCATCGGCCGTACAACAATCAACCTCCAAAGCTGGTCTCCAGATAAAGGAAATCTGCAAAGGGTTTGATTTACAGGCACTTGGAGAGTCTCCAATGGGGACAGGCACGAGTTCACCTTTCATTCTACAGTCCATAATACAAGCTCCCGAATTGACTACTTTTTTACCTCAACTAACAGCCCGCTGGCGTGTGGCCGGTGCCACATCCACCCGAGAACACTCTCGGACCACTCGCCAGTCTTCCTTAAGCTAAAACCAGCTAACCTCCCTCCGCCGCTACAACGTTGGCGCTTCAAACAGGGGTCACTGCGGGACGAGGTCTTTGCCTCCGAATTAAGAGAGGAGATTGACGTGTTCTTAGAAGCCAACCTGGGTTCGGTCCCCTCGGCAAGCATAATTTGGGAATCCTTCAAATGCTTTATCAGAGGAGTCTGCCTCGCCAAAGAAAATGGCATTCTTAAGCTCATTAGGGGCGAGCTTGCAAACAGCGAAAATAAATTAAAACAGCTTGAAACTCAGAACGCGAACAAAGACAACCCGGAAGCTGCAGCGGCGTTGAGGATGGAATTGCAGAAATTCAATGACGCAGCGGAACGTGAGGCTAAATTTCTACATCGCACCAACCAAATCCGCCAATACGGCGAGGGCCAGAAACCAGGAGCTTTGCTGGCAAATCTAATTAAAGCCGACAATAAACAGTCCCAAATCGAAAGGATCAGAACTAGGCAAGGGGAAGAGGTCCACACTGATGAAAGGATAGCGGAGGAATTCAGTCTATTCTACCAAGATCTCTACAGTGCGCACCTCCCCCTGGAATACCTGGAAGACACAGAACTCTACTGGGTCAAACATCAACTACGTGAACCTCTGAACGAACTAATCTCACAGGAAGAGATTAAAGCAGCCATAAAGACCCTACCACCCTCCAAAGCACCAGGCCCTGACGGCCTAACGGGAGAATTTTATAAGGCCTTTGCAGAACCGCTGGCTCCGCTGCTGGCAGCGGTATACAAGGAAGCTCTAGAGCTTGGGACCCTCCCTCACTCTTCTCGTGAGGCCAATGTCATTCTTTTACACAAAACGGGAAAACCACCAGACGAATGCGCCTCGTATCGCCCGATCTCCCTGCTCAATCTGGACAGTAAAATTCTCACTAAAATCCTGGCAAATAGATTGATGCCCCTGATGCCTGCCCTGGTGCTAGCAGACCAGGCTGGTTTCATACCAGGCCGTAATACGACCTTCGGCATCCGGAAAATGTTTGGAATCATTGAAGCTTTAGACCCCACAGGCCAGGCAATCGCGGTCCTGCTCGATGCAGAAAAAGCATTTGACTCAGTGGAGTGGCCGTTCATGTTCATGGTCCTCACCAGAATGGGGCTGGGGGCCCGCTTTATCAAACTTGTCTCTCTACTGTACACCAATCCACAAGCTAATATCATAGTGGGCAAGGCAAAATCAGCATCAATAAACCTGCAGCGTGGGACGAGACAAGGATGCCCCCTGTCAGCACTAATATTCGCTCTGGTAATGGAGCCACTGGCCTCCAACCTGCGGGAACTACGCCAACAAATGGGTCTCACCATCGGCCCACACAAACTCATCATATCCTTATACGCCGACGACGTGGCACTATTCATAAGGGACCCAGAGGTCAATCTGAACCCGGTCATGCGGGAAGTCATCAGATTCGGGGACGGCCTCCGGATTGAAAACCAATCACTCAAAATCAGTCGTCTTCCCACTGACCCGAGACACGAAACAATTTGCCGATGACTTCGGACTCAAGTGGAGAACCTCCGGGGTCTGCTATCTTGGAATCCAACTGTCACTGGACCCACAAGAGGTATTCCGGGACAACTATGAGGAGGTGTTTAAGTCCCTACAGGACAAGGTCACGCGCTGGAAGACTCTCCCACTGACACTCTGGGGCAGAACCTCCTTAGTCAAAATGGTACTGTTGCCAAAATTACTGTATCTCTTCAACAATATCCCGCTGCTGCTACCACAATCCTTCTTGAAAAGGCTGAAAAGCTTGGTTCTGGATCTACTGTGGGCTGGCAGACCAGCCAGAGTGGCGTACACAATACTGATGCTTCCCGTGTCCAGCGGTGGTCTAGCCCTCCCCGTCATGGAAAAATAATTCTGGGCAGCCCAAGCACAGTACCTCAGCCACTGGTATGCAAAGCAAACGATTCACCCTCATGTACAGGTTGAGAGGGCCTTGGCAACTCCCAATTTCCTGACTGCCGTGGTTTTCAGCCAACTTCCTGTTCCCAACCGCACAATGAACGTGATGCTCATAACATACAAGGTCTGGAAGTCGCTAGCAAACAAACTGGGGGTGCAGATAAGGTACTCTCCCCTCTTGCCAGTCAAGTTTATTCCTGGAATCCCCCTAACATCAGAGAAAGTGTTTCACCAGTGGGTCAACAAGCTACACATACAATCACTAGGAGACCTATTCACAGAGGAGGGCTTCCTAACCCCTGACCAAGCCAAATAGAAAGGGAGCAACACAGCACTGGAGGTGTTCCTCTACTTCCGAACTCGATACACTATGCAGACCCACCTGCCTGGTTTCCCGAGCGAACCACCAACCTGGCAGTTACTGCATGATGTCATTCAAGCACAGGGGGAAGGCAGGCTAGTGTCGCAAATTTACAAAGCACTGACCACCGGAACACCTCCCGTCAACACTGGAGCGAAAAAAAGATGGGAACGAGCGCTAAATGCAAGTATATCGGAGGTTGATTGGGGCTACATTCTGAATCAGACCCAGAAAATTGCACTTAACTCCCGGCTCAAACTTATCCATTTTAATTTCCTCCACCAAACCTATTATACACCTGAAAAAGCTAATAAACACCATCCCGACACCCGGGCCGAATGCAAGAGATGTGGAACTCTATCAGCGAGCTTTATACACTTGGCATGGGAATGCCCTGAGGTAGCCCCATTCTGGAACCGAGTGATAGACAACCGCAATCGTGGGAGAAGCAATACAACCGAGATGCACGGCAGCTTTGTTGGGAATGACAAGATTGCTATCCAAGCCGTCGAGGAAACTGACCAGAGTCCTACTGACACTAGCACGCAGGAGAGTTGCCATGGCATGGGGCCGCGGCCCCCCGTCTTCCAACACCACTTGGCGGAAAGACTTACTCTTCTATCAGGACATAGAAGCAGATTTCATAAAGCTCCTCCCTCTTCACGCGCGCCCGCCTGACATATGGGGCCCGCTGATATCCTTCCTGATAAGTGAGGCCGACACCTCCTCAGAGGGACCACTGGACGCTGGGAACACACCCTGATGCAGTCTTAACTCGGGCCGATATTGCTTGCCACAGGGTCACAGGGAGGCTGAAATGATGCACAATGGGGACGATACGGAGGAGCGGCGAGGGTTAGGGGAGAGACTCGGAGGGGGGGGTGGTTGGGGCACTGGTTGACGGCGTAAAGTTAAAATCCACCCTAATGTGGGTGCGTATTTGTATGGTGTGTTGAAATACCAAAAATAAAGGTTTCAAAAAAAAAGACAGAAGTGTTCACAAATAATAAGCCAGAATGTGATTGCCAGGAGTCTTCCTTCCAGACGTTTTGAGCATGTGACAAGACAGATCCCCTGAGCGCAGCACGTACTCAAGCTTTTCCAGTACGAGCCAACAGTTCCGGACCAGTTATCAGGTTCTTCGAGGGTTAAGTCTCTTTTCAATGAAAAAGTTGTTTGCCTTTGAGGGCCTGATGTGTTCAACAAAACAGACAAACAAAAAGTTCCTTTCTCCTTTGGAGTTTGGGTGATGACTTTTCACCCCTGGCTCTCCCTAGGCCGGGCTCGGATCCAAATGCCAAGGAGGAAAATCCACTTCCCCTGGTCTTATGACACTTCTTGCACTCGCAAATCTTAATGTCTTCTTAAACAGCTCTTCAGGCTTCACTCCTTTTGTCGGCCTCCCTCTGCCAGGTTCACTCTTGCCAACTTTTGGTAAACAGTTCACTGTGGACTTCCCTCGGTCGGGTGCACTCCTGTCAATACACTGTTCATAGAGACTACAGGCCTCACCTCTTTTGTTAGCATCCCTCTGCCAGGTTCACTCTTGCCAGCTTTTACTAAACAGTTCACTGTGAACATCTCTTGGGCTGGTTCACTTCTGTCAACACACTGTTCATGCGCTAATTTCAGCAAGCTGGATTCATTTCCCTTAGCTTCACAATCATCTATCCGTCAAAGACTTTTGACGGTACAGAGGATTTTACAAGACCCCTGTTTAACCACTTACACATCTTTTTCCTTGTCCCAAAGCCTTCTGGTTATGGTAGTTTCTACGATCAGGTAATCACCAAGAGTTTCCTGCGTGAGCACCCACGTGGTGCCGGACCCCTCTGTTGAAGGTTTTCTCCATTTTTCATCAATAGCTCTTTAAGCCTTTCACAGTTCAAAATAGCCATTTGCTACTTTTCGTTCAACACAGTTGGGTTTCTTATCGACTCTCCCCTCGACTCACCGGCTGTGATGTACCAGTTGCCTTTCTCTTTCTTTGGAGTCAAGGTTGGTACAAGGGAGACAAGCATCTCTCCCTGGCTTGGTAATCAATGGAGGAGGGTCTTGTGTACCGTTGACATCTGCTGCAACAAGCGCGAACTATTCGCGGTCTTATGATTCCTTCTGCAGAGATATCACGGTCCTTGGTCAGAAAGGGCACGGTAGCTTCTCTCCTTGTCAACCTCTCGGTGTGCAACATTTTTCTCCTCCTCTTCACCTGCCATGTTGAGTTAGTTCTCACATACTGCGGTTTGCCTTGCTCATCCTGTGCTCTCATGCTCCACCTTTTATCCTTGTGGGGAAAGGGAAAGTGCCATCAGGTGTGTGTCATTCTGGTGAATTACCTAGTTTTGTCTGACCCTTTTATTGGCCATACAAATTTGCAATTATCCATGGATAAGTGCACCCCCTCCATTCATTTATGAGACAATTCATGCGTAAAAATGCTGACAATCATCCTTTCCAAAAAGGTCGCCCTATTCAAAGGGCCTGTGTTCTAGACAAATCACAGTACATATGTATGAAGTTCATTTATTGCATTAATTGTTTAAAAATCATTGAAAAGGACATTTTTGGAAAATAGCCACACATAACACAATAACATTTCATATATTACAACCAATTTTAAAGATACACATATCACATCTAGAAAAACACATATCATATCAAAACCAGTGATCACATCTCACCCATCCTTACTCACATCCACTTTCATCCCCATTCATACGATCCATCATTCGTACTGTGCAAAAAACGGCAATTCTAGGTACTTTGTTCTAACAGTAGAACACCCCTCTATTAGGGTTCAAGTGTCATTACACAATTACAAAGGCCTATTTAACACTGATTTTTTCTTTTAACAGAGTTGAACACAGCAAGTGTTCAAGCGAGCTTATTTGTGAACATATGTCAATTGCCTATATATTTTATAGAAACTCAAAAGAAGCCCAACTCAACAAAGTGGGCTCTATGGTGTTGTCTGTCTGCTCGAGTTTCGGGCACCACGATAGACATATAACATTTCTATCTGGTACACCTCATCAGGACATATACGTAGTTAAATACAAAACAACCAGTTCATATTGGCATAATTCAGCTCGATATGTAATGCGTGTCATCTAGGAGTTTCAAGAGCGACTTCTTGCCAATTTCAAATAAATTTCACACTTCTGTCGATCATACTGTGTTATTGTGAAGGCCTCCAAAAACGAAGGACTGATGGAAAGCTTGGGTACGTATGGGTCCAAGATGTTTTCAATATGGTGAGTTTTGTATAGTGGACCTGTGCTGGCTGTTAATGCATGCAGAAAAATTCACTCTTGGGCAGTTTGTTATATCTTGTGGTTATAGCCCATTCCTTACATGTGGGTATCTCCCTGCCACGGTTGTTCATAAGGCGCGCTTGAAAACTCCACAAGGTGACAATCTTATTGTCTGTGTCCCTCCAAAGGAGATCTCACCCTTGTGCTGATTTATCCTTATTACATGTCTCCAACAAATACTCATATTGTTGCTCCAAGAGGCACCCATACCGCGTGTATGTAGTTCTCCCTACGAGTCTACCAAGCGCGAGTCTACCAAACACAGTCCTTATGACCCTTGTATTGGGACATGTCAGGTAAATGGCTCTGGTGTTAGTCTGTTGTCTTTCATGCTGTGTAAAAGTGTTTGGGGCAGTGTTTTGGAATATCCTATGTGGTAGGATGGGGAAACGGTGTTGAAAGAAGGGGGATACCGCTTCTCACCCGTCGGTGTTCCACTCCCACACCCCAAGGACCCCCCATCCATGTGATCCTCCCAAACTGGTCCACCCCCAGGAACTGGATCCAATAGCGATGGGCGTGTCTTGGCCAGCTGGCTGACATATCCCTGGGGACAAGCCAGGGAGACACCTTCAGGTTTCTCACACTACACAGATGATGAAGTTTCAAATAGAGTAGCAGATTTGGAAGCTATTCTTTCATATCTTCAAAGGCACACATTGGTTTAATAATTACATTAGACATATAAACCTACAGCTTATATGTCTGCATGGGGAGGATGAGGCAGAAGATCCAGTTAAGTTCCTAGACAATACCTAACATAAACTCTTATGCCTATGTTATCCAGTAATGTTATCCCATATATATATGGTCGCCATACATATGGTCACCGGGAAAAGGCTGTGGTGACTTTATATATGGTCACCATATATATGGGGTCAAGAGGAGCAGAGGTTGCGGGGGTGGCCCCCGCTCCCATTGAAAAAAAAGGGTTTTGGGGGATCCAGGGGTTGTCCCCAGCATGTTCAATGTGATAATGTCCCTGCAAACCACAACCATGTTTGGCGACATTTTTGTCAGACGACATTTTTGCAGGGACATTATCACATGGCACAAAAAAAAGGCTACATATTCGAACAGTTGGTTCTAAGGCAAGTCAACCCCAGAGCTTTAACCTTCCTGATACTTCTATATGCCCAACTAAAGATGATAATGAAAACAAGCCACAGTGATTAGACAGTTCGTCTGAAATGGCCATGAAATCCTTATTGCCGAAGGCTTAGCAAAGGCTGCAGCTCTTCGTTTGAAAGGTTTGTTGGCATTTCACCCAGCTTTAAGACTATTAAATGCTCATTATAGCCTAGCTCACCAGTGTAACTTTAAAGTTACTTTCAGAGGTCACCCTTCCTGGTTGGATAATCCTACTAACCTTAAACAATGTGTTCACTTTCGCAAAATGGAAGATATGGATACCGCTCTCAACCATGTGAAAAAACCTATCCTCTACCTTGGATGTTAAGGGTTGAAATATTAGTCACTGTTTCATAATGTATTCTCTGTGATTAATTTTACAATCCTTGTTAATTTATAATATTGATATTGCTAAATCCTGAAAAATTCAAAGCACTAGTATAGATATTATTTTTTGTGCAACTTACAACCATGGGGCCACTGTGGACCTGTCTTTTCCCTTCTTCAAAGATTGTTGCAAACAAAAAATAGTATAAGAATAATTGGAAAAAATAACAAAAACTGGTATCCAGAAAACGATGACTCATTTGTAATCATGGTGTATGCATGGTTTACACAGTGGTGGCTGTCATGAAGTTCACACTGTGTGCATCTTCTGGGCCTTTATTGTGCTCCTTGCTTGTGCAAGTCTTTCTTCACATGCAAAGGTTTGATACCTTCCATGACATTGGCACTGTTACTTTACTGGTCCACTGATATTTTTAACTGGACCTTGCCGAAGAATTCTTCATGATTAACCAGCTGTTTCATTGCCAGAGAGTTACAGCCCGCTCCCACAAACAGTGTACCATGGTTTCTGGTGGTCCTGTTTTAAATGCCCTAGCCACAAGTGCATACTCCCAGCAACTAAAGCAACTAGAACTTTGCCTGTGCTTGGGGCTTCTGCTCTGAATCCCTCCACTCCTCTTCTTTGTGTAATTTTTCAAGGTGTTTCTGGGAACAATAGTCCCTTTTATCTAACATGCACAAAAACATTGGACACATGTTTTGAACAGGTTTTACGTACCAGTCAGTGTTTAAAAGTTGGTCTGTAGATTGCAATGAGAGAGATTCAGCCCTCTCCTTTGAGAGAGCAGGGGAAGAATCACAATAGGCCATTAAATTGTTATAAATGGGAGATTCATCCTGAAAGGGGGAAGGGGGATGCCATGCCTCATCCGTGGACATCACCACTCCCTCCCATAGGTTGTCTCCCCCATGTGATCCTCCCTCATATAGCCACCCCTTAAATAGGATCATGTAGCGGCTGCTGTCCCCTGGCTACATGGGGGGAGGTCACAGCCAGAAAGGGAGTAATGATATCATTGGATTAATTACAGTATGTAGAATTCTTATTCATAGTTTGGTAGCATAATTTATCTGGGAGTAGGGGATGGCGTATCCTTCTAACAAAAACAAAGAGGTGATGGCTGGAAGGTTTAGACTTAATCTTAACCACTGGCAATGCTCTGGGCAACCCTCCAGACCACCGTTCTTCGCCTGCCAAGCCATTACAGAAGGGAAATACCATATGCAAATCAGGCTTGGCCCCACCCCAAAAGGGGCAGTCCAGCCCGAACTGCTAGGCCACATCCCTTCTGCACGAGACCACAAGCATCCCCAAACATGTTTCGCCCTTGCTGGGGCTCATCAGTGAGGAGTAGCTTGGGTCTCTAGGCCCAGCAGGCACGGGACCCACGTCTGGGCATACCCGTCCCACTCGGGGTGACATAGCAAAAACAAAGAGGTGATAGCTGGAAGGTTTAGACTTAATCTTAACCACTGGCAATGCTCTGGGCAACCCTCCAGACCACCGTTCTTCGCCTGCCAAGCCATTACAGAAGGGAAATACCATATGCAAATCAGGCTTGGCCCCACCCCAAAAGGGGCAGTCCAGCCCGAACTGCTAGGCCACATCCCTTCTGCACGAGACCACAAGCATCCCCAAACATGTTTCGCCCTTGCTGGGGCTCATCAGTGAGGAGTAGCTTGGGTCTCTAGGCCCAGCAGGCACGGGACCCACGTCTGGGCATACCCGTCCCACTCGGGGTGACATAGCAAAAACAAAGAGGTGATGGCTGGAAGGTTTAGACTTAATCTTAACCACTGGCAATGCTCTGGGCAACCCTCCAGACCACCGTTCTTCGCCTGCCAAGCCATTACAGAAGGGAAATACCATATGCAAATCAGGCTTGGCCCCACCCCAAAAGGGGCAGTCCAGCCCGAACTGCTAGGCCACATCCCTTCTGCACGAGACCACAAGCATCCCCAAACATGTTTCGCCCTTGCTGGGGCTCATCAGTGAGGAGTAGCTTGGGTCTCTAGGCCCAGCAGGCACGGGACCCACGTCTGGGCATACCCGTCCCACTCGGGGTGACATAGCAAAAACAAAGAGGTGATGGCTGGAAGGTTTAGACTTAATCTTAACCACTGGCAATGCTCTGGGCAACCCTCCAGACCACCGTTCTTCGCCTGCCAAGCCATTACAGAAGGGAAATACCATATGCAAATCAGGCTTGGCCCCACCCCAAGAGGGGCAGTCCAGCCCGAACTGCTAGGCCACATCCCTTCTGCACGAGACCACAAGCATCCCCAAACATGTTTCGCCCTTGCTGGGGCTCATCAGTGAGGAGTAGCTTGGGTCTCTAGGCCCAGCAGGCACGGGACCCACGTCTGGGCATACCCGTCCCACTCGGGGTGACATAGCAAAAACAAAGAGGTGATGGCTGGAAGGTTTAGACTTAATCTTAACCACTGGCAATGCTCTGGGCAACCCTCCAGACCACCGTTCTTCGCCTGCCAAGCCATTACAGAAGGGAAATACCATATGCAAATCAGGCTTGGCCCCACCCCAAAAGGGGCAGTCCAGCCCGAACTGCTAGGCCACATCCCTTCTGCACGAGACCACAAGCATCCCCAAACATGTTTCGCCCTTGCTGGGGCTCATCAGTGAGGAGTAGCTTGGGTCTCTAGGCCCAGCAGGCACGGGACCCACGTCTGGGCATACCCGTCCCACTCGGGGTGACATAGCAAAAACAAAGAGGTGATGGCTGGAAGGTTTAGACTTAATCTTAACCACTGGCAATGCTCTGGGCAACCCTCCAGACCACCGTTCTTCGCCTGCCAAGCCATTACAGAAGGGAAATACCATATGCAAATCAGGCTTGGCCCCACCCCAAAAGGGGCAGTCCAGCCCGAACTGCTAGGCCACATCCCTTCTGCACGAGACCACAAGCATCCCCAAACATGTTTCGCCCTTGCTGAGGCTCATCAGTGAGGAGTAGCTTGGGTCTCTAGGCCCAGCAGGCACGGGACCCACATCTGGGCATACCCGTCCCACTCGGGGTGACATAGCAAAAACAAAGAGGTGATGGCTGGAAGGTTTAGACTTAATCTTAACCACTGGCAATGCTCTGGGCAACCCTCCAGACCACCGTTCTTCGCCTGCCAAGCCATTACAGAAGGGAAATACCATATGCAAATCAGGCTTGGCCCCACCCCAAAAGGGGCAGTCCAGCCCGAACTGCTAGGCCACATCCCTTCTGCACGAGACCACAAGCATCCCCAAACATGTTTCGCCCTTGCTGGGGCTCATCAGTGAGGAGTAGCTTGGGTCTCTAGGCCCAGCAGGCACGGGACCCACGTCTGGGCATACCCTAACTTCTTTAACTTGGGCTTCACTGACTGAAGCATTTGTGAAGCCTTGCCAACTAATCTACTTATTCTTTATTGTTGTTCGGTGATGAATCTAGTCTGAGTTATCTTGTTGCCAGACTCTCTCATCTTACCTCATGTTTTCTTTTCCCTACTGTCTTTATCGTCTTTATCTGTACACAATAGATTCATTTGGTTGACTCGTGCAAAAAGGGTTATTAGCTCTTCCCATTGTGCATGATGCATGTATTGTTCTGCTTGCATATATAGACTTGTAGATGGAAGCTGTCTGTCAAATACAGGGATATATTCCACTCAGTGTTCCGAGTGACATCAGACATACAATGAAATTGAAGCATTTAAGGTGTCCCTCAGAACTCTGAGGTGAAATGCACCATATAGTTGAAAACGACTCAACTATTATTTTGTCATTGGGCATGCTCCCACCCCTCTTTTCCAACCCCTGCACTGTTGTTTATGGGACAGCATTTCAGAGCATGCAGGACTATATTCAAAATAAAAATTGGAGGGCATGATTACAAGTTTGGGGGTGCAGGAAGAAGTAGTGATGAAGTTACGCTAATTTGATAACCACCACTTCACCACCAATATCCCACACCTGCAAATTCTGAGTTTGGGGGAAAGAGGAGGAAACACCTCCAACAATAGCTGGAGCTACTCTTCCACTTTAAAATGTAATGCTGGTGGAATAACCACAGTGATAAATCCTCCAAATTCCTTGTGAGGTCCTATTAAATGAAGAAATGCAGATTAGCACTGCCATTCTGACCAATCTGTAATGAGTTGGGTCTTCTGTAATTGCAAGTGACAGAAACAGTAAACAAGTTTGGAAGTCTTTTCAAAAAATATACTGACAAACTTGTAATGAACCCCACAGCACCCTAAATAGGAAAACATACCTGGTAAAGAAAATGCAGTATCGCCCTGCTGTGATCTCATAGCTATGACTTTCATATTTCTCTCTTATAAAATTACAGCAGTAAGGTACGGCATTTGCAGATGAAAATAGTTAAGAATGTCTTCCTATGGAAGCTATACACAACATTAAGATTAGTGACTTTTGTAACTTTGCTCCCATAACATTTCCTGAAATCTATAAGGATACCTATTAAAAAAACAGAAAGTGTTAACTCATCGCAAAATGTTTAAACCTGCCTTTGGCATAGGAAACTGATGAATTAAAGAGATTAGGGTGAGAGAGATGTCCTCTAGCCAGGATAATGGAAAACATAATGGAATCTCTACATTGATGAACACATCTTTAAAATATAACCTGTGCTTAATGAAACTGATGACTAAGGCTGATGGGTTTTGATTAAATTATTAAGTGGTTCTGATACTGCATCAATTATAACGGTTTATGGCCCCGATAACCCGATTCATTCTGGGGCATCCAAGTTTATCAATATTTCTCATAATTCCCATTTTTACGAGGCAGTAAACAAAGGGTGTTGATTGTCCCTAATACTATTTTCTCTTGCAACTGACTCCTTCCCATAACTCTTTACATTAGATGTATATTCCTGGCGGTGACTGTAATAAATGTATGTTTTATATTGATGGTGTCTTAGGGGGCGTGGCCTGACGCGCATGGAGTGAGGACGGCGCTTCCTTGAGCTCCGGCCGGGCCGCGCAATCAGATCCTGTTTTCGGGCGTTACGAGTGTAGCTGTGCCACCCACTCTATGGTGCAGTTACACATAAAGCGATTACCTGTGTATCGCACCTTTTCCCGACAAAAATCGGAGACCGGGCACTTGCTGAATCGATCCGGCCCGGCTCCCCCTACCACCCGAGGGAAGTTCCCAAGATGGCGGCCGCATCGCGCCGATGACTCCGGAGCGTTCGGAGAGGTCGGGACCCAACAGTACCTCCGCCCGGCTGATCATGCGCTCCTCCCGCTGACCGCTGCCACCCAGGGGTCCACGCCGTCCCTCGGAGCGGACTCGCGAGGCCCTGTGAACTTCTGCTGGGACCGAAGGACAACATCGCGGAAGCTCCCGCTTCGCGCCCAGAGTCGGTGTTCCCGTGCCGGACAGTGCGGGCGCGCGACCAACACCACTGGCGCGGATCGGACACTACCGGCTCCACAGACCCTGGGGACCACTTGCCGAGGCCCCGGCCTGAGGCACGCCCGACCCACTTTCCACCAGCCAGGGGGCGCGGCTGCCCACTCAAGCGGACTTCCACACCACGACCGCGACCTGTGGCCTCTACGCTGGATCGACTCAAGGACACCTCGCCTGGAGTGAGTGAACCGCAGGCCCCTTCCGACCCCGTCACCCTACACGCTCATTGATAGCTGCCCCAGCTGAACCTTCTCCGGAGCGCATACCGGATTTGCTGCGGGAGCAGCCCGCTCCACCCGAAGGCCGACCCCATTAACTTTGCGGCCTCAGACCGGTAGCCCACTAGCCGGACTGCGGGGCCTAGCCGCCTCCCCCAACTAGCATCCACCTGCCCCGCAGCAACCAGCATCGACTCTTCCACCATCACCCCACCTAAGTCTCGGGCCGCAACGACCCGCGTGCCCTCACCACGGGACAGCTACACCTCCTGCACACTCGACACAGGGGGTGCACTAAGACTGGCGGCACAACACACTTAATTGATACGCAGTGGCAAGCTGTGTAAAGTTGCACGCTTACCCACCCTGCGAGAGGACATTGGACCCCATGCGTTACCCACCAAGGCCAAGACACTCCACTATGGCGGCCGCAAGAAATAAGGCCAAAAATGCTACCATGGACCCTTTTGTCACATCTAAGTCTCGGCCCGCCTCCCAGACCACACCGACAGGCTCAGCAACGCGAGACAGCTCTGAGGAAGACACAACCAGGTATTGGATGCGATCGCAGCCCTAAGATCATCCATAGAATCGAAGATAGGCGAAGTCAAAGCTGATATTCAACTAATAAAACAGGATGCCTGCAACTTGACGAAACGTGTCACCGCTATTGAATCTTCCCAGAAGGACATGTCTGATGACACGGCGGTCCTAAAGTCGGAGGTCGCAGTTCTCAAAAACAAGGTGTCCCTCCTGGAAGCGAGGTCTGAGGAGGCGGAAGGTCGCGCTAGGCACAATAACATTAGGATATTGGGTGTACCAGAGGGGACAGAGACTATGGACCCGACGGCCTTTGTGGAATCCTTAATACAACAGGAGATCGGGGTGGCGAACCTCTCCCAGGGCTTCGCCATAGAGAGGGCTCACAGGTCCCTCCAGAAGAAACCCCCCCCAGGCTCCTACCCTCGCCCCATCATTGCGAAGGTACTCAACTTCCGGGACCGGGAGGTAATCCTGAAATTCTCGAGAGAAGGTGGAGAAATAGAGCGGGGCAATTCTAAAATCACTATATACCCCGATTACACTCAGTCGGTTCAGAAAGCTAGGAACTCCTTCGTCCCAATCAAGGCTAGACTGAGAAAACTAAATCTGAAATATATGCTACTCTACCCCTCTAGACTGAAAGTGATTTATAAGGGAAGGGCAGTATTTCTGGAGACTCCAGCGGCGGCCACTATGTGGATGGAACATAACAACCTGGCCGAGGTCCCCGCCGACCCTTCCCACGGACAACATAATGAAGACAGCCAGGGATGCCACACGGATACCCTGACTAGGGCACCTACGCCCTCCTCAATATACCTGAAATGGTAAAAGAGCCCCGATCTATCTGAAGCAAAACTACAAAAAGAGCATGCTAAACGATTGCGTGGCCCACCGGACCCCCCATGCATGGACACGGACCATGTTCCCACGAGGGACCAGTGCAGGCCAGTTGTCAGCACATACCTACTCGCGCTAGACACCCGGATGGGGACAGGCAGCGCGAGAGCACCTGAGCACTGCACCGTTGTGACAGGAGCTGGGTGCACCAGTTATAATTGTTTCCTTTAAGTTGTTATTGTTCTAACTCTCCTACCTCTGAGAACTCTTACCTGCACCAAAACGAACCCAAAATGAAATATCAAAACAGATCGCCCCTCACGGTCTGAACAGGTCATGGCTCGCGACAACATACGATCAAGCCGCAATAAAGTGCGGGCATCCCTGCTGATAACTGATGTAAACATACAATGGCATCAAAACCCAAGGTGATCACGTGGAATGTCAGGGGGATGGGGTCCTACCTCCGAAGAAACCGGATACACTCCCACCTGAAGAAGAAGAAGATATCATTCGCTCTACTGCAGGAAACGCACCTCTCCACAGACTCCGCGGATAAACTGACGAAATACTGGGGCAGCCAGGGGAATGGCTCATCCCATTCGAGATATGCACAAGGGGTGTACACGTGGGTAAGCCCAGACACCCCATTTCAACAACTGGGCGTAGAAAAAGACAATGAAGGAAGATACCTGATAATGTGGGGTATGCTGGAGAACACTCGGCTATGCATAGTGAACTCATATTTACCCCAATACGGTATTCCCTCCCACCTCAAGAAGCTATGCGCCAAAATTATGCTCCATAGAGACCACACTCTAATATGGGGAGGAGATTTCAATTGTGTAATGAACGCCGAATTGGACAGGTCTACCACACCACGCACACCCAACAACCTTTCCTCCGAAGCCCTTCGCAGAGCGGTGGAGGATTTACACATGACCGACATCTGGCGGGACCTGCACCCAGTCGACAGATCCTACTCATTTTACTCGGCCCCCCACAACCTCTACACCAGGATAGACTATTTCTTCGTAGGCAATGAGCTAACCCCACAGGTTGAATCTGCGAACTACCTGTGTAGATCAATATCGGATCACTCCCCACTAATACTGCAACTCTGTCTGAGAGGCCCTAGACCTCCTATCCCGATGTGGCGCATGCCAACAGAGGCCTTGACCGATCCCGCATTCAAAGAAACACTAGCTGAGAAGCTTGAGGAATACATAGAGTTTAATAAGGGCTCAGTCGACAAATTGAGTACATTTTGGGAAGCAATGAAGGTGGTGACGAGGGGAGAGGTAATCGCCGAGGCAGGTGGGATCAGGAGGCAATTGAGACAGGAACTAGAGTCCGAGGAGGAAAAGATCAAGCACCTTCAAAACACTCTCCCCCCAACGATTGAGACAGAAACCAGGCTGAAGGAGATCAGAGAAGACTGTAAAATCGCATGGGAGAGGCTCTCGAAGTTCGACTTCTCTGCACGATCTGCAAAGGCACAGAAAGAAGCGGACAAACCAGGTAGGATACTAGCCTGGCTATGCAGGAAAGAACACCCGAGGATGGCACTAAATCTGATTAAGGACAGCAAGGGCACAGCCCACAGGACACAGCAAGCAATAAACAACACTTTTTCTGACTACTATGCCGATTTATACGCCCACACCAACCGAATACCCGAGGCAGACATAAAAGATACCTTGGAGGAAGTCGGTCTACCCAAATTGAACCAGGAGCAGAGAAACATGCTGGGAGAGCCCATCACGCCCGAGGACATATCCAAGGCGATCAGATCCCTCTCCACGAGCAAAACCCCTGGAACAGACGGCCTTACCCCGGAGTTCTACAAGGCGTATGAGGAGTTCCTATCCCCGATACTGCAAGAAGTTTACGCGGAGGCATACGAAACTGGAATATTACCCAGTAGCATGAGAGAGACCCTTATAGTCCCAATGCTTAAGCCTGGCAAACCACCCGAAAACTGTGACTCATACCACCCGCTAGCGCTCCTGAATTACGACAGCAAAATACTAACGACCATACTGGCAAAAAGGCTTTTGAGAGTAATAGGAACCCTAATACATGAAGACCAAACTGGCTTCGTCCCAGGACGCAACACCACGGCCAACTTGAGAAGACTCCAGCATGTGATAGCACAGACGGCCGAATCCACCGAAGACCTGGCTGTACTGTCGCTAGATGCCATTAAGGCTTTCGATTCGATTTTCTGGGAGTGGCTGATCGAGACCCTGAGGGAATTTGGACTTGGCGAACAATTTGTTTGATGGATCGAGGTGCTCTACAACAACCCAGTTGCGAGAGTGAAGACTGGCGGCATGATATTGGAGGCGTGGGCCATCCAAAGAGGAACCAGGCAGGGATGCCCCCTCTCCCCAATTCTATACATCCTGGGTCTGGAACCGGTGGCGATCTACTTCAGGAAACAGCTTTTTGATGCAGGTATCAGCCTGGGTGGAACAGACAATATCATCTCCCTATATGCCGATGATGTCCTTTTGTACCTACGAGACCCACAAAGAAACGCCCCTACAGCCCTGGATATCCTAGACAATTTTGCGAAATACTCTGGGATAAAATTTAGCCGCCAGAAATCATGTTCCTTCCCTTTGGCTGGACTCAGAGGCAGGAACATAGACGAACTCCCTGTGATCGGGATCCAATGGCAAGTGGAGGCGTTCCGCTACCTGGGCCTCACCATCAAGCACACGCCGATCTCCACCCACGAATGCAACACGGAGGCGGCCATGTCAGGAGTACGCAGATCCATCAAATTCTGGTCGAAATTGCCGCTTTCTATGATGGGTAGAGTAGCAATATCCAAAATGATAATATTGCCTAGATTTCTCTACTATTTCACTAACATAACTTACGATATTCCACCACCCTTCTTCAGGAAGTTAGAATCCCTGCTCAGGGACTTTCTTTGGGGTCGAGCCAGGCACAAGCTCACACTGAGCATCCTCACACTTCCCTACGCCGAGGGTGGCGTCCAGCTACCCGACTTCCAGAGGTATTACCTGGCGGCACAACTGACTCATATCGCAAAATGGTTATGTGATGACCCTTCAGCAGAGACGAATCTCCTGCGCCAACTAACCTCACCCATGCACCCTAAGGAGCTAATATGGAACAAGCAAGTTGGGCCCTCTAACCCACCCATGATAGCACAGTTGGGGCGACAGGTATGGACAAAAGTCACCTCTATGCTTGGGCTACGGCACTCATACGCACCCGAGATTCCCATGCTGGCAGACATATGCAAAACCCCCAGCGACTTATTGGCAATGAGGAGATGGGAGCACTATGGCCTTTACTCATGGGGAGACATGTTTACCGAAGGGCTGTTTAGGGAGTTTGAATCGCTGCAACAGATAGACGGACTCGCCCTAGGACAATTCTTATGGTGCCAGAAGGTGAGACATGTTGCCAAAGAGAAATGGAATGTACGGCCTGAGGAGCCGAACACACACCCCCTTGTGCAGGAGATGTATGGTGTCAGTGACGGCTGGAAACCGACGTCGAGGTTATACATCCAAATAAACGACAGGCCCAACCCAAGAAGCGCACGTCTGAAAGAGAGATGGGAGTCCGACTTAGGGACTGAAATCACAGAGGGAGAATGGACGAGGGCCCTATCATACCCGAAGGAGATATCCCGGAATGCGAGGTTCAGGCTAATTCAGCTCAATATCCTCTATAGGACCTACATGACCCCACACAGGGTAGCCACATTCTCCGACAAGGTTGCCCCGACCTGCCCATGGTGCACTTCCGATCATGCCGACATGATCCACATGTTCTGGACCTGTCCTAAAGCACAGAAACTCTGGTCCGCCGCTGAACAGACCTGTAGGAGGGCCGGGCTGGAGATATACGAATGGACACCTAAGGAATGCCTCCTGGGCACCCACCCGAGGCTGAGTAAAATCAAACACTCAGTGAAGTTTATGGACATTGCATGTGTGCTCGCGAAGAGAACAATTGCCATGGCCTGGAAATCCCCGACTGGCCCCAGGTATGAACCCTGGATTAAGGAGATGCTAAGATGGACGGCAGCCGAAACCAGAGCGTGGGAGGAAGGGAATAGCCGAGGCGAAGAAGACCCGAGCACCGCACTGGAGGCCTGGAAGACCCTTCTGAGAGACTTGATTTTTTCAACGAGCCACAAACCCCCTTGAATCCACCCCTCTGAAACTCTATGGGCCTCATTAGGACCCAGGCGGTAAGGGGTTTACGGCAGCGTAAACAGCGCCGACCCTTACCGCCTGAGTACGAGGTCCCTTAGCACCATGGAGCTTTTAACACCTGCTTTTAGCAGGTGTTAAAATCCATGGCGCTAAGGGACCTTGTTGTTAATTACGCCACCGTAATTTACGGTGGCGTAATTAACGCCTTCCCCACTCCCATTATGCCCTATGGGGCAAAAATGGGAACGGGGAAGGGTAAATGGGGATTGGGGACTTACCGCCCCGCCAACCTCGGAATGGGGCGGTAAGTCCGCCAACCACCATGGCGTAAACGCTGTTTACGCCATGGTGGTAAAGGTACGACCCAGGCGGTAACTTACCACCTGGGTCGTAATGAGGCCCAATGTAAGTTCGACCGAGAAACTGCAATATCAAACTCACACTCCCCCCCACATTACGCCCCACCAAGATCAGCCAGACCCCACCAGACCCGAGACGAGGGTTCGAATAGGAAGCGAGGAGCCCAACAACTCAGAGGACACACGGACAGTTAGTGTTACTATTATTGTTTGTCAGTTGTTTAATCTTACCAATGCTTTAAATTGCATATATGTTATATACTAGGTGACTTAACCCTCATCATGTTCATGATGTTTTTAATGCACATATATACATAAATGCCAATAAAAACATTTAAAAATAAATTGATGGTGTCTTATTCATTTTCCTGATACTGGTATTCATATTAGTGTTCTCCCTGAGTCTATGGCCCTCATTATGACCCTGGCGCTAAGTGTTTAACGGCGCCGTAAAAGGCCGCGGCACCGTTAAACACCTAGCGCCTAATTACGAGGTCCCTTTGCGGGACCCGACCTTAACGGCTGGCTTTACCAGCCGTTAAAGTAGGGACCCGCAAAGGGACCTTGGTGCTAATTACGGTACCGCAATTTGCGGTACCGTAATTAGCGCCTTCCCCATTCCCATTGAGCTATATGGGGCAAAAATGGGAATGGGGAAGGGCCATGGCGGCATGGGGAATTACCGCCCCGCCAACCTTGGAATGGGGTGGTAATTCCCCATTCCGCCATGGCGGACTCCGGCATCGACCATGGTGCTAATAGCATCATGGTTTTCCGCCGGAGTCCTAATGAGGTCCTATGACTCTTTTTATCCATTTTTTGGTATAAGTTAAATAAAGACAATTCAGAAGTCCTTCTTCTAAAGAGAGTATGGGCATTACATGGACGGCAGTAAGGGTTAACGGTCACCGTTAATGGTACCGGTGACCGTTAACTCTTACCGCCTTACTACGAGGTCCCTTTGCGGGTTGGAGAATTTAACGCCTGCTTTTTGCAGGCGTTAAAAACCAACCCGCAAAGGGACCAGGGAGCTAATTATGGTACCGCAATTTGCGGTGCCGTAATTAGCACCTTCCCCATTCCCATTATGCCCTATGGGGCAAAAATGGGAATGGGGAAGGGCAATGGGGGAAGGGGGAATTACCGCCCCACCAACCTTGGAATAGGGCGGTAATTCCCCTTTCCACCAAGGCAGTGCCGGTATTTTACCGGCATGGACCAAGGTGCTAATAGCACCTTGGTCCACCGCCGTCTGTGTAATGAGGCCCTATGTCTTAAATGTGAGGTTGAGAACTCAGGAATGAAATGGTGCCCCCGTGTTATTAAATCGATTGATGTCCTCAAATCTACAAATTTTAAATAATCTGTTAAACCTAAGTAAGAATTATTCATTTCAAGGTTAGAAGACCCTAAAGGTTTCTCTTTTCATTTATCTCTATTATAGTGGTGTCATTTAAAAGCAATTCAAATGATGTTGTGCATTGTATGTCTTAAATATGCTCTTCCTCTCATTCCCTGCATCATTTTTCAAAACAATTAATTTAATTGTATCCAAATTTCAAGGGGGTAAAAAGAAAAGGAAAGCTTGAGTTGAATTTAACAGACTCAAGCATAATAAAGATAACAGCGAGTTACATTCCTAGGTTTTAGGCTATAGCATGCTGCATTTCTCCTTAAACAAGCACAGCACTACATTTACTGAATAACATTTACAATCCCTTACCGTGGGTTATGCGGACCTATTTTATATAACTAATCACTTCAATATTCTAATCTCTGAAACTATTAAAGTTATCATTTCCCACCTTCAAGATTCTCTTAATCTACATGATCCAAAATACTATCAATTTAATTCACATAACGTCTGGCATAATAAACGTATTAAAGTTAATGGGAAGTCTTTTCTCTACATTTGTCACTCAGATTTTTAATAATGGTATGTATGTATGTATAAACTTTATTCGAATAGTAAATATATAATGCTTTAAGTATACAATAATAAAAAATCAGACACTCATTAAAAAAAAGCTATTCATGAATAAGAATTACCAGAATCAATCATAATCAGCACAAGGACGTAATTATACATTACGGGGTTTGTTACAAGTTATCAAAAGATGAAAAGCATCTTTGCATTTCCTCGCATGAAAATATTTTAAGATCAGTACGAAAAATGAACCCTGCAACTGGCCATATTGAGGACATAAAAACTTAAAATGTATGCTCGTTTCCTCCTTGTCTGGGCAGAAGGGACAGCATCAGTTATGACTTAAGTTCCGATACTTCCATGTAGCTGCCCATGCATTCAAGGGAAGTAGATTAAAATGCATCCTTGTAATGCTCCATCATTCATACCTGTGCAGAAAGCAATGAAGATATGGCTGAATACCATCAGTTGAAATTAATAGGTAATCAACGATCTTCAAGTTTAGGGCAGCGTCCAGCAGCAGTAACGCCGAATTTCGAATTTAGATGTCTAATCTCCGTTTTGAATTATCCAAAATTATCGGTCCATAAGAAAGGGACTTGAACCAGGGTATCTTTCTGGTTAAGGAACAAGAAATAAGAGAATCGAGACTTAGGTTTGAGAAAACAGCTTTGACGTTGGAGCGTGTTGAAAGCCAAATCTTGAGTGGTTCTCTGTATCATGACTGGCAAAGGGTGAAAAGCCCAGGTCAATATGGATTTTATACACCAGGGCACAGTTTGGCAGGCTGAAAACCCTAAGGAGAAATTTATTTTCTATTGTCTGTAGTCTGGAAGGCTCTTCAAAACCCCAGCGCTCTGCTCCATATGTCACTATTGTCTTTACTCTCGCCTCTTAAATATTCATAAACATCGGGATTGGATGACGTTGAAAAGCTTTGGCGAATTTACCTGTGAGCGCCTGTGTCTTGAGTCATCTTTCTGGTGATCGTACTTATCTGCTTGAAGCTGCTCAGATTGTTTGATAAGGTTGCTCTAAGGTAGGAGAAATAATCTTTCTCTGGTATCTTTTCACTTGGCCAGGCAGTATAAGTGACCCAGTGTGACGGGTCAGTTGGGGTGTTTCGTTGCTTTCTGATCTATCCCCTCACACAGCTGGAATGGATGAGGGATTCACTGCATGCATGCTTTGAAGGGCACAGAAGCCTCCATTCACCCATTATTTTCCAAGATTATGAAAACCAGCAATAATCTGTGGCAATAACCTGATTCAATGGGAAACGGTATTCCCATACCTTGTAGCATAGTGCTTAAAACCTCCATGCCACAAAACACAGAAACATGTGGATATGGACTTTTCCAAGGAAGAGATGTTTACCTAGTAAACGTCTGCATCTGCAAGGACCCACATGAGGCCCTCTACATTTAAAGTAAATGCTCTTTATTAGGGAATCGTGGAATGGTTTACAATGGATTAAACGTCATACCTATACGTAATGTTTTCAAAAAACGATCAAGCTTGCAAAGGATTCTAGGCAATCGTGCATTATTGGTAGAAATTTACAAATAATTGCTCCTGTGAAAATATTGTGAAGCACTGCAATTGCAAAATGTATGCACCTAGAGAAACTGAAAGGGAATATTTCAAACTGTGGAAAGCAGTGGTGGCTTGTGAATTTTTAATTGGAGTGGGTAAATGTTTCAAAGAACGATATAAGGTGGGCACCACCTAAATATGTATGAACGGTAATCTCCGGGTATCCTGATATCCATGTTTAAAAGGAGCACTAGATATAGACCCAAGGCACCTTGGGTTCATAGAACAGCAATGAAAAGTGTCTGAGTAGCCTTTTGGGGTACTGCATGCTCACCAAATAGCAGATAACACCCTGAATATACTAAAAAGTGTACATGTTTAACATATTGTAGCCCATAGTAGACAAATTGATGTGGTCCAAACAGCTTGGTTTTAATCATATTTTCGAATCAAAGGAAGCTGACACAGCAGCGCCATGTGTTGCCAATGCATTTCGGACTGCCATCCATCATCAGGGCTATTGTCATGCATGCTGGACGCTACGCTCGTAGAACAGCTAGACCGTTCTATTCCAAATGGAGGTTATTCGATACGTTACCGGGAAAACGACGTTTGCACTTTTCACGTCGCTAACTTCACGTGACTTTTGCTTCGTCACGTGAACTACGGTATTACGTATTTAAGCAGCGTAGAAACTTCACTCGCTGCTTCTGATCGAATCTATTGGCGTTGTGTAGCTGAACCTCTGATCTGCATCCTGGCATATTTCTACAGCTACCTTTGGGCCTTCAATAGCGTGTGTTCCGCCACACGCTGATTCCTGGAGCTATTCCTTTGCGTGATAATTCACACGCGTTTTCTGTCTTCAAGCGTGGTTGGTCCGGACTGCGGGAATCCTGCCCGCGTGCACATCCACACGTACACTCCGTCTTCATACGCGGCTGGCCCGGACTGCGAAAATCCTGCCCGCGTGTAAATCCACACGCGCACGCTGTCTTTAAATGCGGCTGTTCCGGACTGCGGGAACACCGCCCGCGTGTAATCCCACACGCGCTCTCTGTCTTCAAGCGTGCCTGGCCAAGGCTGCGTAAATCCTGCCCGCGGGTAAAATCCACACGCGCTCTCTGTCTTCAAGTGCAGCTGGCCAAGGCTGCGTAAATCCTGCCCGCGTGTAAAATCCACACGCGCACGTTGTCTTCACTCGCGGCTGGCCCAGACTGCGTGAATCCTGCCCGCGTGTAATATCCACACGCGCTCTCTGTCTTCAAGTGCGGCTGGCCAAGACTGCGTAAATCCTGCCCGCGTGTAAAATCCACACGCGCACGTTGTCTTCACACGCGGCTGGCCCAGACTGCGCGAATCCTGCCCGCGTGTAAAATCCACACGCGCACGTTGTCTTCAAACGTTATTTTCTTCGCGGCTGTTTATAACCGCGTGTACTTTGTTTTCCTTAAAAAGAGCGCTAATTCTAACTCCTGCATCTGTGGAATTAACAGAAGGATTGATCCCTATAGTGGGAAGGAAGCTTTTCAAGGATTATTGGAAGGTGACATGAACTGAACTTTTGGACGCTATCCTGTGGTGAATTCAACCCGTATCTAGCGTGAGCCTCGTTCCGTTCGGGATAAGTCTCCCTTACTAATTTTCCCTTCCTTGTCGTTTGTTCTTCATTCAAATCCATCAAGAGACTTCTGGATTATTCTACCCTAAACTAAAGGTCAGTGTGAACATTCCTGTCATTATCTAATTCATCATACTCAGGTTGGAGCAGTTATTCATGATACTTTAATTTGTCCTAGGCTGGCTTCCTATACCTTACCCACGCCCTTTCCAGTGATCCATCGCTCTGTCTGTTTTATCAGCCAGAGGGTTGTATCATTTGGAAGGTCTTCAATTGACTTCACAACTATCAAATCGTGTGAACAGGGATCCGGAAGACCCTACCTCCTGTATCCTTTTGAGTATTGTATCCTTTTCAGTTAATACTTTGGTACATTCTGACAGAATCAGAAGCCATGGAGGGTACGGATCCTTTAGCTGTTTTGACACAGTTGATCAGCGATTTGAGAAATGAAATGGTTACAGCACAGGACATGTTACGGCACCGTATGGACGTTATGCAAGACGCCCTACATGGTAGTCCTCAGGGAGCACAGGTGCCAATGGCTACTGCATCTGGATCTGGGACTACGGCACTCCCACAGGAAACTATTAATGTGGTTATGCCCACTCAGTTTCCCTTGGCCCTTCCGGAACGGTTCACGGGTGATCCCAAAACCTATAGAACCTTTGTAAATCAGTGCCGACTCCATTTTCTTTGCCGTCCTACATCTTTTCCTGATCTAACCACAAAAGCAGCCTTCGTGCTTTCCCATTTAGGGGGCACAGCTGCTGCTTGGGCTAACCCTTTGTTGGAAACAAATAGCCCTTTGTTGTACAATTGTGACGATCTCTTGACTGCTATGAGTAAAGTCTTTGACATGCGTTACTCTACTCAAGCCACAGATTTAGAGTTGCTTAACCTACAACAAGGCAGCCAACCCCTTATGTCTTACGTTGCCCGGTTCAATCAACTGACGGCGGAAACCCAATGGCCTGACAGCAAGAAAACGGCTGTTTTCTACAAGGGTCTTTCTGAAGAACTGAAAGATGCCTTATCTACAGTTCCTGTGGTTCCTACGGGTTTTCCAGAGTTGCTCGATTTGGTTCTACAAATCGACGCCCGAAGGAATGCTCGAAAGGGAGAGAAAAAGCCCTTCATGCCAGTCTCGGGGCGGTCAGAGACACCAGCAGTCATCTCTAACGACCCTGAACCCATGCAGATTGGCGCCGTGAGAGGCCGATTGTCCAATGCAGAACGGGAGAACCGAAGAAAAAACCACTTATGTATGTACTGTGGTTCTTCCGAGCATTTATTGGCAACATGTCCTAAAAAACCCATCAAGCGTTCGGGAAACGCCAAAACTCGACAATAGCAGGAGTCCCTATGTCGAGTGTTTCATCGGACTCCAGTACCATTCCTAAACATGCACCTGTAATAGTTCAGGTGACGTTACGTTGTGATGAGCGAGAAGTGGTTTCCAAGGCCATGGTTGATTCTGGAGCCACCAGCAATTACATAGACATCACTTATGCCAAGAACTGTTCCTTACCCCTTGTAAACAAAAAAGACCTGAAACGGTGAACACCGTGGACGGATCTGTTTTGACTTCTGGTATGGTAACCCAGGAGACGGTACCTGTTCAGATGACGTTATCGAATAATCATTCAGAAGAAATCATCTTCGATGTTATTGCTGCTCCACAGTACGAGATCATACTTGGTCTTGCATGGTTAACCCTTCACAATCCTGCTGTTGACTGGGTTTCGGGATCGCTCCAATATCCTTCGATTCATTGCAATGAACATTGCTTTACCAGTCAGGAGGTGTCAAATAAACAACACATATTGGCCTCTATGGTGGAGGATTCAACTATCAGCGTTGTACATCAATGCGACAATATCATACCATGCGAATACGCTGATTATGCTGATGTCTTTGATAAAGGCCAGGCAGAACAATTACCTCCTCATCGACAGTACGACTGTCCTATCGAATTGATTCCTGGTGCCAAAATTCCTACAGGTCGTGTTTATTCACTAACACCTAAAGAAGATGTTGTGTTAAAAGAATACATTGATAAAGCGCTAGCAATGGGCTTTATACGGCCCTCACAATCACCTGCTGCATCTCCTCTATTCTTTGTTCCTAAGAAAGAGGGAGATCTCAGACCTTGCATTGATTACAGGGCACTTAATGATATCACCATCAAAAACCAATACCCCTTACCACTAATAAACGTTCTATTGGATCAATTAGGCACTTACAGTTATTTCACCAAATTGGACTTGCGAGGTGCATACAATTTGGTTCGCATTCGTGAAGGCGACGAATGGAAGACCGCTTTTAAGACACGGTATGGTCTTTACGAATATTTGGTGATGCCTTTTGGTCTGTGCAACGCTCCCGCCACATTTCAATTCTTCATGAATGATATATTCAGAGACATAATGGACCAATTTGTGGTTATCTATCTGGATGACATTCTGATCTACTCATCATCTTTATCGGAACACGTCAAACATGTTTCTACAGTCCTACAAAGACTCAGGGAGAACCATCTTTATGTGAAAGCCGAAAAATATGTCTTTCATTCACAGGAAGTGGAATTCCTTGGTTACGACATTACCAATCTAGGTGCTCGAATGAGTCGTTCCAAGGTCAAGGCCGTCTTGAATTGGCCGATTCCGCATAATGTCAAGTCACTACAGTCTTTCTTAGGCTTTGCGAATTTCTATCGCAGATTTATCCATTCCTTTTCCAAAACAGTAGCTCCTTTGACGGCTTTAACTAGTTCTAAAGTTCCTTTCTGTTGGAAACAACATGCCCAAGCAGCATTCGAAAAGCTGATGGAAGCATTTACCACTGCACCCGTGCTTCAACATCCGGATCCTGATCGCCAGTTTGTCGTTGAAGCGGATGCATCCAGTGTCGCTATTGGTGCAGTACTCTCACAAGTTTGCACAGAAACCAAGGAGGAACACCCAGTGGCTTTCTTCTCTCGCAAACTCACCTCATATGAACGGAACTACACCGTCACTGAGCGGGAACTACTGGCTATCAAAGATGCTTTCCGAGAATGGCGTCATCATCTTCTTGGGGCCAAACAACAGGTGTTGGTGTACTCTGACCATAGAAATCTCCAAGCATTCAAATCCATGAAATGCCTTACGGCCCGTCAGGCCAGATGGCATTTCTTTTTTGCCCAATACGATTTCCAGGTCACCTATCGTCCTGCCCGAGAACATGTTAAGTCGGACGCTTTGTCCCGTATGAGTGAAGAGGCGCAGGAAGAAAAACAAGTACAGATTCAGCTGTTGGCAGATCATGTAATATGTAGTTGTTCGGTTCAACCATCCCTAAAAACCGAAGTACAAGAGTGGGTAAAAATTCATCCACAAGTAGTCCAGGATATGAATCTGGACGTACATAACGGTTTACCATTCACACAAGGAGTACTTTATCTACCAACTCCTTCAATGCGGAATAAAGCCCTCAAATGGAATCATGATTCCTTGATTGCAGCCCATCCTGGACGGAAGAAAACACTGGAGCTGCTCAAAAGGTGGTGCTGGTGGCCATCCATGGCAAAAGATGTTATAGACTATGTATCTTCTTGTTCTGTATGCATCCAATGTAAAAATACTCCTGGTAAACCAGTGGGCTTACTCCAGTCCCTACCTGTCCCTAACAAACCATGGGACATGATATCTATGGACTTTGTGGTAGAACTCCCCCCAAATCAGGGATATGATACCATATGGGTCGTAGTGGATTATTTCACTAAATTGGCTCTTTTTATTCCCTGTATTGGTTTACCGACTGCTGCTGTTTTGGCTGAACTATTCATCCAACATATATTTCGTTTCTTTGGTCTACCATCAGTAATCATTACAGACAGGGGCTCACAGTTTGCGTCACGCTTTTGGAGAGCTTTAACATCTGCATTACTGATTGATGATAGAATGTCCAGTGCTTATCATCCTCAAACTGACGGACAGACTGAAAGGGTCAATTGTACTATGGAACAATATCTGCGGTGTCTGTGTTTGCAATACCAATCGGATTGGCTCACGGTACTGCCGGCGGCTGAATTCGCCTATAACAACTCTTATCATAGTGCCATAGGCACTTCACCGTTCTATGCTCTCTATGGACAACACCCCCGATCAATACCTCTGGATTCCGGTCTATCCTTGGACACGCCTGCCGCAGGCCGTACTTTTCGTGATCTGAAGAGATTACAGAGAAAAGTGAAGCAGCAATTGGAGCAGGCTAAACGACGTGACAAGTTCTATGCCGATGCTCATAGAGTACCTGCACCTGTCTATAAGGCTGGTATGAAAGTCTGGCTGTCTACTAAGAACTTAAGAATTCCAGGCAAAAAGAAATTGTTGCCTAAATACATCGGTCCGTATGTAGTGTTCCAAGTTCTTAATCCTGCTGCTGTACGTCTGGCTTTGCCACAACGATGGCGAGTGTATCCTGTATTCCACGTGTCACTCATTAAGCCATTTTCTGAAGCTACTAGACTGCCTGTACGGCCTGTTGCTATTTCTGTGCGGGGTTCAGATGAATACGAGGTACAAGACATACTGGATATGAAACTACGTTCTGGTAGACCATATTATCTGGTGGATTGGAAGGGCTATGGTCCCGAAGATAGGTCCTGGGAACCTCTTTCTAATATTCATGCTCCTGCTTTATTGAAGCGCTTTCACACAAGAAGGGGAGAGGTTGTTCCTTTGGGGGATGGCACTGTCATGCATGCTGGACGCTGCGCTCGTAGAACAGCTAGACCGTTCTATTCCAAATGGAGGTTATTCGATACGTTACCGGGAAAACGACGTTTGCACTTTTCACGTCGCTAACTTCACGTGACTTTTGCTTCGTCACGTGAACTACGGTATTACGTATTTAAGCAGCGTAGAAACTTCACTCGCTGCTTCTGATCGAATCTATTGGCGTTGTGTAGCTGAACCTCTGATCTGCATCCTGGCATATTTCTACAGCTACCTTTTGGCCTTCAATAGCGTGTGTTCCGCCACACGCTGATTCCTGGAGCTATTCCTTCGCGTGATAATTCACACGCGTTTTCTGTCTTCAAGCGTGGCTGGTCCGGACTGCGGGAATCCTGCCCGCGTGTACATCCACACGTACACTCCGTCTTCATACGCGGCTGGCCCGGACTGCGAAAATCCTGCCCGCGTGTAATTCCACACGCGCACGCTGTCTTTAAACGCGGCTGTTCCGGACTGCGGGAACACCGCCCGCGTGTAATCCCACACGCGCTCTCTGTCTTCAAGCGCGCCTGGCCAAGGCTGCGTAAATCCTGCCCGCGTGTAAAATCCACACGCGCTCTCTGTCTTCAAGTGCGGCTGGCCAAGGCTGCGTAAATCCTGCCCGCGTGTAAAATCCACACGCGCACGTTGTCTTCACACGCGGCTGGCCCAGACTGCGCGAATCCTGCCCGCGTGTAAAATCCACACGCGCACGTTGTCTTCAAACGTTATTTTCTTCGCGGCTGTTTATAACCGCGTGTACTTTGTTTTCCTTAAAAAGAGCGCTAATTCTAACTCCTGCATCTGTGGAATTAACAGAAGGATTGATCCCTATAGTGGGAAGGAAGCTTTTCAAGGATTATTGGAAGGTGACATGAACTGAACTTTTGGACGCTATCCTGTGGTGAATTCAACCCGTATCTAGCGTGAGCCTCGTTCCGTTCGGGATAAGTCTCCCTTACTAATTTTCCCTTCCTTGTCGTTTGTTCTTCATTCAAATCCATCAAGAGACTTCTGGATTATTCTACCCTAAACTAAAGGTCAGTGTGAACATTCCTGTCATTATCTAATTCATCATACTCAGGTTGGAGCAGTTATTCATGATACTTTAATTTGTCCTAGGCTGGCTTCCTATACCTTACCCACGCCCTTTCCAGTGATCCATCGCTCTGTCTGTTTTATCAGCCAGAGGGTTGTATCATTTGGAATGTCTTCAATTGACTTCACAACTATCAAATCGTGTGAACAGGGATCCGGAAGACCCTACCTCCTGTATCCTTTTGAGTATTGTATCCTTTTCAGTTAATACTTTGGTACATTCTGACAGCTATTTAGCACGGAACAACCATACCAATATGTATGCAATCAGATGTGTTGATAAAAGCACAAATCCCAAAATAACATAAAATAAAATAAGGCATAAGTTGAACAAAACATAAAGACAAAACAAACCAAAAAAGAATCATTAGAATATGCATCTTGTGTCTGAATGAATATTATGCTTTGTAAGTACAATGATTACCTGTGCTCACGTCAATAGCAGAACCTCTCTATTCCTTAACAAGAAATAAGACTTCAGAAATCCTAAGGCAAAATCCTATCACATTAATGAACATATTTCTAGTCCCCCCAGGAGAATTCAAAAGTCACTCTGCCTGGATCACTGCGTGTGCTTTCTCATCTCTTTGGGATATCGGTTCTCACTAAAGCATATGAAAGGAAAAATGTCCCTAGTTACAAGGAGTACCTGATCCTCCACATCCATTCCCACATCTATCAGACTTCAAATCTTCCCTCCTAACAATTAATGCCTCTCCCCCCCAAACGGCTAAAAGAACCTTGCCATTCAAGCCTCACCTTAAATACTGAGTGAAAAGCGCCATTTGGAAACAAGTACGTTCATGTAGACAACGTGACGACGTCAGATCCCCTGTGACATCAAAAACACAAAACCTTATGCCATCTCGGAGAGCTGATAAATGGTCAATGTACTGTTTCAAGCATTCTAATATGTACACCCATAATAAAGTAATTTACCTGTTTTGGACATAGAAAACCTCCTTAGTAACCTGACAATCTTGCTGCAAAAACGCAATCTGAGTCCATACTGTTGAGTTCTAAGTGACACCTTTGATATGTCGTTTTTCTGTTGACAATGGGGTCTAGGTCCTGAATGTATGAGCAACACTACAAAAGTAATATTTTCTATATGCCCCTGCAAATGTTAAAACCGATATATGTATTGTCTGTTAACATGTGTTAAATACTCTTTAGACTCCCACTGTTTTAAATGGGTCTAAATGATCAATTCAAATCTTGCAAACAAAAAATTGAAAATTATGAACCTATGTACTAACGGTGAAGTTGATCTATGCTCGAGGTTGAGGATTATCGTGAATCATTTTAGTAAGTGTGTCCCATTGTAAGTCATACATTCTTCTATACATATAACTCAATAATGAAACATTTGTATCCGTCTCAAATTATTATTAGTGTTCAACAGGTTCTCAAGTAATGCAAGTGACTGAGGTTACATAATGGAACTCTTTTATACAATATTAGGTCAGGAATTGTATTCAAATGGAATCCACTCAGGTCATGTACTATAAAGGCTCAAACCCAAAAATATGTTGTTAATCATGAGAAACATGGAAAATGTCAGTCCTCGTTCATCCCATCAGGAGTCAATGCATTCAGTCTGTCTATGCAGTAGCTCTGGTCCAATCTATTTGCCAGATTCTCATGTTGGTTGCTCTTCTTCACCACTTCAAGGATTTGGAACCATATTTGTGAGATGTTGTGGTGACACTATTGGTGGGGTGGGGGCGTTTCATTGGTGGAACAGTGGGAAAAGCAGATGCAAAACCTGTGGTGTTAATGGGTGGAGATCTTAAGCACTCTGTACCTCAGTGCCAACCTGCTTTCTACGGGTTTGGCACCAATGCTTGGGAGTATGTTATCCATGAGGAAGAGCCCAAGGTCTGACAGTTTACAGTGCTTTGAGTCTGGTTAGCACTGATACAGGAAAGTGTGACAGGGCTAAAGAGGAGAGCTTAATAATGGCTATACATTGCAAGAAGTGTGCCTGTACATTTACAACCTGGCTGCACCAATATCCACCAGCATTCTCATATCAGAACATACTCAAGTTTGATTTGTTCATAATGTAATGTAATGTAACTGCTCTTATATAGCTCCCATCTGACACTATTGGTAGCTTTGCTGTGCTTGGCTTTGTAAGAAGAAAAGGAGGCTGCATTAGTGGGTCTGTTTCTACACATTTCCATGCTGGCTGCACCAATATCTGCCATCTTTCTCATATTAGAACATACTCAAGTTTGGTTAGTGTTGATGTGCTGAAATGCCTGTAGTGGCTGTATGTGCAGGGTTTGTGTTTGTAGTGTAAATTGGTAGGAGATCTGTTAGTCAGGGGATAGGGGGAGTAGGCCCTACAAGGCAAAACAACCTGAAACTGAAATCCTTCACTCCCACAAATGGACTCTTGCATATGGGCCCCATTTCACTAGCTCACACTGCTACTGGGAATCCCTCTCTCTCACATCAATACATTGCATCCCATGCGCAATAACACAGACATCTGAGAGTTGGCAGATAAAAGTGAAGGGGCAGTCTGTAAACTCCAGTGAATTACCATGAACTGCAGTTAATTGTATGGGAGGCAAGATCCTTTGGGTCAGAGAAAGGGCTTCTTGAAATATGGGCCGCAATCAGCCATTTTGCTTAGCCTAGCAAGCTGGTTAGCAGGTAGCTCACTCTACCATGCTCAGGTGCTGTGCTCATTGGCCTGCTGAGTATTCTGCCCATCAGGGCAGGCCCATCTTGGGCAATGTAAAGAGGTGTTGGTCAGGCGGTCGGGTCAGGGTCTAGTATCCCTGCTCATTTTGCCCAGATGTGTACCTTGCTCTCTCTCTAAAGCCCCAAGCTATTCTGACACAGTCCAAAATGAAAATCCCTCCTGAACCGCAACAGACAGAAACTCACCAGGTTTTTACCGGCCACCAGGCCTTCAGTATCAGAGTGATGCTGCAACCCTGCAGGGGATTCTTCATGATGAAACACGGAGCAGGAAACATGGAGGGCGTGTTGTTGATTCTTCAAAAATGTGCTGCACATTGGTGTAAAAAAGGGAACAGAGAGGTGCAATGGCAGCAGGATGGTGAAGAGCAGTGTGTTGGCAATAACAGAAAGGAGCTATGGGGCTGGGTGAGATTAGGAACTTTTTAATAATGCTGCCAATAAGCATTTACTATCTCTCTGGCCCCTTTCTCAATAAGGGTGTCAGGGGGTTTTCCTTACTTGTGCCACAGCAAAAATAATGGGAGCAGGCCAAAGCAGCCATGCTTTATTCATCCAGATTCTAAATGCTACACTTCCAAGGTTAGGGAGGGGATGTCAGAGATTAGCATATGCACAAGCCTTGAGCTCTTCCCCACAGGGTTCCTGGAGCCAGGGATGGTTACGCCTCACCCATTTAAAAGCTATTTATACTACAGAAGAGAGGAAGGAGAATTGAGACTGTCTCTCTGAAGTATGTGAATGTTGACTGAATTGTGCTCTTACATTTACAACTTTTACAAGTTGTTAAAATGTCTTGGGAAATGTCTGAGAATTCAGTAGAAATACCCCACAATCTCTCCTAAACTGGCCAGCTGTTGTGTGTGCCCAGTGGTCGAAGGGGGCGGGAGCGGTCAGGAGCAGTGCTCCTCTACTTCTTTTAATTAAGTTTTACCGTCCCTATACTTTTATTTGAAAAAGAAACCGTTCTGGAATGGTTCGTTTTAAAATAAAAGTGTAGGAAGAAGTTGAAACTGCACTGGATGTTCCCTTAAACAGCAGGCACATGTGTTTTGGGGTTTGTATTGTGCATGGGGGGGGGGCATGGTGATGGGATTTGTGGGGAGCGGTGCAGACCAGTAGGGAACAGAGTTCCACTACTTCTTTTCGTACACTTTGACCACTGTGTGTGCCCCCTGTGACCATAATGGTACTTTGCCCTCCCTCAGGCTCATGCTAAACCAGCTGAGATATTTAAACAGGGGATGTGCAACACAGAAAAGAAGCTTGTAGCTCCCTGAAAAGTGAGCTGAATGGCATGTGCATGGATATAATCAGATGTTTTGTAAATGCCTAGCTATTTTAGTCTCCCCTGACATGTGTATAGCTATGTGTGCATTAGTGCATACACACACACACACACACACACACAAGCAGGGATTTGTGACACACTGATATCATATGATTAGGTACTTGTTTGCCATGCTATGGCCAGGGCCAAATGGCAGTGCTTGGGAAGTGTCTATTTCTTGATTTATAGCTACTTTTGTTATGTAATACATCAAAGTTTGTGTTGTATAGGGCTTGCCAGTGTTATTATTAAGTAGTCTTCAGAGATATGATGCCTTAATTGTGCAGGCAAATGAGTTCCTGTTGTAATTAAAATAATTATATAATTGTTATAATCCAAGATGAGCGCGTTGCCACAGAGCTAGTGTACCCATGACAAATATGTACCCTTGCATCTGTTCCTTGCACTTAAGTCCAGTTAATAATGGCAGTAATTGTATTGTATTTGTATTTGATTGACTTTATATAGCGCTTTTTTCCAGAAACGCTGCTGCATATTAAAATAACAATGGTACAATCAACATGAGTAATGCATTTCCAAAATCATAAATCAGAAGAGGGGGGAGAGACAATCAGTCAATTATTAGTAAGAAAAGGTAACAGATAGTTTTTAATGTTAGACAGAAAAACATGATGAAAAGGGGAACAGCGGGTAGGAAAAGGAAGAGAATGCTAGTGCTTAGTTGCAAGAAAGGCAAAGAACCGGAAACGAGTGGAAGCAAAATGGGGTTTGGGAACAGAATAAGAAACTGATTCTGGGAACAGAGAGCCCGGGAAGGGAAATATAGTGAAATGAGTGAAGAAAGATAGAGAGGAGTGAGACCATGGATACAAAACGCCCGTGAGCAAGTGATACAGGAGAAGAGCCTCAAAGAGAAGAAGTGATATAGAAAGAAAAGAAACCGTAATTGAAGGTCGAGGAGAAAGACAAACAGAAGAATTATAGATCGAGCCAAGAGGAAGAGGTGAGAAGCAGGAAGAACAAAGAACAGAGACGAGCAATAACCTATACGATAAAAGACCAGACAGGAAAGAAGGAGCTTAGTAGCATGAAAAGAAAGATAAGGTCGAGCATAGCAAATATTAAAAAGAGCATAGCAACAGGATTGAGATGTAGAGGAAATATGTAAAGAGAAAGAAAGAGAGGAGTCAAAAATTGCACCCAGGTTACGGGCAGAGGTAGAAAAAGACAGAGGGAGGCGTAAATGAAAGGGGTGCATTAGGGGGTAGCAAGAACGAAAAGGACCTCAGTTTTAGAGGGCTTACAGTGAAGGAAGTAGGAAGACATCCACTTTTGTACAGCGAATAGACAATTAGAGACAGTAGAGTGCAAAGTGTCATCAAAAGAAGAGAAAGAGAAGACGATTTGAGAATCATAAGCATAAAGATGAAAAGGGAGATTAAAGGACGACATAAGAGCAAAAAGGGGTGCAGTGTGAAGTGAGAAAAGGCGAAGACCAAGAACAGACCCTTGAGAAATGCCATAAAGAATAGGATGGGAAGAGGAGGTGTCTCCAGCCCATGTTACTGAATAAGACTGTTGGGAAAGATAGGAATGGAACCATTTAAGAACTGAACCGGATAGACCAAGAGCAGGAAGGGTAGAAATGAGGAGAGAATGATCAACAGTGTCAAATGCTGCGGAAAGATCTAAAAGAATAAGAATAGAGGAAGACTTAGAGTGACGAGCAATAAAAAGCATTGCAGATATGCAAGAGAGCAGTCTCAGTAGAGTGAGAAGGTAGTATTCCTGATTCAACAGGAGGGAAGAGAGAATGAAGATTATGATAGGTAGAGACTTGTGTATAAGCAGCACTCTCAAGGAGTTTACACAAGAATGAAAGGACAGAGAGTGGGCAAAGGTTAGCTGGAATAGAAGGGTTGAGAGAAGATTTCTTCAGAATTGGGAGAATAAGAGCATACTTGAAGAGAGAAGGAAAACAAGAGTTCAAGAACAAAGAATTAATAAGAGAATGAAACAATAACCAAACATATCCATGCTGGCTGAACCAATATAGGCCATTTAGCTACTTAAGAACACTCGTGATACTGGCTTTATCCTTGATGCAACAAAAAATTGCAATGCCACATTAGAAAATATTTCCAGAGTGATTGCAACAAAGTGGGCAAGTCCAGCTATGTAATAACACTTAGACCTGTCTAGCCACGTAATAACACTTATCATGATTGCTATAACTAACCAACCTCATCCCACTGCATACATCTCTCAAACTCAGAACTAAACACAACCATACCTCTGTGACACAACAAACCACATGTGCTTCACTACACCGCAACAAAGAAACAAACCGCATATAGCCTCGCACAACAGAACATGCCGGATACCGACTGAAAATTCACACCTATGCTCAGCAAACGGTGAAAACTGAACTGAAGCTTCCAAACAGCACATCACAGCTCTCTTGCTCTTTTGTCCTGCTCAGTCCTACTAACTTACCCCCAGACCTTCCCCTCTTGCTTTACAGATTTGCCAGATTGCCAAGGGACTATGCAGGCAGTGTTAGTGCGCAGTATAAAACACATTTAACGTAACATAACCTTGATGCCAATTAAAACATGCCATTTCACAGTAAGAAAATATATCCAAACAGGACAACAAATGCAGGCCAGTCTAACACTTATCATGTTTGCTTTACTTTTGATAACAATTAAAACATCCTATGTCACCATAAGAAAATGTATCACGACTGGCTCACGAATGTAAGCCAGTCTTGGCACGCAATACAATATTCATGTTTACTTTACTCTTGATGCCCATTCAAACATGCCATGCCACACTAAAACAATATATCCAGACTGACCCAATATCGTAGGTCAGTCTTGCCACTACTGCACTTATCATCATGTTTGATTTACACTTGATGGCCATTAAAACATTGCATGTCACAGTAATAAAATATATCCAGGCTGGCTCACCAACTTATGCCAGTGTTGCCATGTAATACACTGTCCAGGATTTATTTGCTCTTGATGCCCAGTAAAACATGCCATGTCACAGTGTACAAATATATCCATACCGGCCCACTAACATAGGCCAGTCTTAACACTCTCCCCGCCCACTTCTACGCCCAATGGAAGGCACGCTCCCCGGCCGGCACACACGCAGTCTCTCTTACACATTCATTCAATAATTTCTTCCATTCACACATGCATTCATTCATCCATTTATTTCTTGCATTCACTAGCACACACATACAACACTCTCTCATCCAATCGTGTACACTTACACATATAGTCAAACACTCACATGCACACATACACACACATATGCATAGATACATACATAGAGATTTGCCTCACACGCAGTCACTCTTACACATTCATTCAATAATTTCTTCCATTCACACATGCATTCATTCATCCATTTATTTCTTGCATTCCCTAGCACACACATACAACACTCCCTCATCCAATCGTGCACACTTTCACATATAGTCAAACACTCACATGCACGCATACACACACATATGCATAGATACATACATAGAGATTTGCCTTACCTGCAGTCCCGCTCTGGACACCGTCTTCCACAAAGGGCATACGGCTCCCATGCAGCATTAATAGGAACCAGGAAGCAGTGAGAGCTTTCGGGTTCCTGAAGGCATGCGTGGTGGAGCTGGGGTGCTTCTGACATGCCACTCAGGAGGACTTAAATATGCAGGGAGGATCGGGAGTGCCCCAACAGGCATATTTAGGCCTGCAGTTCCCCAATGTACACATTCAATGGGCAATGCAAGGCTGGAGAAGCAAAACGCCCTGGCCTCGCATGTCCCATTGGGCATGTGCGCTGGGGAACTTAAAGGCATGGTCTAGTAAAAAAATGTATTTAAAAAATAGATAGGCAACATAAAAAAAAATACTAGAATTCTCTTTTTTAAAACTTCCTATGTAAAATTTTGAGCTATTCAAGCTCAAAATTCGCAAAAGCAAGCACATGGGCGCATCCATTTTGTGAAATAGATGCCCTCCTGTGCTGGCTTTTGCAGCACTAATGAAGGAAAAGCCAGCCAGCTGTAGTAAACAAAAGCTACCGCTGGGTGGCTTTCCCTTCATTAGTGCTGTACGCGGAGGACAGGGACCGGAGACCAGAGCAGGAAAGCTGCAGCTGAATCTCGGTAAGTGCTATTTATTTTTTAAAAAAAAAAATAAGCACTAGCTGCGTTTTTTTTTCTAAGTTTTCCAGGCTGGAGGAGCCCGGAAAACTTAGAAATAAAACCGCAGCTTTAAAAACGTTGTATTTTTGTTTGCAGACGCTTTTGAAGCGACCGCAAACATAAATACAACATTATTGTGTTGGAAAACGCTGCGGTTTTTCTTTCCGAGTTTCTCAGGCTCCTCTGAGCCGGAGGAGCTTGAGAAACTTGGAAAGAAAAACCGCAGCGTTTTCCAACACAATAACGTTGTATTTATGTTTGCGGTCGCTTCAAAAGCGACCGCAAACATAAATACAACGTTTTTAAAGCTGCGGTTTTATTTCTAAGTTTTCGGGGCTCCTCCAGCCCGGAAAACTTAGAAAAAAACCCAGCTAGTGCTTATTTTCTTTTTTAAATAAATAGCACTTACCGAGATTCAGCTGCAGCTTTCCTGCTCTAGTCTCCGGTCCCCGTCCTCCGCGTACAGCACTAATGAAGGGAAAGCCACCCAGTGGTAGCTTTTGTTTACTACAGCTGGCTGGCTTTTCCTTCATTAGTGCCGCAAAAGCAAAAGCCAGCACAGGAGGGCATCCATTTTACAAAATGGATGCGCCCATGTGCTTGCTTTTGCGAATTTTGAGCTTGAATAGCTCAAAATTTTACATAGGAAGTTTTAAAAAAGAGAATGCTAGTATTTTTTTTATGTTGCCTATCTATTTTTTAAATAACATTTTTTACTAGACCCTGCCTTTAAACTTTCAAAGGGAAACCACATTTCCCTTTGGCAGTTAAAGCCAGCACAGGAACGCTTGGGAGTGCTTTTGCTGGGCTGGCTTTGGCTCGTCCATAATGGGTGATGGCGGCTTTTCTGTGCCCCGTCTCCCATTATGGATGAGCCATCCCTGCTAAACCTCATTTTAATATTCAAATGAGATAACCTAATAAAGCATTGTGATTGCTAGAAGGATCGTCGCTCCTGCTTGAGAGGTGTCCTGACAAGCCTCTACATGTATAACAATTTAAGATTTTCGTCAGGTTGACTCTCTGTACTAATGGGCATGACCACATGACATCCATTTAGCCAATAACCCCTGACCTTTTTCAAAACATGCTCTGAAGTGGCCACACCATGAGTTGTTTAGAGTTGTACAAAACTAAAACAAACAACGCGCTTTTTCTTTCCAGCTAAGGACAGACCTCGGTGCCTTTCCCTCAGGGCCATTCCCCCAACAAGATAGTAGATAGTGAAGGCAGAGAATGGTGACATTAGGTTTGGACCGGTTTTCTAAGTTAGCAATGGGGCCTGGCATGGTAGCGCATACTGAGTACTGCAGTGCCTGGGTCTGCTTAAAAAAAAAACCTCTGTGTGAAGAGGGCATTGCACTACATGGGAGCCCCATTCCTGCGTCTTCCTAGGCTTTCAAGAGCAGTCTTCACCCATAAGTATGTTTGTCTTCTCTGTCGGCAGATTGGCTGGTGGTGACAGGACAGATGGGGTCATTTTAGTTACACAAGCTGGGGTGGGTCTGAGTCCTGGCCTTCTCCATTTGTTGTTAAGGACTGATTGGTCCGTGGTTGTGCTCCTTGGTAGAGTCAAACCGGGGGCGAGCTTTAACAGTTCGTAATGTTTTGAATGTAAATAATTCAGCATGTGCAGTTTTTAGCTGTCTCTAATAAGGAGGTTGTTAGGAATCAGGAGGCAAAAGCAATCAAGCAGCTGGAAGCAGGCTGGTATGAAAAAGGATTTATTGCCATAAGTCTGCTCCCAACATGGGAGCCGCACCTTGATCGGTGAAAGCAACCGTCCCCCTGCCGGTGTAACGTCACTTTTTGCTATCTGTCAGAAAATCCTATCGTTAGGAAAATCTGACAGGAATTGTAATGTCATTTTTTGCTACCCGTGAGAAAATCCTACCGAGAACAGGCATTCGGAAACCCACCCAGGGGTAGGAAAAAGTGACGGGGTAGGAAAATCTGACCACCTGACCTGTCATTTTTTCCTACCCGTCAAAAAATCCTACCGTGAGCAGGCATTGGGCAACCCACCCAGGGGTAGGAAAAAGTGACGGGGTAGGAAATCTGACAGCCTGCTGACCTGTCATTTTTTTCTACCCGTCAGAAAATCCTACCGAGAGCAGGCATTGGGAAACCCACCCAGGGGTAGGAAAAAGTGACGGGGTAGGAAAATCTGACAAGCCTGACCTGTCATTTTTTCCTACCCGTCAGAAAATCCTACCGAGAGCAGGCATTGGGAAACCCACCCAGGGGTAGGAAAAAGTGACGGGGTAGGAAAATCTGACAGCCTGATCTGTCATTTTTTCCTACCCGTCAGAAAATCCTACCGAGAACAGGCATTGGGAAACCCACCCAGGGGTAGGAAAAAGTGACGGGTTAGGAAAATCTGACCACCTGACCTGTCATTTTTTCCTACCCATCAAAAAATCCTACCATGAGCAGGCATTGGGCAACCCACCCAGGGGTAGGAAAAAGTGACAGGGTAGGAAAATCTGACAGCCTGACCTGTCATTTTTTCATACCCGTCAGAAAATCCTACCGAGAGCAGGCATTGGGCAACCCACCCAGAGGTAGGAAAAAGTGGCAGGGTAGGAAAATCTGACAGTGACCTGTCATTTTTTTCTACCCGTCAGAAAATCCTACCGAGAGTAGGCATTGGGAAACCCACCCAGGGGTAAGAAAAAGTGAGGGGGTAGGAAAATCTGACAGCCAAACCTGTCATTTTTTGCTACCCATCAGAAAATCCTACCGACAGCAGGAATTGTGAAACCCACATAGGGGTAGAAAAAAGTGACAGGGTAGGATAATCTGACAGCCTGACCTGTCATTTTTTGCTGCCCATCAGAAAATCCTACCGACAGCAGGCATTGGGCAACCCACCCAGGTGTAGGAAAAGTGATGGGGTAGGAAAATCTGACAGCCTGACCTGTCATTTTTTCCTACCCGTGACAAAATCCTACCGACAGCAGGCCTTTGCCCTTGTACCAGGAAAGTGGGGTAAGTGGAGTAAGAGGTTATGGAAACAATTCCTCTTTTTTCAGTTTGATGACATACCAAAGTGGATTGAAACCTCTCCCGGTGCAAACTCCTCACGGAGCACGGTGGAGGTTTCTGAATGCCCAGCCAGCGTGTGTGTGCAGAGGGGGCAATGTTCAAGGCACTTTAGGAAGTAGCAGCCTAAAGAGAGATGGGGACATTGCTTAAAGAGTCGGGGACTGAGACCTTGTGAGTTCCCAGCAGTATGCTGTCACATGTGGGTGGGGTGCAGAGTGCCCTCTTACGGCAGCCCAAACACCGATGTGCTTTCTTCAAAGAGGCGTTTTATTTGCAGGTAATTTCTTAATGGGGGTGGGCATGTTAATGGCAAAATGAGGAAAGCAGATTATTGTGTAAATATAGACTGGGGTGTGAGAAAATCAACCCTCCAACAAAAGGGCCCTGCCTCTCTAACTTTCGATCCTCGATCCCCGGCCCAGCCCAGATCCCCCATGAATGAGGGTCTTGTGGAACACCAGGCACCCCCTCCCTTCTCCCTGATATCAGCATGCTTTGCCCTGCCCGCCTCATGTTACTGCTGGGGGAGATGGCTCATCCGGGCAGCACTGAGCCTTGACCACATCAAACAAGATCTAAGGCAGGGGCTCCCCCTCACCCACGCCCTGGGCCGGTGTAAAATGGTTGAGGTGTGTAGACACTGCCCTAAGCGCCCTACCACCTGCCCCTAATGCTTTCCTCTGTACAAAGATGCCTCTGCTATTTCGGCGTGCCTGCCCCCACTTATTAATTATAAGTCATGACTGAGCATGCGCACGCACTGCACACTTTATTTAGTATTCATTTTTGCAGTTACATAGCGCTACAGGCTTCTGAGCGCTGCTCATTACCAACAGAGTATGGTGCTCATTTATCGACCTCAGCAGGTTAAACATCAAAGCTTTCTCTGAATCCGGAAAATGAGGGAAGAAACCTGGGCATGTATTGCAGTGGGGGCGGGGAGGGGGGGTGAGCGGATGGATGCGAGCATGCGCGCATGTGTGAAAGAGCCCAGGGGGGGCATGGAGAAACATCCACAAGGGCTGAGAGGCCGATGTGGGCATGTCTGCATTCAGACTGGTGCAGCAGAGGTCCACTAATGGCAGCATTCTCTCTGGCCATTTTATGGTCACAGTAAAAAGAGCTTCCTGGGGGCAAGAGGGGCTGGGGGCAGGTGGGGGCGACACACAAACATCACAGAGGCAATATGCCCTGGTCTTTCTACAGCACAATTCCAACCATGGAAGTGACTTTTGAATAAGTTGCCATAAGTAAGCAAAATGGGAAACAAAAGCAAATGTTATTTAAGAACAAACTTACCTGGAAAGGCAGCAGCCGTACTACTCAGGGACTCTACACCTTTCACCGTTCAAGTCAGCAAACAAAGAGGGCTACTACTCCCCAAACCTGTCGATATAAGCATTTTCCTGCCTCCCACTAACCAGCCTTGCCTCTGGACAGCCCCTCACACCTTGCCCCAATATTCGGCCAATGTCCTTCTGCCTCCTGCCATCCTCTTCACCCCAGCATGCCCTCCCTTTTATCACACTCTCCCATTTGCAAGGCACCCCTTCCCCTTGAAGCTTACTCAAATGGTACCGTCTTGGTCCAAGTCCCTCAAGCCAACCTTCTCTTTGATAGATACTTCCCGCGCCTCATCAATTCCCTTTCTTCTCCTGCTGTCCCCTCTCTCCCCTCCACGGCTTCCTCACTTCCCCCTGCTGTCTCCTCCTTGGCTACCTTGCCCTCTCCTCCATCCTCTTCTGCCCCCCCCTCGGGCTGCTTCTACACCTCTGCAGGGCATACCTCTGATTTGTACCCCTCCCCGAAAGTCCTTCAATGACAGCAACCGTTTCCATATTGCCACTCTAAACACTTGCTCAGCTGTCAAACACTCCTCTGACATCTGCCGCCTCCTGGAGGAACTTGACCTTGATGTCCTCCAGGATGTATGCCAAAGTTTTGACAATGCCCTGGTGTCCTTCATGTGCCAACTGGACTCCTCTCTCGTGTAGTGATAGTGGCAGCACAATCCTATGTCCTTTCAGAATCAACCCTTCTGAGGATATGGATAGTTCATGGCGTATCCCAAATAGTGCTGACTGTGTCCTTCTTGCAACTGCTGATAAGAATGTCTTCCATTCCCCTGTCAAAATAGCAGTCTTCCCAAACTGTAGACATGGATCAGCTTCTGTTTCAGATTGAATTTCCTCTAACGCCATGGTTTTTGGTCTAGAAAGCTCAATGATTTGGCAGACATGTTCTTCCGTGATCTTTGCAGCTTCCTGTTCAGAAGCTGTTGCTGCTCGTGGGTGGCGTGATAAAAAATCTGCCGGGTTGTTGTCTCCCGCACGATATTGTACGTTCAAATCAAATTGTTGTACTTGCAGTAACCACCGTTCAATTCTTGCTGGTGGATGTGGAGCTGTGCCTCCAAAAATAGGGATGAGTGGTTTATGATCTGTGAATATGGTTACTGGGTGACCTAGGATGTACACTTGAAAATGCTTACTTCCCCAAATAATGGCTAACGCTTCCTTTTCTATTTGAGCATAGTTTTGTTCTGCTGGTGTGAGTGCCCTGCTTGCAAAAGCAATATTATAAATTAGTCCATTCTTGTCTTTTTGGGTCAGTACTTCTCCTAATCCAACTGGACTAGCATCCACAAACATTTCTGTCTGGCGATGAATGTCAAAAAATGCCATGGTGGTGTCGCTGGAAAGTGATTCTTTTATTTTCAGGAATGCTTGTTCTTCTTTTATGCCCCAATGCCATGTAGTGTTAGTTTTTGTGGGTTCTCGTAGTGGGGCCACAACAGTGGCAAGATCTGGGATGAAACGGCCACAGTATGTAGCCATGCCTAAAAAGCTTTTTACTTCTGACACAGTTAATGGTGCTTTTGTGTTTTTGATGTTGCTTACTTTATTGGGGTCTGGCGAGACGCCATTTTCATTGAACACATATCCAAAGAAACTCAGAGACTTCTTTGCAAACTCGCATTTTTCAGCATGAAGTGTGAGTCCTGATTCTTCTAGTTGTTGCAAAGTTGCTGCTAACCGAGCTGTGTGTTCCATTTCTGTTCTTCCATAGACTAAAATATTGTCACTAATGTTAGTGACACCTGGCAGGTCCTGAAGCACTCGTCGAATTTCATTCTGGAAAATCTCTGCTGCTGAGGATATTCCAAAATTAAGGCGACGATATCGCCGGAGGCCTAAATGCGATGAAAAAGTGGTAATGTAGCGTGATTCCTTAGCCAAACGAATCTGATGATAGCCAGATCGAAGATCAAGTTTGCTAAATATGGTTGCGCCAGTGAGGTCTACAATCAGTTCGTCAATTGCTGGCGTAATGTGTCATTCTAGACCAATAGCTACATTTGGTAGACGCATATCAATACAGATGCGCACAGCTTTTGGTTGTTTTGGTTTTGCCATGACTACCATGGGAGAGACCCATGAGGTAGCTCCTGTTGTTTTTTCAATGATTTTCTGATCTTCTAGTTTATTCAGTTCAGCTTCTACAGCAGCCCTCATATGAAAAGAGACTCTCCTATGTCTCACTGCTTTAGGTTCAATGGTTGGGTCAATGTGTAACTTTACTGAGCGGCCTTTGAGACACCCGATGCCAATTAAAAGTTTGTTATGTTTCTTAAGAAGTGTCTCAATGTTTTCAGGTTTTACTGATAGATTGAATTGTATTACTTCTAGGCGTTCAGCCGTGGTGCAGCTGAGCAAGGTCTCAATGCCAGCATCTACAACATGGATCCGAGGTTTGCAACTGACACCACGATGTGAAAGTGTTGTTTTAAAATATCCAGTTACTGGGAGAGGCTTTGTGCAACCATACGCATATAACAGGACTGACCGTCGTTTGAGCATCGGCTGTGGTCTTAGCTTGTCGAATCTGGTGACTGGCATCACATTTACAGTCGCTCATGTGTGTATCATCATGGTAACTGGAATGTTTCCCACTAGCACTGTACACCGTCGTGACTTGGCACCACTGTGATTGTCATTGCTTCCTGGTTTTACAGCTGATATCATATGTACTTTCTCTCTTTTCTGATTATAGTTTCTGATTGGAGATGTCTCCCTGCTGGATTGACTTTCTTCACTGCTACTAGCACTGTCAGACTCTTCACCTCCAATGACACGTGGGCGCCCGCTTTTACTTTTCGGAGGTTTGTCATTTGGTCTTTCCCAGCGGTGCTGTTGCTTTTCTTGACGTGTGGTGAATTTTCGGTTCCCTGCACCATCCCTGTGTCGTGGTGTTTTTCCCTGACTATTAGTATCTCTAGTTGGTCTTGAACTCAAACATACTGATGCTTAATGATTCTCTTTACCACATTTATGACACGTGGTGCCATGGGCAGGGCATGGTTTGTTTCTGCTGTGTTGTCCTCCCCACCATATGCAGTCTTTCGATTTCTTGTTGGATGGTTTTCCTTGCGACCTTTGGTGTCTCAAGGCATTGACAGTTGAAGTATTGTTCTTTGAGGTATCAGCGTCTAATGGTAAACAGCTTATAATCTGCTCCATCTCTGCCGCGTGTTCCTCTGTCCTTTCCCGTAATCGTCCCATTGTCAGAATAGTGTCAAGCGGAAGATCTTCTTCAGCTAGGACTGCACGCCTTAATTTCTCTGAGGACAATCCATGTATGACCTGTTGCCGGACTGCAAATTCTTCATCTGGAAAATCACATGACAGTGCCATCTCTCTCAGCCGGCTGTGAAAATCATCTATGTTTTCTTGTGGGCGTTGTCTTGCTTGACTCATCTTGAATCTTTCAAAATCATGACTGGCTTTTGGTTTAAATTTTCTTGCAGGGACATCTCTGGCAGTTACGTAGTCATCATCTGTACCTCGGTTTGGTAGGGTATTGAAAATGCGAAGAGCCATTGTGCCTAGATTAAGCATGAGAAAAGCTCTCTTCATTTCTTCATCTTCAATCTTGCGGGTGTGAAGGGAAAATTCAAACTGTTGCAACCATCGAAGGCCAGTGCGAGTCCCAAACGGTTGAAAGGGTTGCATAAATGTGCCCTGTGCAGCATCCAACCATGTACTGGTGCCTGGATTCTGACTTTGGCTTTGCGCCCTCTGGGGTGTTGTGATGTCATCTGCCATGTTTCATACTTTTTCTTTTTCCTCTCTTTTTTTCAAACACAGTTTGATTTGGGAACAAGTCAGTGGGATCACCACATGTATGCTTTCTCTAGTATTTTTTTTTTCACACCAAAGTTGGATTGCTTATGATTTCTGTCTGTACACTTTAAATCTGCACTCTTATAAATTTCCTTGTGAAGGTTATGAATTGGTCAAATGTTCACATATGCTGTGATGTCAAAACCCTTTGTAATAGCCAGTTTATGTCTTTTTAATTCTGTCCTTGTCCATGTGATGTTACACTTATTGTTAAGAACGTATTGGATTGCTGCTTTTAGCTTATGTTGGCTTCTTTTTTTCAGCTTGTGCCTTTATTCTATGTGTTGGAAGCGCTTTGGCTAATACAAAGTCTCTGTGTGAATTTCCTCCTCAAGCAGTGCCTTTCTTTTCCTCACATAATGTCTATATGAGATCGTGTAAAAAAAAAAACTGATGTTTCAGTCGGTTTTTATTTTTTTTCTTCTGGCCCCTCCCCCACTTGTGGCGTTATTTGAGCATGTTGGGGGTCAAAACGGCATAAGGTTGTCATCAACCGTTGCGCGGGGAGCTGGAGTGCAGCACGCACTTACTTTCAGAGTCTGCGACGAGAGACTTACAACTTTGTTTTTTTTTTTTTTTTCAGACGCTCCCCAGCATTGCCTGGCGCGAGTAACTCTGCGAGCCTGGCTGTCAGGAAGCGTTGTTTCTTGAAAACAAATACTTGACGGGTCCGCAGGAGATCCCATCCTCGTCACCAAATGTTGTGTACGTTGGAATAGGCCTGGCCTATTCCTGTGACGCACATAGCTTCACAGGAGGAGAAAGAAAGACACAGACACTGCGTGAGAGGCTAGAGCGGGAACTGCTGTTTCAACGGCTCCGCGTATTCTTTATTTAAGATGTGCATGTGACCGTGGTCACGTGGACATCACAGGTGTCACCGAGATGTGGTTCACGGCCAGCTCTGTCACGAGCTTTGACATTCTCCTCCCTGATGGCCACAAGATCCCCTCTGTGCCCAGATCCAACCGCTCCCATCTGCGGAGGGGGTGTAGCCCTGATCTTCCCAGAGTGGATTCCTGTCTCTGTCATTCCTACGCAGGCCTACTCCTCTTTCGAATGCCTTGTCTGCAGGCTCTCTCTCTCTCTCTCCTGGCCATTCCCTTACTGTGGCTACCATCTATCAGCAACCTGGTCAGATTTCTTCACTCAGAGGAGTGGGTGGACCTCTCCTCTTCCCTCCTGGTCTCAACCACTCAACTCCTACTTGGAGACTTCAACATCCATGCTTCCTGTCCTTCCACTGGACTTTTTCGTGACCTCTGCGACTATCTCTCACTCTCTATTCTCCCCTCCGGCCTGACTCACTCTGCAGGGCACACTTTGGATGTTCTGATCTCTTCAAACCTTCCCCTTTTGATCCCTCTCTCCTGGAGTGATCACTTTCTCCTTTTCACCCATCTCACCCTCTCTAACCCTCAGGCCAAGCCAATTCCAGCACTGCCACCTCCTTCTTGGTTATCCGACCCACGACGCGTGTGTCAGTTGAAGCTTTCGCTGCCACTTGATCACCCACCCACCTTGGCTGACTCGCACCCTGATACAGCCCTTTCCATGGTCCATTCTGCTATATCTGCTCTCCATGTTCTCGTACCCGTCATGAGGATCCGCTTGAAGCCCAAAGCCAAGTGCAATTCTTGGTACAACTCAGACCTCGTCACCCTTAAATGCAAGTGCAAAGTGGCTGAGAGGAAATGGCGTGCTTCCGGTACATCCTCTGACAAACTGGCCTGCTGCCTGCTCCAAAGGCAATACCGGCTCTCTGTCCACACCAAGAAGAGAGCCCTCATCCAAGCCTGCATATCCGCGGCATCTAACAACTCGGCCGAACTCTCTGCAAGGAGCTGGCCAATCCTGCTGAAATCTCTACCTCTCCTGTCCCCTCCCAGGCCCTCTGCACGGCCCTGGCTTCTCATTTCATCTCTAAAATTCAGGACATCCTGTCCTCTCTCTCTTCCTCTCCCCCTCCTCCCTCTACTCCCTGCTCTTCCTCTGGCACTTCTTCGGCCACCTCTCCTCCCTCCTTCTCTGCCTTTCCCCTGTTCTCCTCAGACAAGGTTTCCAGACAAGTCCAATCTATGAAAGTTTCATCAAAACAGGTTCACCCCTGTTCCTCCAAAACCATCAAGGACCACATTGACACCTTGGCTCCAGCTCTGGCTGATTTCTGCAACCACTCCTTCATCACTGGAGTCTTCCCCTCCCCACTGAAGCACTCCCTTGTGCACCCCCTTCTTAAGAAACCCTCTGCCGACCCTTCCTGCCCAGCTAACTATCGTCCAATCTCCATCACTCCTTTCCTGGGCAAACTCCTGGAAAAGCTGGCCATCTCCCAGCTTAATCTTCACTCTGAATCTGTTGGTTGTCTCCATGACCATCAGTCTGTCTTCAGAGCTGCCAGAAGCACGGATACTGCTCTCCTGAAAATCCGTGAAGACCAGCTCTCTGACCATGATTCCAACACCCCCTGTGTCCTTATCTTACTTGATCTCTCTTCTGCCTTTGACATGTTCAACCATGCCATCCTGCTCAACTCTCTCCGTGATAACCTGGGTATTACTGATCAGGCCCTGGCTTGGATGAACTCCTTCCTCTCCAATCGACCCTCCCTGTTCCAACTTGGGTCCTTCTTCTTCTCTATCTCTATCTCTACCTCTGTTGTTCCCCAGGGGTCTAACCTCTCTCCCTGGCTGTTCAACCAATGCTTGGCACTTCTTGCCCACCGCATTGCTGCTCTCTGCCCCAACGTTCAGTGCTATGTGGATGGCACTCACCTCATGTTCAGGCTCCCTTCAGCCACCTCTCCTCCTTCTCTCATCTCTGACTGTCTGTCTGCCATACAGGAGTGGTGTGCCCCCAATGAACTTTGCCTTTATGCCAGAAAGACCGAGATTCTCCTCATTGGCACACCTGCTCCCTCCTTTCCTGTCACTCTCTGGCTGGCCTCTCTTGACCCTCTTCCTGCTCCCACCTGTGAGGCTAAAAACTTCAGGGTATTCTTCGACGCCACACTTTCCTTCTCTCCTCACATCTCTGACGTCTCCAAAAAGTCACACTATCAGCTGCACTTCCTCAGAGGTATTCTTCCTTTCCTCTCCTTCCCCCAGAAGGTCACTCTCTCCAGAGCTCTGGTTCTCTCTAGGCTGGACTACTGCAACAGCCTCTTTCTAAATCTGCCTGCCTCTACTCTCCGCCCTCTGCAACTCATCCAAAACAGGACTGCAAGACTTGTCCTTGGCCTCAAGCCCAGGGATCGTATCTCTCCAGGACTGAAATCTCTGCACTGGCTCCCAGTGGCTGCGAGGATTAAGTTCAAAACCCTCTGCATTGTCCACACGGCCATCTGGGGCCTCAATATCTTCAACTCTCTCTTCCTAAATATCTTCCTTCTCAAGCTCTTCGCTCATACGCCTCCAACTCCCTCAGGGTCACTCGCTTCTCCAAGCAACAAGTTGATGGTAGATCTTTCTTCGGCTGGCGCCTGCCTTTGGAACAGCCTCCCTGCCTCCCTGAAACTTGAGGAGAATCATCTCTGGTTCCAGAAGCACCTTGAAACCTTTCTCTTTGCTTCTGCCTTTTCTCCTCCTCTCCCCTGCTGACTTCTTGGCTGAAACCAAAACTGCACTGGTTCAACCTGGCCACCCTCTAATCTCGGGCCCGGGTATCCCTCCCTCGCCAGTCGCTCACCTGCTCTGCCTTCCTGGCAACCCCTGCACTTGGGGACTGTTTTATGTATCCCTACAGTCTCACTACCAGCACTTGACACCTGTTGTCTGCACTCACCCTTGCACTTGCCACAAGCTGGCCACACTTTTATTTATTGTCTTTATTTATTTTACTGTTATCCTATGTACTGCACTGCCCCCTCCCCTTTCCTCCCGCACTTCTCCCCTTACCCCCTCCCCTGCACTTGCGCGATCTGAATGTCACCTGGCCTAGTAGGATCATTGTCTCTGTCTTCCCTCTGTTTCCCCTCCCTTGCCTCGTTGCGCCTTGAAACACTTATTTATAGGTGCGTTATGAATGCCATATAATATATCATACAATCTCATTCACGCCCCAAACCGCCCAACCCCGTCCAAATCTACTTTTTTGGAAACATAACAAAAATAATAAACCCCAGGACCATTACAGATGCAGGAAACTCCCCTATTAGAACTCTGTCCAGGCGCTCTGGGGCAAAATACATGAAAACCTCAAAATGTGCATATGGATTGCACCAACAGAAGTGACTTCACAGAAAAGGACATTTCAATGAGCATCACCAGTCTTTGATAATTGGAGGCACCATGGCAGTGACTTTAGAAGAAGTTGCCATAGGTAAGCCAAATGGCAAATAAAACCAAATTTAAGTTAGTTAAGGACCAATTTACCTGGAAAGGCAGCAGCAGCACTACTCAGGGACTCTACACCTTTCGCCGTCCAAGTCAGCAAACAAAGAGGGATACTACTCCTGAAACCTGTCCATATAAGCATTTTCCTGCCTCCCACCATCCAGTCTTCCCTCCGGACAGCCCCTCACACCTTGCCCCAGTATTCGCCAATGGCCTTCTGCCCCGTGCCATCCTCTTCACCCCAGCACGCCCTCCCTTTTATCACACTCTCCCATTTGCCAGGCTCCCCTTCCCCTTGCAGCTGCCTGCACCCCCCCAAGCCGGTAAATCTCCACGGCTGGTGGGGGGTCGCCACTAAGTTTTAGGTGTGGGGGCCTCCAAGGCTTCCCATTTGCCAGGCGCCCCTTCCCCTTGCAGCTGCCTGTACCCCTTCCCCCAGAGCCAGTGGTTCCCCACAGCTGATGGGGTTCCCCCCTAGGTCCTTGGGGGCTGGAGATGGGGAGGGGGGGGAGAGAGGGAAGGTGTGAGACCTTGACAGAGAAAGAAAGAGAGAGGCTGACATAAAGGTAAATAGTGAATGGGGGAAAGAGGGGTCAGAGGGAGAGAGAGAAAGAAAAAGGAAATAAAAAACTACCACGCATGGTGGGGGCCAGATACCGACCTGCTCAGTACCCACAGGCGCCACTTGGTCTCCAGCTTTCCTCGAAAGGAGCCTCCAGAGTCAGGCGGTGCGAACAGCTATTTTAGGAGCGCATTGTATGCATTGAAATGTCCCCCAAAGCGTCATAACTTGTGAACATGTCTACTGCTGATGGGTACTCACAGCGCTATACGGACATTGACATATACACATTGTCCTGGAAAACTCTCGTGTTTGTGTCCATTATGTATTTTGCTATGGGAAAATGGTGCATAATATGGAGCACATAGAGGAACCATGGTTCTAGTACTGCAGCCTAAATTCGACCTCTATAAAAACTCACATAGCTATGTATAGTATATGGCTGAATATTGAAAAACAATTGGGCATTACCATCTAGCCTTTTGTTCTATGTGAAATTTGCCTAATAGGGTTTCCTTCCTTCCTTCTTTTCTCTTTAAACTTTACTGGATGGGTGAAAGGAAATCACAGACCTGGAAAAATGAAATGGAATACATGCAGTATGCATTGACTAGAGCTATTAATGCTAGCTATTAATTAGTTGCAAATGAGGTCTTTGTTTTCCCAAATTCTGCCTGATCTTACTTAATTTTAATTTATGTTTTTCTTATTTTTTATGTTATAAACTCTTTTTGTTTTATTTGATATATGTGTAAAGTTTATATTTAAACTGTCTCACATTATTAAATAAATAAATAAATGATGTATTTTGTGTGCATGTTCACCCGAGTTGTGTTTGTGCTTATTGTATACTATGTGTATGTGCGTTGTGTTAAGTATATGTTTATTGCGTGTTACGTCTGTGAGTTTATTAGGTGTCTTTTTTTAGCGCGTGCATTAAGCGTTACATTTATGTCATCTGTACCAGGCTATATTGCTGGTCACACACACACACACCTCCGCCACCCACCTCCCTGCAACATTTACCCCCGATTTCACACGATTCGCTTTTAGAGGTTTATTGTGAATTATGAAGCGCCACAACGTCGAAACCGACACTACAAGTGGGCGTCTCTGTGAGTTGGGCCCCCCTCTGCTGGGAAGCACGTTCATCGATGTGGCGGCTAAAATAGCTCGTTGGGCTCATGTGGGAGTAATCTCTGCATAACTGAACCTGGCTCAGGCTTTCACATTTGAAAGGCTGAAACGTCAGTGGGACTGATTTTTCACTAATTTTTTCAATGGGGCTTTTCCATGTAAAAACATTTTTGTAAGTGAAGCCATGTCGCTCTGTTCAAGTCATGGAATATGAACTTGAATGAAGGGGGGGGGTGTTGGGTGGGCTGTCCCCACAGTTGAACGGACCAGAACATTTAATGGCAGTGTTCGGATGGAGAGGGGTGTTAAAAAAGCATCAGTCCATAAAACTCAGGGTTCCGAGGGACATTTTTATAAAAATGGGTTTTCGGGTTTATGCCTCCCTTACCACATGCATTACGTAATGCAATGCAGTGATTCCACCTGCGGTATTCACCTCGGAAACATGCAGAGTGGTTAAACCGTGCAGGTTCCACCACTACCACTGACCTCTAAATGAGGCCCTTTGTTTTGGGGTGTAATCCCTTCTAACACTTACTTACTTACTAACCTTCCTCGAGCACATGCCAACCACTATTTTTGGAGTGGGAGTACCCCTTGCACCTCCCACTCTGACCCCCTCTCACCACCCTAATCTTGCTCCTAGTAAAGATTTTGACACTGGCCACCCACCATATCTTCGAATGGTCTTCCTCCTCTCCTTTAAACTATTTTTTAGTAACGACTTAAATCTTGTTTTAGAATAATCAAAAATTTGCAAAAAGACATTTTTGAGAACTGTAGCTTGTCCAATTCAAGATATGACTGGCCGCCTCTCTATGCAGCCCTATAAACCACATGAAAAGTGTCAAGCCTCTACATTCTGCTTACCGTTACAAAAGCACACTAGCCTTCACTTCTGTACTGTTGGGATGCTGGGGGCGGGCCAGAATCCTAGAAATTGTGGTTATCAGGAGTAGTTTTAGAGTTCTTCGATTGTCCAACCAGTAGTTAGGGTGGCCCAATGGTTGGCGGATTACTTAAAGGACTGTTGGTTCTACATTACCCAGTGAAGGCATGGCAGCACTGTCCAGTGGCAACTCGCATGCAAGTCTGCTGGCATTCTTCTTCTTGTCATTATTGTGTCTGCGTAAAAAACACAGAAGTGCTCTGCCCTCGTAGCCTAATCGTGCCGGGTTATTTCATGCGGGCATTGCTTGATGTTTCCATTTGTGGAGATATATATTCAATGCCAATCTAGCTATAAAGCTCCTTTCTGTTCTGTTGGATTCGTGGCACTAACATTACGCCTTCTAGCAGCCTACCTGGCTTACAGACGTCTTTAATGAGCGTCCTTCTCTACTTGATAAGCTGCCATGTGTTCCTCAGTTGCAGTTTTGACAAACCGGTTTGACTTGGGGTTGAAACTTTTTTAAAACCACTTCTTAAACTTTCCGTTCTGGTTTTGCGGAGAGCTCTGTGCCTGTATCTTCCCTGCTGGACTACACCCCCCCTACCTTCCTGCTGGACTACATCCCCCACAATGCTCAGAACACCAACTCTTCTTCAACCACTTATCAGAACGTTTGTAAGATGAATGTGGGCGAGTTGATTGTATACAGAACTTCAAAGTCATGCCAAGGAGACAGCAGTGTTCAGCATGTAGCTTCACCCATGGTTATTGTTTAGTGTGCGTTTATGTGGGTGTGTTTGTTAAGCAACTAGAACCGAGTTCAACGGTAGTACTTGACCAAACCGTGTGATCTTCAGGAAATCACGTTATGCGCCCCAGAGCCTCAAACATTCATGAAACGTTCAAGGACAAATGATTGTGTAATAAAAAGCGGTCAAATGGGGCAAGCGCCACACAATGCTAGTGTCCTCTGGGTTCATATTCGTTCTGTCCGCTGGGTTTGTGCTCTTTCCTCCCTTTTGGAGTCGCTCCAGACCCGGCTTCACTGTTCTGTTATTTTAGTCAGCCTGGCTCAGATAAAGTTAACCAAAGTGCACCCCTGGGACCCCGGAATGACAGACACACCACATTCCTGGTGTCAAAAAATCCTATCCGTTAAGTAATGACTGAGCATGCACACGCATGCTCAGTCAGCAAGATAGGATTTTTTGACACATAGCAAAAAGTGACGTTACACCGGTCGCTCGTGCAGCGTGTTGCACGGAAGCATTCAAATGATGCCTCTGCGTGACCCACTGCACGGTGAAGCAGTAGGCAGCCACGAGCCTGCAGAAGGGTGGCTTGCTGGGGAGGACACCAGTACACACATTCCACCTTAACTAAACAAACTTTGAATCTGACAGGTGGTCACCGCACATGTGCACCACAACCTTCTTGTCTGGCTCGCAGCCCCTCACGCTTCTGCAGGCTGACTTCAACCTGCGTCTCTGGAATTATCAGAGCTGCTGCTAGAGGGGGGTCAACATTCCCTGCACCTAAAACAGGCGTCCTTCTCGCCTTCCACCTGAGACCCCACATAAACATATCCACTTGCACCACCCCCGCCACCATTAACGGGCAACTCTTGTTGTACCTCCTGGTGCACCACACCACTACATTCACGCACACTGCTCCATCTCATGTCATTTCACCAACTGACTTAGGCTCCATTTTGTCGTTACCTCCAACACAACAACAGTACCCATAACCTTGCAAATACTCCTGGGAGCAGAGAAGTATGGTGTGCTGTGCCTCTCACTCTTGGGTTTCTTACACTGACAAGGCCTCCAACCCCAACTTGTCCCATATTCCCACGTTTCCTTCTATCATATAGCTCTTATATCTCTCCTGTCATTTCTCTGCTCTACTGATAAGTTTCTCTCCGTTCACTTTAACTGGAACAGAGGTCACCAGCCATTGCTGGGTGAGCTCATCAACCGGTTCCCTGCCCCTCAATGCCACAAAGGGAGTAACACCTGTAGCGGAATGGGGCATGGTCCTGTAAGACCAGAGCATGTCACAAATCAAACTCACAAGTTCAGAGAAGAATTGCCTAGCATTTCGGTGCTGGACTGCCCCAGGGCAGGACAAAGACTGATATGTTTGGGATATTTCTTCTCTGTGAAAGATAGTGAGCTAAAGACTCTGGGTAAGTCTCTCGTAACCAGGACTAATGTCTGGCAGAGGGACTCCCAGGACCGCCCTTGTTAATCAGCATATTTAAGTAACTTTGGGTCTCACCCTAAGTTACTAGGGGAATCCAGACGTGGACCCCTTGCTCACTATTCTTAGAGAGGCACAGATCCACCCTACTCATGAGGTCCAACCACACCGAAACACGTGTCTGGGGTTTCTGTTGGTACTCTTGTTCAGAGGAGAATTGCCTAGCATTTCGCTGCTGGACTGCCCCAGGGCAGGACAAAGACTGATATGTTTGGGATATTTCTTCTCTGTGAAAGATAGTGAGCTAAAGACTCTGGGTAATTCTCTCGTAACCAGGACTAATGTCTGGCAGAGGGACTCCCAGGACCCCCCTTGTTAATCAACAAATCAAACTCACGACATTTCAATGGGCATTTTGGTCAACTGAAGCATCCCTTTCACCAGCCTTTTGAAATGCTCCACAATGCCATTCTGGCAGGGACAGTATAAATCCGTAGTCTCATGACGAACCGCTGCCCCTCTCATTGTCGGTGAATAAAACCAAAGGAAACCCTTCCACTCTGAAAATGGCATCAAGAAACTCCACCACAGACTTTGCAGTGGTGTCACCTGACCACCCCACACAAGGCCACTTGGAATGATAGTCCATAAGTACAAACATAAATCGCTTCCCTTGATAACACTTAGGTAACAGACCAATAAAATCCAGAGCTATTCTCTCCCAAGGCCTCGCAGGAAATGTCATGGGACACAATGGGGGCGGGGGGTCACAGCATGCGACTTATTGCTGGATGCACATGGTACACACTGCCTAACTAGTTGCTCCACCTGAGCATCCATGTTTGGCCACCAATATGCCTCTCCCATCCCCTTTTTAGTCATATTCCTTCATAGATGTCCCTAGTGAGCGATCTCAAGAATAAGGTTCCCTCATGCCCTTCGGAGGAACAACTTTCTCACTTCGGCACAAAACTTCACCATCCATCCATAGAGTGAGTAAAAAGGGGTTTTCAATTGCCTACCCAGATGATGTGGTGCTAATTGATAGAACTCAAATTGGTCTCCAAAGGTTGCTCAACTCTTTATATGAGTACCTAACGATCAATGAGCTCACAATTAACACTGAAAAAACAAAAATTGTGGCAATCAGCACTGCTTCAAGTAAAAAGGGAAAGGCGTTTAGGTGGACTGTAGACGGCCAGTTCCTTGACACTGTAGACTCAATAAGATACTTGGGTGTGCAGTTTAACAATTCCATTTGTGAACATCAAAGGGTGAAAGACCTGAAATTAAAAACCATGAGTCTTGCCTTTCAAGCAGCAAAAATAAACAAACGTTATGGCAAATTTTCATTATCCCCGGTCTTAACTTTCTACTTATAAAAGGTAGTACCTATACTAACTTTTGGTGCTGAGGTCAGCTGGAACATCAGCGAGCGCACTTGGAATTCTCTAGAGGGGCGTTTTTGGCGCTATGTTCTCCATCTACCACAATGCGTCTCAATGATATCTTTACGTGATGAACTGTCATTGAACTCACTGCATAGCCAAGTTATTTGGAAATCAATCACATTATTGCGAAAAATGTCTGTTGAGAATCCAATGCCCGCCTATCAAATATTCAACAAATTCTATGTTGCTACCAATGCTACCTTATTAGATATGTGGCGTCTGAGAGTACAAGCCTGGGTTGATGCCGCGGGAATCTCTGAGTTTGACCTTTTGACTAGACCGCAAGTTGCAAAAAAGAAATTCGAGTCTTGGGCTTGGATCATCAACATAGACAAACGAGAAAAGCTATCTTCAACATACTAGCTAGACATTGGTAAAAAAAAGCTAAATCTTCAGTCGCGTTATTTAATGCATTCTCCTTCTCGCTACTATCGCGAGCAATTCCTCAGGTTTCGATTGAATATCTTGAAATCTAAGGAAATACTTTGGCAACGAAAAGACAAACTGGTAAAAGACAATCTATGTCGCTTCTGTTCATTGGCAGTTGAATCGCTGAAACACCTAATCATTTATTGCTTGAAAATTAGTGCCTTGCGATCTATACACCTGGGTCAATTTGCTCCCTTAGATGATGATATGTTCACTTGGTGGCTTAAGATTTCATCTGGTGCAAATGCAAAACATGTTGGTACAATTGTAAACTATCTAGATGCACTTCTGAAATGCCCGTTTTGAGCCGTGATTTCAAGACTCAATTCTGTGTTTTGGTGAAAATGAACAGAGAATGAATTGATTTCTTGCATGCTGTGTACAAACTGGCTGATGTATTCTTACCTTTGTTTCTGATCATCTGCCTTCTTCCTTTCCTTGATGTGAAGAGCTATTGGTTTTGGAGGAGTTTGGTGCAATGTCAGTAGAATTGAAACAAAAGTTTTTACATATGTTAAAACTAGATTTTTGAAATAAAAAAGGGGGTTTCATCATTTTAATCAAACGTATTATTTACAGATGCCAGTGAACTGACTTCTCGCCTTTGGCTCTACCATGAAGACTCTGCTCTGCATTATAGCTAGGAAAGAAAATGCACTAAATTAAACTGCATCAAAAATCTTTTTTTGATCCTGAGGTATGAATTGAAACTCCACAATTTATCATGGAAAAACTACAGAAATGTTGCCATTGGAATCTCTGTGTTATCTTGACACGATGGTGAGATTGTTTGCAAGGGTCTCTGGCAAGGGAGGACTTGCAACATTTGGCCTGGGGGCAAGTTTGTTTTTCTGGCCCATAGTGCAATGTCCCAATCCCACAGTGCAGTGGCCCCAAATTCCAGAACAAGTAAACTCAATACCAACCTCTGGCCCTCCTACACATTCCCAAGCATATACAGTTTACGTTATTGACATTATTTTCTGTTTATGTAACATATTTTCAGTTATGTTTGTGGTTTCATAGAGTCCTGGACCCCTGGAAATTCTCCCACTTACCAAACATAGTACAATTATTTCACCAGGTTCATATAATTGGTGAAATGGGAAAGGTGCAATTTGAGCCCAGTTTTCAATGTCTTACCCTTTGAAACAAAAAAATGCTTTCTGGAAAGTTATTACCTAGAATATTGTTCAATAAATCTAGTTTTCAAAGCACTGATTTACCTCACATACATCTGAGAAATAGACTAAGATTATGATTATAATGAAAATGTAGCATAGTTAGAATCTTAGTCTGTACAATTGTGTGTACTTTCAAAGCACCAAGTCATATGATAAAGCAATCGGAAAAAATATAAAAGAAATAGTTGAAACATATGGACATAAAGCAAGTATGCATCACGTACTCAGAAAAAAGAAAGGTGGTCAAGCCAGTCACACAATTGGGTGCAATGGCATGTGGGTCAGAAATAGAGCCCAGCAACAGTCAACGTGTTGACCCACCATTACAGCTGTGTATCTCTGTCTCATTTACTGTATTTTCCTTACCCATCATCCTACGGTGTCCTTCCCTGGCACCACATTCTCAATGCCCCCCTGTTTCTTCAAATTAACTTCCAGACCTACATTCCCCTTTTGCTCCATCCTTTAAGTATCAAATCAATCCCCTTGCCTTACCTTCCACACAACTTCCCTTGCCCACATTGCTCAGTCACCAAGTTCTTGTCACTAACACCCTTTAATTGCCCATCACACCAACCCCACTATTTTGTCCCTCACCACCTTCAGATCTCTGGCTTACAGTTAGCCAGTAGACAACCTTGATTTGCCAGTCAGCCTCTGCCAGACACAACAAGAAACCGTGGTCATGGACGTGCTGGTAATTGTGGCTATGCGGTCTACACTTGGACAATGCAGAGAAAAAGGCAGAAAGGGGATGTTTGTTTTTGCTCCCAGTTGCACTTTCTTGGAAAGTGAGCTGCATATTTCAACTCACGGAAGCATAGAGAACTGCAAAGGGAACACTCCTCGGACCTGGTGATGGAGAGTGAGAAAGAACAGCCTTGTATATTTTTGTGTGTTTTCAAATAAGGTGGAGAGTGTGTGTGTGTGCGTGTGTGTGTTTCAGTTTCTGTGACTGGGTTAATGTGTTTCAGTGTATTTGTGACAGTGTAAAGTATAGGTCAAAGGATGTATCTGTGTTCACGTGACTTTTTATTTATATACCTGAATCTGGTGTTGATTTGCATGTGTGTCTTTTGTTGGCCACATACGAGATCAGTGTTCTAGACAAGACAATGAAAAACGCTTACAGAAATAGGGGGTCATTCAGAGATGGCTGGTAACAATACAATTGTCAGTATTTGGCAAAACATGCTGATGTTACCGTCTACCCAGTTCAGAGTTTAATCAAATACCATTTATGGTATTCCAATGGGAAAACCGGCAGTTATATTTTAGGTGAAATTTTTACAGAAAATCCACCTATTTTTGCTGCCACTTTCAAGGTGGAGGTGAAAAATTGAAACTCAGCACATATTTCTAGATCTTTCTTTTCATTGTACAGATGGGAGCAGAGGTGTTTCCCTTCAATAGAGTGAAACACAATTTTTACAAAGGGCCATGTTAAGGGGAAAAAAAAGTTGGCATCTTTCATTGCCTGCCCTCACAACCTTACCCATATAATGCATACAAGAGACAGAATGGATCGTTTTATGCATAAAGAAAATTGACAGCAGTGATATGAGCCACAAATGTACATAATCCATTTCTCCCTTCACATTGATGCGGAAAACATCCGAAAATAAATGTTTAAAAACCTTTTTATACTACTGCCATCTCAGGTGGTATTTCTGAAATAGTGCTGGAGATATCCCAGACATACCACTTGTGCTGGTGATAAGCTTTGAGTAGGGTGGATTTTCAGAAATACCACTGATAGAGCTGGTAACATTCTTCAGCAGTTTAAAAATATCTGCCCAACTCTGAATGACTCCCTACATTTATAGTTGTCTAACAATAAATACCTGAATATTACATCTTTCTAGGTGTGTTTTTCAACTGAGTTCAACTGTAAGTTCCACAAACAGTCCAACATCCATGTCTATAACCACTATATAAGTAACATTCATGTGTGATATTCAGGGTACTATTAAACTCCTTTTGCATGAACAAACTGGTGATCAAGGAATTCACCAGAACATAGGGGAAGCATACATACAGATTCAAGCTAAGGACAAACTCTAAAAACATATGAACCATTACTTCCTTGGCAAGTAGGAGTCATGATACGATGCAGTGGTTGTAACAGACTAATGGTGTATGGGGAGCAGTGGTGCCAATATTACCACCCAGGGTCACATAATCTATTATTTAAAATGCATACATTGTCACTGGGTGCTAGAAACATACCCCCGCATCCTAGACTCCTCTACCTCTGACTCAGTGGTGTAGCACAACATTTGGGGGTCGCCCCTGTGAGCCTTGATGAGCGGGGCCCCCACGCAACGCAACAAACGACGTGTCGCTCCACACTCTGGACTGGCCTAGATTGCCACCCCAACTGCCAAAATCAGCTCCTCTGCCCAGAATTACCTCCATGTCCCTCTTCGTCGTCCCATTACTTACATATGAGGCCCTTTGCCTCATAGGTAAGTATGGAATGAGGAAGAGTTGGATTAGGAGTAATGATGATTACTGGTAATTTAGACAGGTAATCCACACCCCTCTACCCTTTTCCAGTATTTGTGTATGAGGCAAGATGCCTCATACACAAGTACTGGGACAAGGAAGAGTGGAGCTAGAAGTAATGAAGATGACCAATAAGTAATCCAAGCATTAAACACAAGCACACACTCTTACCCCCATGTCCCTCTTCATCGTCCCAGTACTTACCTATGAGGCATTTTGCCTCATAGGTAAGTACTGGGATGAGAAAGTGTGGAATTGGGAGTAATGTGGATCACAGGTGACTAAACCAGGCATTACATCCACATCCCTCTACCTCATCCCATTACCTTTAGATGAGGCAATGTGCCTCATACACAAGTATTGTGATGAGGAAGAGGAAGACTAGCAGTAATGAAGATTACTGATAAGTAATCAGTGCATTCATCATACACTCACACATGCACACCCAGTCACCCATAAATTGACTTGTGCATCCTTTCACCATACACTCACATGCACACACCCAGGCATCCAACCATGCATAATATACTCACTCACTTGAGAGGATACCTCAGCGGCAACGTGCTCGCCTTAGCAGCAAGACAACATGGAACCACACAGGTTCGATCCCCGGGTCTGCGCTTAGAAACCTCTTGGTATTAGACGCGTTATAAATAATCTATCATATCATATCATATCAATGTGATGACCCGTGTTTGAGGGCCACTATTAGGGAGAATTCTCATAAATGTGCTAATTTCCCTTACCTTTTGAGACCCCCAGCAACTTTGCTGGATTTCTTGGACCTTCATTTTTACCTGGAAAGAGTGTGAGCCTTTTCTCCCACTCTTTCATGTATTTTGATGTGTGTTTTACTTTTGTGTTCTTTGGATATGGAGCTTTAGACAACTCCACAGGCACCATCTTTTTCTTGTGTGTCACACAGCACCCTCAGTGCAGTGGTACAGGTATGTCTTTCAGACTTCCCAAGGTTTACATACCTTCTCTGGTACTGACTACTGTCTCCCAGTGAATGTAAAGTTAAATTGACTTTGCTAGTCTTTTTAAATTGCTAGACCCAGCAAACACTGCCTTACAGCAGAGTGCTGGAGGGAATACCTAGTGTTCTCTATGCCTAGAAAACTCATGTAGCCCTCAAAGGCTACTCTTTCCTCTCAGAATGGCTGGTGACAGTGGTATTACCATGATTTCTCTGACGGCGACCCGTTTAAACGCTCTGGTAGCTGAAATCCACCGGAGCTATGTTTTTCAAGTTGGCATCTGAGCCCCCTCTGTAAAAACAGGTTTGATCAACTTTTTTCGCCATTTCTTTTTGGAAAGGTCCTTCTAGTGTTTGTCTCTGCGCGCCAAACCAGGTTTGGTCCCTTTGTTCGTTTGCCTTTGGCGGGCTTCCGTACTGAAGCCCCTCTCTGGCGCCTGAGTGTCTGGGGTGGACAGGATGTGAGGGAGGTGCCCAAAACCCCTTGTGCTTAGTCTCCTAGGAGACCTGAATGCACTCTGTCTTGATTGGCTGGCTGACTGTCCGGCAAGGACAGCCACCATGCTCGGTGAGTGACAGCTAGGCTGCAATGAATCAGAGAAAACTGTTTAAAAGCAGGTCTCTGGGACTCGGAAGGCAGAGTAGACCACTGGAACGAAAGAACCGAAGAGAAGCTGTAGGAAGAACATGCTGCAACTCCTGGACTGTTGGTTTGCCTGATGAAGCCCTGCTACAGGTCCGAATTGCCTGAAACTCCCTCGACAGAGAAGCCCCTTCAAGGACGACTTCTTCCCTTGAGCGGGTCGGAACAACCAACTCGCAAGCCACCTGGAAACCATCTCCATACTGGTCGAATTTTCTTCAGAGTGCTGTTGAAAACCGGATAGCCAGTGAGAAGGATACCAGTTTGGGGACTTTAAGGCACTCACACCTTAAACCAAATTTCGCCAAGCTTGTGGATCCGTCCCCGTGCAGTGCAGAAACCTCCCAACATCCTCGCTCTTGTCCCCACGACTGAGGCTCAGGAACAGCGAGATCTGCAGGACCTGCCAGGAACAACTGCCTCAGCTACAGCTTATCTTCATTCAAAAGGTACTGTGCAAATGCAGTAAAGAAATCCTCTTTGCTACGGTGAAAGTTTGTGAAACCTTCCAAACTTTGGAGTCTTGTTCGCTCCTAAACCGACATATAACTCTTTTTCATGCAAACTACTTCTAAGAACATTGGCAAAAACGTAACCGTTTACTACCAGAACTGTGGAATCCTATCCAAGACACTGATCCATTGACTTTGGCCCATGCCTATTGAATTGAACTGCCTCTTGTAGTGAACTGAAACTATTTGCCCTGCCTAAGAAAGTAATTATGTTTGATTCTTATAACCTTTGTCTTTTTACCCCTTTTGAAAGTTACAGAAGTGCCATTTTGCTCCCACTTCAAGGGAGTCTAACTTGTTCAGAAATGTATTGTTTTGGTACTATAGTGTATTATAGTGTGATATTGAGCTTCTTATTACTAGTGGAATGTTTTCTAACTAACTGTGTAAATAAATTGATATTGTTTTACCAAGAAACCTTGAGTAAGTGTTTGTTTGAACCACTGCGATTGCAAGCAAGTCCTTTGTGTAACACCTTGTACTGCTCACATCCTTCTTGAGATAAGCCTGGCTGCTCAGCCCTGCTACCACAAAACTGTGTCGTACAGACTTATACCAAAGGTGAGATTGTGCAAGTTACACTGACCATCAGTTCTTTCTATTGATAGATTCCTTTTACTTACTTGGACCAAAAGAAAACTCGGCCCTGGTTGAATTTCGATAAACATATTGTGGATTACTTTTCCCATCTAATACATAGGTGAGTTCTCCTCATTTTGTGCTGCCAAAAAATAATCAAGCCCCCTCAGAAACATGTTGTCTCTTTGAGTTCTTCTAATTTGTTAGTTGTAAGGTCCTAATAAATATGCCCTTGCACATATTGCATGGAAAATTAAAGACTGCATGCTTGTCTCTCGGCCACAACCAGGGATGACAGCAATGATGTGCACTATCAGAGAAGACTTTGCTCCTGTAACATTGTTAGTGTTTTAATATGAATTTTTCTTCAACCACTTTATACTTATTCACATGTTCATGTTTGTTTATTTTGTAGTGGGTTCCTTGTTTACAAAAGTATGGCTATTAAGAAGTACTCAACACTACCAAGTTGTCATATTGTTCCCTTCCTCCTGTCCTGAAGACGGCTATACCTGCATCAACAGACAATTGTTTTGTGCATTGCCTGATTTTTCTTGGCGCTATTAGCTGAAAAATATGTCGACTCTCACAAAAAGAAACCTAAGACACCTAATAGGTTTTTCTTCTGATAGATCCGGTTCAATCAAATAGTGCTCTACTCTTGAGTGTTTGATGTTGCACATCCAGTTCTTATACAACACCTTTTTCTACGGACTAACCCCACAAAACTTCCTTTGTATATAAGACTATCTTAGTTTTGTCAAAAATACACCATTTGCTGTGTTTATACTCTCTGTGAAGACTGTTTTTTTCCTTTTTAACTGAATTTTTAGATTGGTTTTATTATGATGAAAAATAAAATTAGCTTTGTTATTATTTAGTGGTTGCTTCTCTAGTTGTTTCTTTAAATATTTTTTTTCTATCTGTGTCTCTATTTTTAGATAAGTTGAGTGTTATTAATACACCCACAAATCTAGAATAAGTGTTTCAGTGGTTTTGTCTCCTCATAATAGGTACTTCATTCACCTGATTGTGGCTTCAAGAGATAGGGTCACCACCACCCTTTTTTGCTCTCCTTATACGTATTCCCAAAGGGTACTGCATGTAATTCTACCGAACACTGGTGGCAAGCGGTGAGGATAAAGTATAGTTGTTACATTGAGTGTGCTGCTCTTATTGTTTTTTAAATAACCTTCACAAGGCTAAGCACCACTAGAAAAACAATTGTTTTATCATGCCTGATATGGATAACTACAGACAGGAGACCCTACTCATTTTAACAGTTTATTAACTAAGGAAATGTGTAAAACTAGGAACCTCACTGTTAAAGGCAAAAAAGAATGAATTAATAGAAAAATTGTTGGAATGTCAAAGTCTAAGAAATAGGTCTGCTGTACCTACTTCTGTAGAAAATGTGGAAAATGATGAAGAGGATGATCATATTTCAGAGTCCAACTCAGATGTTATTGATGAGTTAGAAGAGGCAGAGGAGTCTCAAAATGTAGGCCCTGCTGCACCTCTATCTGCTCCTAGGCCTCAATCTTTAGCCACAGGGAACCTACCAGGTCCAGTACTGAGTCCAGAGTTTGTCTCTCTTGAAAGCATGAGACTTGAGTTAGAATTCAAAAGACTCCAAGTACAAACTGAAAGTAAACATCAAGAACTTAAACTAAGGGAAATGGAATTGCAACCTGCTCTTGAAATGAAGAAATTATCTCTTGAGAATGGTTCTCTCCCAGAGTCTTCTAGGTCTTCCAATCCTAAGATGCCTTGCATGCCCAAAGATGCAGTAAGTATGTATGAAGTTAAGCTTGATGTTTTGGATTGGTTGGCTTCTTTTGAGTATAACTATGGGATTCGGGAAATTAATAGGAATCAGCTGATTCATTGGCTTTTGTCTAGGCTACACCAGGTTGCAACTGATGCTGTAATGGAAGTGGGGGAAATAGACAGGATGGAGTATGTAAACTAGCTTTGATAGCTACGTTTGGGGAAACTTCTTCCCAGTATTTTAATAGGTTTAGAACCCTCAAAAAAGCATGATGATACCCCTTGGGCTACCTGGGCGTGTGAATGTTTTAAAAACGTAGGTGGCTGGGTTAAGAGTTACAAAGTTAACACTTATGAAGGTATGAGAAATCTGTTCATGTTAGAATCTATCTATGATGCCTGCTCTCCTGAGCTGAGACAGCACTTGGCTGACTCTACGGAAATTGATCCAAAGAAGTTAGCAAAGGCTGCTGACTTGTGGGTTGCCAACAGGGCTACTCACAAGGATTCTGGGGCTACTCAGAAGAAGGATGAGGGAAAGCAGCACAAGAAATAACAAAGAGAATTCCTATACCTCCAATCCAAAAGAGGGCCACAAACATAAGAAGGGTAAGCCCCCTGGGAAACCGAATGAGGCTAGTGAAACCTCTGGTGGTAAACCAGAGGGAGGTCAGACCAAACCCCCATTCATCAAAACCTTTTTGCTTGTGGGTCAACTGACCATGTGAAAGGGGATCCCAGATGTAAGGGTAAACCTTCAGGGATCCGGACTGTCTCCTTAGCCTTTTCCCCAGAGGAAGAAGTACAAATGGCAAGTGGAAACTTTAACCTACAGGCTGAGGAACCCATGAAAGTCTCAGCCAGTGTTTCTTTAGTGTCCCTGGGTCTGTGGGAACAACCAAACTTAGATGTCTATAATTCCATCCCAGACAATACTAAAGAGTATTACAAAGACAGTGTACTTGTGAATGGTCAGGAGACCCCTGCCATCAGAGACACTGGGGCCAGCATTACTGTAGTGGATGAATCTTTTTTCAAGGTTGAGGATGTTGCTGAGGCACCCAAATACCTCACTACGCTTGCTGCAGGCCCTGTTCAAATGCTTCCACAGTTACCAGCTCTCATCCAGTGCACTGACATGACTGTCAATATACCTGTTAGTGTGCAGAGTGGAGTACCTGGGAGAGTCCTGCTGGGGAATGACTTAAAGACTCTTGGAGTTGTATCAAGCACCCCCATGCCTTCCAGCAAAAGGAAACAGGAGCAGACAAGGAAGGCCAGAGAGAGTACCTTAAGAGGCTCTCTAGGGGAAATTATAGATCAAACTATAACCCCCAGTCCACAGGAATTACTGACTGCTATTTCAAAGGAAAACTAGGAAAAGGGGAAACCGAAAAACTCCAAGAAAATGCCAGCAAGCACTCCTGTGCTACCCACAAGGAAATCCCAGAGAGGACTGTCCAAAGTCACACCTGTGACTCCTCCACCTGCTGAGGCTGAGTGTGAGAAACCACCAGGAGCGGTTGAATCAGCTGCTGAGGAATCAGAGCTGGAAGAAGACCTTGCCCCTGTTGGAGATCTGGATCCTGCAGACCATCCTGAGCTGCAGTCTTTACTGGCAGAAGGTGGACCCTGTATAGCAGACTTCAGCAGTGGTCAAAGAAGGTGTCCTACTCTTGAAGGTATTCGCCAACAGGCAGCTTCCCAGCTGGAAGCTCAAGAGCCAGGGAAGCATAGGTTGTACTGGGAAGTACAGTGAACCAACTGAGTCTATCCCAGGGGATTACAGAAGTCTTGTAGTGCCTATGGAGAGCAGACACCAGTTCCTACAGTTAGCCCACGAGATTCCTTTGGCTGGTCACTTGAGTTTCACGAAGACTAAGGAAAGACTTTCTCTTTATTTCTACAGGCCTAAGTTGGGGTCTGATGTAGATACATTCTGTAGGAGATGTCACACTTGTCAGACATCTGGCAAGAGTGGAGACACGAATGTGGCACCCTTGGTGCCTCTCCCAGTGGTGGGAGTCCCTTTTGAGAGGTTAGGAATCAACATTGTTGGTCCCTTAGACCCTCCAACCTCTTCCGGAAACATGTTTATCCTGGTTGTTGTAGACAATGCTACTAGGTATCCTGAGCAATACCTATGAGGACTGTTACATCTCAGGCTGTTGCTAAGTCCCTACTTGGTATTTTTACGAGGGTAGGTTTTCCTAAGGAAGTCATCTCTGACAGGGGATCCAATTTTATGTCCCACTACAAGCAGGCCATGTGGAAAACTGTGGAGTGACTTACAAGTTCTCAACTGCCTACCATCCACAGACAAATGGATTGGTAGAGAGGTTTAACCATACAATGAAGTGCATTATAGGTGCTTTAGAGGCACCCCTTAGAAGAAAGTGGGACCTTCTAATGCCATGCCTTATATTTGATTATAGAGAAGTCTCTCGGGAGGAAGTTTGATTTAGTCCCTTTGAGATTCACTATGGCTATCCAGTAAGAAGTCCCTTGGCCCTAATTAAAGAGGGGTTGGAGAGTGCTCCTTCCCCCAAGCCAGTGAGAGTCACTGGGCCTCATTACGAACCAGGCGGAGGACCATGATGCTAATAGCACCATGGTCCATGCCGGTAATTTACCGACTCCGCCATGGAGAAAGGGGGAATTACCACCCCATTACAAGGTTGGCGGGGCGGTAATTCCCCCTTCCTCCATGGCCCTTCCCCATTCCCATTTTTGCCCCATAGGGCTCAATGGGAATGGGGAAGGCGCTAAGTACGGTACCGCAAATTGCGGTACCGTACTTAGCACCAAGGTCCCTTTGCGGGTCCCTACTTTAACAGCTGGTAAAACCAGCCGTTAAGGTCGGGTCCCGCAAAGGGACCCCGTAATCAGGTGCTAAGTGTTTAACGGTGCCACAGCCTTTTACGGCGCCGTTAAACACTTAGCGCCAGGGTCGTTATGAGGACCACTGACTATGTGATAGGTCTCCAGAGGAGAATGTCACACATGATGGCAGAAGCATCAGATAACTTAAAAGCAGGTCAGGCTCTGGTGAAGCATTGGCATGACCAGAAGGCCAACATGGTTGAGTTTACTCAAGACCAGCAAGTTTTAGTTATGGTACCTACAAGGCAGAGGGCCTTACAGGACAAATGGATAGGACCCTTCAAGATTGTGGGCAAACTTGGAGAGGTCAACTATCTGGTGGATTTAGGAAATCCTAAGGAGGCTCCCAGAGTCTTTCATACCAACTGTCTAAAAGCGTATGTCTCAAGACCAGAAGTAGGAGCTTTGTTTCTTGTTTCAGTTCAAGAGGAGGAGGAGAGTGAACCTCTACCTGACCTACTCAGAGGGCAGACTTTAGATGAGAAGATAGAAGGAGTCAATCTCTCTTCTAATCTGACACTGGAACAACATGAGGAGTGCAAGTTTCTGTTAAATCAGTTTGCCACCCTGTTTTCACTATCACCAGGCTTGACCCCTTGGGGCCAGCATGATATTCTCACTGGTGACTGTTTACCTGTTAAAAGCAGAGGTTACTGTCATGGCCACTGGGCAAGAACCACAAGCGCCACTACATAAAAGGTCCAGCTCTGCACCCTTTTATTCTGGTGCACGTGCTGTTTTTTCCCCTGCAAGGGCCTCCACGTGCCCTCAGGTCGGGCGTGGCTATAGGAGTGAATTGGGCCACACGTGCAGCATCCTCTAGGAGTGGCAGGGTGGGGCCACGAGTCAGAAAAAATTGGGGTGGCTGGGAGCAGGCTATTTAAGCCTGCGACGCCCGCATGCAAGAGCTTCGCGTTAGTCTGCTTATAGCAGCATAACGCTCAACGCTGCCTGAAGCGCATCCTTACCTGATTCCAGCAGCAACTGCAGTCAGAGCACATCCCTACCTGATTCCAGCAGCAACCGCAGTCGGAGCACATCCTTACCGGATTCCAGCAGCAATTGCAGTCGGAGCGCATCCTTACCTGAATCCAGCAGCAACCGCAATCTGACTGCATCCTTACCTGATTTCAGCAGCAACCGCAGTTGGAGCGCATCCTCACCTGATTCCAGCAGCAACCGCAGTCAGAGCGCATCCTTACCTGATTTCGGCGCCCAGCCACAACACTTACTCAGGAGTCCACTTTCGGCCAGCATCATCGCGGGTCCAGGCATCCTTCACCCAGTGGCAGATTTTCATATAACGCATTCCAGTCCGTCATCGCCAGACAATCCCTGAAAGAGAAAAAGACAAAACAAGGTTAGAAAAGCGATTAAGACATTACACTCAGGTTGCGCTTAGACCAATCCTTGCACTTGACCTTAAAACCAAACTTCCACCTATTGGGAACTCCTTTTCTTCCATTGGAACTCGCTTCTTGCACCTCAACTACAGCTGGGCCTCATATCACCTATTGGGGAAAAGGAAAGACATTACAAAAAGATACAGACAATAATCAAGGAAAGACATTACAAAATTATACAGACAATAATCATTATTGAAAGATTTATTACCTTTGGAGTGGTTCTGCCACAGCCGGTCTGGGCTGCCACGCACATGGACCAGTGAAGAAACCTGGTCTAGCTAAAGCGCCCCTGCAGTGAGAAGCAGGACGGAGAGTTCACCATCGTAATTAAACAGGTGAGACTAAATGGGTCCGCGCATGCTCACCAGATTCTGGGAAGAAGGGTTCGAGGGGGACCACAGTCATATCTCACGGCCTCGCAGGGGCAGTGCCAACAACCAGCACAGTCTACAACACAAGAGCAGAGGACGAAGCCTGACCAAGGGGAGCCAGTACCAGGGAGGGCTGCAACCGTTCCCCAGTGTGCCCGCAGAGACCGGTGAGCGTAACAGTTACAGGATGGCAGATCATGTAAGAACCTACATAAAGGAGGAGGTAATAGAGCCATCTACCAGTCCATGGTCTAGTCCAGTTGTGCTAGTGCCAAAGGCAGAATACAAAGAGTTGAGATTCTGTGTGGACTATAGAGCTCTTAATGCAGTGACAAAGACTGATGCCCATCCTTTACCAAGGACAGATTAACTGGTGGACAAACTTGGTTCAGCCAAGTACCTCAGTACATTTGATCTCACTTCAGGCTATTGGCAAATATCACTGACAGACCATGCCAAGGAGAAAACTGCATTCTCCACCCCAGCAGGCCTCTACCGGTTTAAGGTAATGCCTTTTGGTCTAAAGAATGCCCCTGCAACATTCCAAAGGATGGTTAATCAAGTTCTGAATGGGATGGAGGACTTCTGCATTGCATAACTGGATGACATTGCAGTGTTCAGCCCTACTTGGAAAGAAAACATGTTGACCACTTAGGATATGTTTTGCAGGCTCTTGAGCAGGCCCATCTGACCATAAAAGCAAATAAGTGCCACATTAGTCACAGTAAAGTGGTCTACCTTGGACATGAGGCAGGAGGGGGTGAAATCAGGCCAATACCTAGCAAGGTAAAAGCTGTACAAAACTGGGCCACCCCTACTACTCAAAGCCAAGTGAGAGCCTTCCTATGCCTCACTGGTTACTATAGGAACTTCATAGAGAACTATGGGACCATAGCTTCTCCCTTGAACGTGATTGCCTCACCCAAATTTCCTAAAATGGTCAGGCGGAATGAGGAGGGCACTCAAGCATTTGAAAGACTGAAAAAAACCCTTTGTCAAGCTCCAGTCTAAAGAGCTCCCGACTGCAACCAAACCTTCATTGTGCAAGAAGATGCTTCCAATACAGGTATAGGTGCAGTTCTGAGTCAGCTGGATGAGAAAGGTAGGGAGGACCCCATTTGCTTCATCCGCAGGACACTGAAGGAAGCTGAAACAAGGTGGGCAACCATTGAAAGAGAATGTTTTGCTATTGTGTGCTCACTGAAGAAGTTTAGACCATACTTGTATGGATCTACTTTTGTGATTCAGACGGACCACAACCCTTGAGATGGGTGATGCAAATGAAAGGGGAAAATCCTAAACTATTGAGATGGTCAATCAGTCTGCAAGGGTTTGATTTCACCATTGAACAAAGGTCAGGGTGTAACCACCAAAATGCTGATGGTCTCTCCAGGATGTTTGAGCGACTGGAGTAAGGAGATTCATCCAGGAGTGGATTAAATCCTCCTGTCCCTTAGTCTGGGGCGGGGGGTCGAGTGTTAGGGAGAATTCTCATAAATGTGCTAATTTCCCTTACCTTTTGAGACCCTCAGCAACTTTGCTGGATTTCTAGGACTTTAATTTTTACCTGTGTACAGGAGGGCGGAGCGACCTCAGACGGGCCCATGGGATCAGAGCTCACCCTCGAGCACCTTAAGATGAGATAGCTGCACCTTGAGGAGGATGGGGTGCAGGATTCTCTTACTCCAACACCAATCAATAAGGACAAGTCAATGGTTTGGCAAAGGGAAGTCCGTTTAATAAGTACAAAAAACAGGGAAACAATGGAAATGAACAGTGATGCGATCGCCCGTCTCGCTTCAACTCCCAAAATCTTCATTCAGACAGCAATTCTTATAGGCAAAATTCGTCATCATTGACGTGTAAAACTCAAAGTTTGTCATGCAATTCTATTGTCGGGAAAGGTCACTTAAGTATAGGTGCTATATCTGTATATGGAACAGAGCGTGAGGATTGGATAACTCTTATCGGGTGGGCGTCTACGCCCATCCCTCTACATTACTCGTGATAGATGTGAATACAAGTACGACATCTCATTGGTTCTACTAGCTATAGGACCCTAGATTATTTGATCCATTGTGATTGGGTAAGTTACACCCCTAGACATAAATCTCCACTTTAATTAGCAGCATGCAGAATGGACACCCAGATGCGGTGTGCCCCAACATTCACCCTGCCTCCCTTCCACTAATCAGTACCTTAGGGCTTTGTGTCAATTAGTTGGCTGAGGTTGGCCTCGAAATTGTAGCTTCTTATCAGGAAAGGTTATGGCATCCTCGGGTTCTGGGTGACATCAGACGTTGGTACCTCTTCGCGCTTGGCTGGTCACGTGTTAGTTCACAGTGATTCTGCTTTATTTTCCCTCTATTTGTGTATTTGATTCTTCCTTTAGCCTTGTCACCTGCCTGGGCCTCCTTTTCACGACCTTCCCTGGCTGGCTGCTATGCTCTTAAGTTTAGTTTCTTCGAAGTTGCCACTCTCCTCCCTTCCTGGTGTTGACCTCGAATTCCTAGGCATGAGCTGCTACTTACTGAGTTTCGATTCTGCTCTTTCATCTGGCTTTGAGCTAGTATCTGAATCCTGGCCTGTTTGTCCTCCATCATAAAGGGCTTAATTCTGCTTTTATAAAATGGAGTCGCACTTGTATAATGTGCTTCTTGAGGGAGATGTATCGTTGCCGCTTGCCGCTCTATCCTTCTACTAAGCATTGCAAGCAGTACCGTTTCCTTAGCATCTTGGGTTCCAAGCCTATTTACAGGCATTTAGCCAGTTGCATATTTTCATCCTTCTTTCATGGTTACGTTCTTTGTTTTGCAACATAGTTTCTTCATTTAAGTCTATTACCCCATTATTCCTTATTTTTTGTCTTTACGTGTCGTTCTTTGCTTGTTGTTTCATTCATTAGTATGCCTGTCAAGGCTCTTGTGTCGTCCCTATTCGCCTTCCATTAATGCCCTTTGGGTCTCTTCGGGGACAGTTTGTAAGTAGTCTTCATTTTGTGTCAACTGCTGGTACGGTTGTCTCAACGGGTACCGTGCTGCCAATGGTTGTCTGGTTATAGGCATGTCAACAGGTATTGCTCTTCTGATGGGCGCTGCTCTCTGTTGGTTTATTTGCTCCTCATACGTCACATATCTTGGCGAGTATGTTCCTGGTATCTCAAAATGGGTGGCTGGAGTGCAGGCCATGTCTGGGACCTCCTCTACACTCCCCCCTCTGGTCGGTTCATCAACCACTTCTGCTTCCTCCTTCGGATTCATCTTACTTGGTTCTTCTGTATCTTGTTCATCGTCTTCTGGGTTTGTACATGATGGTGTGAATGTGTGTTTCTTTGGAGGCCATATTTTTATCACTCCTTTCAGGCTTCCTGCTGTTTTTACATGTTCGTCTTTGTTCCAGGTCATAAGCTGGCACTGTCCATTTGGGCTGCAATAGATGCATTTTCCTTCATACTTTCTTTGTTTTCTGGGATACACAAACTTTGTTCCTTCTGGTGCGAATTCGCTGGCCTTCACACAGTCTCTTATTTCTTCATCAGTTAGGTCTCTGGGCTTACATCCTGGTTTGACATCGATCATGAGCTTTCTTTGCAGTTTTCTGGCATTGTGTGAGGATTATCTTGATAACACAAAATCCTAGTGGTATCATCAATAGCAGGGCTCCCAGAAACTTGAATATGTCTGCCATCCATTGTGGGACCCATGAGAATAGAGCTCCAAACCAGCTGTCATCATCAACTTCGTCAGTTTAATTGATCATCTGGTTTTGTAGGTTTGTCAGCATACTTATGGCTTCTGATAAGGTTCCATTTTCTTCATCATGCAAAGGTATAAATGTGCAACATGATTCTCCGTTTCTTGCGCAAACACCTCCATCCATCGCTGTGATCATGTCAAGTACATATCTGTTCTGGAGAGTCATCAATCAGATTGCTCTTAGTTCTTCTTTAATCGCATTGAATCCTTTTATGGTGGTGTTGATGGTCTGTGTTGTAGATAAAGCATGGATTGTCCACATGGTTATTCTGCTACTTGAAGGTTGTTTATTTATAGAGGAAGTTCCTCTACGGCTCCCGATACAACCGCCGTCTTCTTCCAGTATAATTCTGTCCCATGCTCCAGAATCACACGGGAAGAGGACTCTGAATGGAACCCTGAGCATTTAACATTCTACTATGAAATCTATTATTGAAGCATCTACATTATAACATCTCCTTCCCCACAATATTTACAAGGATGTGGTGGGTAACTATGTACAAGCATTTAAAGGAAGCACTCAAACTCATTGTAAATAATAACTTAGTAAAGGATACACATGGTGAACCCCACCACGATGAAGAAAGGTATGACATAACTGATGGTGTTTCGCACAGTTAGCAGTTTCAATAATAAATAAAATCCTTTTCCTTGTTCGGCACAATTCTTCTGGGTCTTGCAAGATTAGCATTATCCCCCAAGACTCCTGCATTCATTATCGGACTTATAAACTCTTCCAGGCGAATCAACATCACTCGCAAACATATTGTTCTGATCAATGTCACACGGCAGGCTGCATCCAGATCTGTCCTTTTCTCTTGCTAGAATAACATCGTTACATGACCACTTGTTACCATCCTCTAAAATTACTGACTTCTTGGAACATCTGACCACTCTTTGAAGTGAACGATATTTAGGGCCTCATTACACAGATGGCGGAGAACCATGGCGCTATTAGCGCCATGGTTCATGCCGGTAAAATACCGGCACTGCCTTGGTGGAAAGGGAAATTACCACCCCATTCCAAGTTTGGCAGGGCGGTAATTCCCCCTTCCACCATTGCCCTTCCCCATTCCCATTTTTGCCCCATAGGGCATAATGGGAATGGGGAAGGCGCTAATTACGGTACTGCAAATTGCGGTACCGTAATTAGCTCCCTGGGTCCCTTTGCGGGCTGGTTTTTAACGCCTGCAAAAAGCAGGCGTTAAATTCCCCAACCCGCAAAGGGACCTCGTAGTAAGGCGGTAAGATTTACCGGTACCGGTAAAATACCGGTACCGGTAAACCCTTACCGCCATCCGTGTAATGAGGCCCTTAGACTCTCCTTTCATGACTCTCCTGGGTTCTCTTACTCTGATCCAATCTCCTTTTAAAATTTTGCTTTCTTTCACATGTTTTTGTTTGTCATAGTACTTTTTATATTCTTCTTGTTTCTTCTTTAATCTTTTAACAATTTCTTCCATATCAATGTTTTTGTTCTTCTTTAATGTCAACCAGGCAAGTCTGAGTCTATTTGTGGCAATTCTTCCCCTCATAAGGGTAAAAGGTTCCACCTCAGTCATAGAATGTGGAGTGACCTTTTACATGTTCAGTGCCTCTTTAAGTGTTTCTCACCATGACAAACTGTTTACAACGGCCAGCTGAATAACATCTTTTATAAAGTGGTTCATTCTCTCAACCAAACCATTACTCATGGGATGATATAGTGCTGTTGTGTTGTGTTTTATAGCTCGTTCCTTGAGAAAACATTGCACCTCCTGTGACATGAATTGTGCACCATTGTCCGATATTAATTCTTGAGGTCCGCCTTCCCTGTTAAAAATTTCTTCCAGAAACTTCTTTACCTTCATAGCAGAAACAGACTCTTCAATAATTCAACACTCCACCCATTTCAAAGTGTAGTCAACTAATACAATAAAATAGATCTTTAGTGGTTCTAAGATCTCATATGGACCAGCAATGTCAATGGCTAATTTTGTCCACACAGAATCTGGTACTATTACTGGTTGCAAAAGTGTGGCTCTGGTAACTTTTCCTTTGTCACTCACTGCACAAGCGGAGCATTCTTTTACTATTGTTTCTAAGTCACCCCACATGTTGGGCCACCAGAACGTCTCCCTTACTATTCTTTTCATCATACTCCTACCTATATGTCCTTCATGCGCATTTTCCATAATCCTCTCCCTCAAGTTTGTAGGAGGAACAATATGATCTCCACAATATATATATACTCCATCACATGACAATTCATCATTCATCTTCCCCCAAGATTCTATATCTTTAGCCACTTCTTTCCAACCAATCTCCACCACTTTCCTTAATTGTGTTTGTTCTAAATCTAGTTCGGTGGCTTCAATCCATTCCTCCTTACAAAAACTGGGATGTATCTGCGCTATAATGCAATCAGCTTCTTCTTCATTCCCATCAAGATCTTCGTCTTCAGACAAACATGGCAAACGGGAGAAACAGTCAGCAACTATATTTGTCCTCCCTGGGGTGTATTTGATGGTTACATTATATTGCATGATAATCAATATCCACCTTCTGATACGTGGAGATGTTAAATGTGGATTCTTCGGATTTAAAACATGAGAGGTTTATGATCTGTCTGAAGTTTAATGGGGGTTCCCCATATAAGTCCTTTGAAATGCTCTAGAATCCATTTAACAGCTAAAGCTTCCTACTCAATTGTAGAGTAATTCTTTTCAGCCCCTTTCAATGTCCTAGAGGCAAAAGCAATTGGCACAACATTTCCATTCTGCACTTGTTCGAGAACACCTCCCAAACCTATGTTGCTTGCATCCACTGACATGATGGTTTTTGCACTAAAATCAAACATCTTTAAAGCGGGTGCTCTATTTATCAACATTTTGATTGACTTTAATTCATTTTTGCATTCTTCTGACCATTCGAATTTTACACCTTTATTCATTAGACTTCTCATCTGAGTTGTTCTGTCAGCATAATGGTCAATGAATTTCGAATAATACTCTGTAAGACCTAACAAACTCTTCAGCTGGTCTTTATTGGAAGGATCGGGAAGTTTGAGGATGGTGTTTACCAAAGCCTCTTTAGGTTTAATCCCTTCAGCGTTGATGCAATGACATAGGTAGGCCACTTCCCTTTTCTTTATCTTGCACTTCTCGATTTTTAGGGTGAGAACCTTTTGTTGTATAACTTGCAAAACATCTAGAAGTTTGGCCTCATGATCTTCTTCAGACATCGCGGAGACCAAAATGTCATCCTGGAAATAATGTACACCTCGTAAACCCTCAAATAGGTGTTGCATCAGTCTCTAAAACACGGCGGTCGCCGATGCCAAGCCAAATGGCATTCTTTTAAACCTGAATGCACCTAGAGGTGTTATAAACTATGTTAGATGCCTGGATTCATCTTCTAGAACTACCTGATGATATGCAGAGGATAAGTCTAATGTGGTGAAATACTTTGCAGGTTCCATGGTGGTGAGCATCTCTCCAAATTGGGTAGGGGATGGCGATCTACCCATATGTTATTGTTAAGATCCCTCAGATCAACGCACATCCTAATTGACCCATCTTCTTTTCTCACGATCACAATGGGAGAGAGCTACTCAGAACTCTCTATAGGCTCAATAATGTCTTGAGAGCAAAATTTTTCTAGCTCCTTTTTAAGCGCCTCACGCGTGCCAATTGGTATGTTTCTTACTTTGTGTACTACTGGCCTCGCCCCTCTTTTAAGTATAATACGATGCTTTAAGCCTTTAAGCACGCCAATGTTGTCATTAAAACCTTTGGGAAAACATTCAGCTAATATTGCAGCAGAATCACAACAGTTATCCATCACACTCAAGATGGGTGTGTTCTCACCTGGATGAATTCTAATCTTCAATGATGCTTGTTCCCACCAGCCAACTATCGAGAATCCTTCTTGAGCTAAATACAATTTCCAATAGGTCTTCCTCCCTTCAAAGTCCAGATGTACCCAAACATACCCTATTATATTAATTGGAGATTTACCATAACCAGTTGCTCTAACCTTGGTTACATGTAGATCTTCTATCTTTCTCTTCAAAACTCCCAGGAACGTTTCTTTATCTACCATAGTATAGGGAGATTCTGTGTCAACCATGACCCGTAGAGTAACTCCATCAATGGGCCCACCTCCCCCTACATCACTCGAACTAGAGGCTTCTTCAATAGTCCTCACACCAGCGGTAGCACCTCTACTCACTTGAGCGAAATTCCTTGTAATATTTCCATGTGTGTTGAACCTGCCTCTTCCTCTGGTGTTGCGGCACACTTTCCCAAAATGGCCTACTTGACCACACCTGAAGCATTCAGCCATTATCGCTGGGCAATCTTTATCTGGATTGGCATGTTTGTACCATCCACATTTGTAACATCTGTTCTGTGATCTGAAGAACATTTCTTTGTTTTGCCTGGTGTTCATTCAAAGGTCTGATCTAACAATCCTTTTCACCATTGCAACCAAGGCCTCTTCCTCTTTAGTTACTTCCCCATCATTCACAGCTTGAACTGATTTGACGTCAATACCATCTTGCTTATTCTGAACTTCTCTCATACATTTCTCGCCTAATTCAATCGACCTGGCTATCTCCAAAGCTTGTTCCAACGTTGGATTTTTTGCTTGCCACAACCGTTGTTGTATTCGGGAGTCACTTACATGTAGAACAAGTTGGTCTCTTAGATATTCGTCTGCCACACCTGTGAATTTGCACGTAGATATGAGACCCCTTAGCGCTGTAACATACGCGTTGACAGATTCATTCTTGTATTGTTTTCTGGAAAAAAATCTATATCGTTCCAATACTATATTTGTCTTGTTCCCAAAGTGTTTACTAGGTTTCGACAACGCAGTCTCATATTCCCTGGAACTGCTTGCGGAATCTCCAGATCCTCTCTCAGTATCATTAGCATCTTGTAAAGTTCTGAATATTCTCAATGCCTCTGAACCCACACAATTGAGCAGGGTAGCCTCCTTGAGGTCATCATTGTACTTTGCTCCACCAATGGCTCTTAAGTAGACTTGAAAATTGTCTAACCACTGTTCCCAAGAGCAGACAGGACTGCCAGGTTGTACCAAAAATTTCACTGGTGCCACAATGTTTTGCATGATGACACAAAAGAACTTCTTCACAGACTGAATTAAGACCAGCTCTATGACTTGCAAATATAAGAGATTTGTCTTGCTGGGAATATGTTGTCATGCATTAAATTTCCCCTGGTACCAAACATTTGTTGCATTTAACATGAGGTAACTTCCATGGAACATTGAAATACAGTCTATTTCTTCCCTTCTATCCTTCTCATTTATTATCTTTTTTTCTTTTTAGAATCCTGCCACAATCCAGTGCTCAGATAATATAATTGAGTTATACTGTATCCAGGCCTAACTTCATGTGTTTGACATTCAATCTGTTGTAACGCTGCGAGCCTTTAATTGAACGTGTACTGTACATCTTTCAATTGCCACGATTTGTAGTTCATCAGCAACGCGTCTCTGTGTAACGTTGCTGTGGCAACTTGTCAACAAAGATGGCCGCACGCAAAGCACGTCGTTGGGTGCTTTACTCGAATGTTTCTTCCCTGTTATGGTGCATGCGTCATGACGTGCCCATGTACACTGTAACTTTCACTGTTGCAGTAGCTCGTGCAGTGTTCGAACACTCAGTTCATAAAAATGTACATACAGTGAGCCTTGTTAATCAAATCATTGTGCCCTCCAATCAGGCTGATAATGTCTACTGAAGTACCTTTCAGTTTTGCGGGTCCTAGCAGTCTTTATGTTCATCCACTTCCTTACATCGATCAGCCAAAGCACACTCGGGGAACTTCCTATCCTCCGTCAGACGGCTCCTCGTCGCCATTTGTTGTAGATAAAGCATGGATTGTCCACACGGTTATTCTGCTACTTGAAGGTTGTTTATTTATAGAGGAAGTTCCCCTACGGCTCCCGATACAATCGCCGTCTTCTTCCTGTATGATTCTGTCCCATGTTCCAGAATCACACGGGAAGAGGACTCTGAATGGAACCCTGAGCATTTAACATTCTACTATGAAATCTATTATTGAAGCATCTACATTATAACAGTCCGTAATAATTCCCATCTGGTTATTTGCAACCACTTAGTGTTTACTCCAACCTGGAATCTTGGCATGATGATTGTTGTGAACACTGATGAGGTGAGGCTGAACAGCCTGTGTTCATATGGGATCGCATGGAATGCTTCTTCTGATTTGGCAGAAAGGTAATTTTCTCTCTTCATTCGGGATACCAGCACCACTGATCTCCTTTTCCTCAGGTGAGCATCTGCTTTCGGGAAACTGTCGATTTTCAGGTCAATTTTTGGGATCACCAGTGCAGGAACATGGACATTCACTATTGTGCATATGCCTCCCCAGTCTCTTGGCAGTCTGATGTATGCCTTGGATCCACATGCCCAATAATGATCCATAATCACTGCGGTTCCATGGACCATTCCTGGAGCATCAAAGACTTGTCCACAGTTCTGATTCTCTCCCATCTTCCTAGTGCCGTTGTTCCTGAAGTACAATTTTGGGCATTCCAGTGGCACTATCCGTAAGGGTCCTCCTCTGTCTTCGACCCAGGTTAGAAACGTTACCAACTTCGGCCATAGAGGTTTGCACAGTCTTTGTGACTTTTCTATTGCTTCTTTGCAGGCTCCAAAAACCATCCAAGCTCGGCAGATAACCACTCCTTCTTCCCATTGATTTGGGGAAATGACTGTTCCCCAAATCTGCATTTGTTTTTCCAAATTTAGCTTCTTATGGGGTTTTTCCCTGGATGTTCAGTCTTGGGTTTATTTCCCATTTTATTCCTGTACCTTTAACTTTAGGGTTTTCATACCTGATCACATGATTCCTGGTATGGGCTCTATTTCCTGTCTTAATGTCCTGGACATATCCATCTTCATCGGGGTAATCCGTTTCAGTTGCCCATATCAATGAGGCGTCCCTCCCCATAGACTGTCCTCTGGTGTTGCACGTAGCTACGTGTGAAAAACAGTGTGCTGTCAGGACATCAATTTCTACCGCCACAAAGATTTTGGATTTTCCAATGCTGCACGGTAGGAGTGCACAAACAAAGCAGTCTCCTTCTGATTTCCTTCTCCCAGCTTCTTTCATGTGTTGGTACCAAATGTTGTTTCCTAGATGTGCTGTGCTGTCCAGGTAATTGTTTAGTTCATTGTTATCTTCATGTGGGCTTCTCTTGATTCTTAGTGTCTTTCTGTAGTTAGCTATAACTACATCTCTAAACGCGTCTGTGTGATTTTTCCTTGCTGGGGGTCTCTCGGGCATGCTGGTCGTTGGAGTAGGTTTCTTTATCTGCATCGATGTGATAGGTGGAGGTTTTGCAAATCTCTTCCTCTCCTCTTGCATTCTTTTCCTGCCCTCTATAAGTGCCTTTAACCACCACCTGTCTGTCATTACCCAACGTAAGGCTGCATCGTGGGCTTGGTACTTGTTCCCTGTGTTGGAACTGGTGTGCTTGTCAGTACAGTCTCTGCGGTTTATTTTTCAGTTCCTCATGTAGTTTCTTCGCTCTGGCTATGAACTGGAATAAATGATCTATCAACATTTGTGTCCTTGCAGTGGATTCTCCCGTAGCCGTTTCTGTCTTCTTGAGGGCTTTTGCTATGTCTGCTTTAGTTGGTCTTTCACTGGATTCTTCTTGGTCTCTTTCATTATTTACAGGGACTGGTTATTCGGTAGGCAGTCTTGTGCTCTCTGTCGTCTTCGCTTGAGGTTCTGTGGCCATTGACACTTGTGCTGGTTCGTGTGCATTCAGTGTGTGTGTGCGTGTAGTGGTCAGTGCTACATTTTCATTCATTCTGCGCTGACCCTGTCTCCAGCTTTTCTCTTCATTTGTTACCTCAAGTGTGTATGTATCACTGCTAATTACATACAATCTTAGTTCGGTTACTTTACCATCAGATTTTTTTGGGACTGGAATAACTATATAGGGTCTCGGTGCCTTTGTGGGACCTATCTATACAGTATCTGGTGGGTGCACTGAAATTGGAACACTTTGTGCACCAATAAAGAATGCAGTTCTGATTGTTAATAACAGAAAGACAATGATAATCACTATACATATACACATAATCGTGGCGTATGAACTTTTAGCAGCATTTCCTTCCAGGAAACCGGGGGCGCCCCGCTGTTTGTGGGAGGGCCAGGTTACTGTTCTGGGCCCCCATTCTAATCATAACAAATGTCAATGTGTTATTCTTTTCACTTACTCCATTCTTGTTTCTCAGAAAGTTTGTATCATAAAGTGTCTGGTGCTTCGTAAGTGTCCCCCCTCTTGCGGTTGACGATTGTCTCTGGATATAGGATACATTTACCTTGCTAGACTATGGAAAAAGCTTAAACTAACACCTTTGGTGAGTCACATTCATTGTGCATATTCAAAATAGGTGAGTTCCCAGTCCACCTCCCAAATCTGTTTCAGTCCTGAGGACATGCTGGAACCTGTTCAATGGAAAAAATTGAAAAAATGGCAATTTATCAAAATCAAAAATAAAAGGTGAAGTTCTCGTCTCTGCTCCCTCGATCTGTCCCACGGCGGAAAGATGGAGTATTTTGCCTCTGCTTCTCCGATCTGTCCCTCGGCGGGAAGTTTCATTGGAATCTCCTCATATACTCTCTCTGAAAGTTGGACAGCTCCACTTGCAGCATAATTCCATGGGGAAGCGTTCCCATATGAGCAACATTAGCTGGATCTCTGATGAAGGTGATGACGTCAACCTCGATAGGTCTCCCCACCATTTCTGGAAAGTCAGTGACTAGGCGAAACAGGACGTTGTGTGCCAATCGGCTGTCTTTGGGTGACAGGGACATTTTTTCCTGCTTTACTGGGCTCAGGATTACAAGCCCTTCCCTTGACGTGAGCAGACCTTGCACCTTCCTGCTGCATGGATTGCAACCAGGTAACTGAGCATAGCCCACACCTCGTTGGTTCAAATGTTCAGTGTTTCTTCGATCTCTAATGAAAGTAAGAGTGTTAGTGGTTCTCCCGACGATTGCTGGGCACTCCTCTATGATGCAAAAGAAAAGCATATTTGTGAGATCATCTACTATCGCCTGTGGTGGAAGCATTTGTGTCCTTATGACTGTATTCTGGTAACACAGTGAAGGCTTCCGCGATGACAGTAAGCAGTTGCCAGATTACTTTCTTGTTGGCAGGATCTTGAATAAAGTCTGTGACACAGGTTACTCTCCTTACAAGTGACGGATATGATATGACTACTAATTGGAAATAGGTGAGCACATCCCTTGTGAGATTTATGCTGGGAGACACCATAGGTTCTGCAAAACAAAGTCTTGATATTTGATGATTCAGGATACTGTGTTTAGCTCTTAAGGTAAAAGGTCCTTGATCACAGTCTATTAGAGTCTTGTTTCTCAAAAAGCTTAAGAGTGGCTTGGTTTACAAGTTCGTGTCAACAACCGTGTTGTGGCTTCTTCACCCTGCAACTAGGATGCACAGAGTGTCCGTTTTATTTTTTTATCCCCTTTTTGTTCTTATTCACTCTGCAACTAGGATGCACAGAGTGTCCGTTTTAGATCCTTATCCCCCTTTTTTTTTAGAAGAAATATCCAGTTTTAAGCCACAACTTTCAAAAGGGTTCTCTTTGTCTTGGCTTTTCTGCTCATACGTCGTTCTTCCTCGTCATGGATCTTGTCTGCACATGCTGAGTTTCTGCCCCGTTGTCTGTGGTCTCTTCACAGTGGGGTGCAACTAGAGGGCTTTCGCCCATATAGGGCTTAATGTCGTTGAGAAAAATCCATGCTCTGCTGCCCTGCCGTTTTACAGCTGAAGGAGTGCAGTCCTCTACGATGAAAGGGCCATTGAATCTTGGCTCGTCCCACCTTTTCCTCGTGTGGTTTTTCACCAACAAGGCGTCTCCAGCGAAGATGAGTGGAGTATGAAGACCTTGAACTGCGTCTGTTTCAGCATCTCCTGCTGTGTTTTGTGTTGCGATTCACCCTTTTCGTCGTCTCTGCAGTTGGTCTGAAATTACAGTAAGGCTGGATGTCATGCAGTTCAGGTACTGTTGTAACTCGGTTCCCAGGACCTCTCGGGTTGACTGGGCATCACATCTAGCTCTATTTCAAGGGATAAAGGGGGGTGCTCATTCTTCTTCCTGTGACTATCTCGTGTGGGGTAAGATGATGGTTTAGCCTGGTTGGTTCCGAAGAGCATACAATGCCAGTGGAAGGCAGTGCAACCATCCCCTCTTTAAAGTAAGCTTCAACTTGGCTATCCTTTCCTTTAACAAGCCGTTGAGCCTCTCACAAATACCATTTCCTTCTGGATGATACGCCGACGAGGACTTGTGCTTTATACCAAGCAGCAAGCTGATCTGCTCAAAGACTGCGTTAACAAAATGAGCCCCGTTGTCTGACCTCATCACCTCGCACACACCCCATCTAGGGAACACTTCCCTCACTAGGAATTTGGCAGCACAGGTTGAGTCTGGGTGTGTGCAGGGACCTGCTTCTATCCATCTAGAGAATGGACACACCACTACAATTAAGTACCTGTACCCGTTACACACTTGAATCATGTCGACATAGTTGATATGTAAGTGCTGAAAAGGCCCATTTGGCTGGGGGATGATTCCTCTCACTACTTTTAATGTGTTCCTAGCGGTGAATTGCTGGCAGCTTATGCAGTTCACCATAAAGAATGCAACATGCTCAGCTAAATTCGGTATAAACCAGTCTTCTGCGAGCGTTGCTGCTAGATTCTCTTTTGACATGTGAAATGGGTAATGCAATTGCTCCAATGCTATCTTTAGTAGGGCTACAGGCATTACTGGTTTACCAGTCCTGTCTTGCCACCACAATCCGTCAGAGGGGTTTAAGGAACACCCTCGACATTTCCATAGGTTCTTTTCGTCCTGAGGTGCCTCCCCTTGAAGCTCCATCAGTTGTGCCTGCCCCATATTGCTATAGGCTTCTGGTGTGGCTCGTGCTATCATCATCCGTTCATGGGTGCACGCCACTTCTACTTCCATGATCGTCTCATTTTTGGATGCCATACGCTTTGCGTCCGTGTCTGCTGCATGATTTCCGCGTGACACGAAATCTGTCCCTTTGGTGTGGGCGGTGCATTTCACAACCGCTATGCCCGCTGGGAGCTGTAGTGCCTTTATCAGCCTGTCCAATAAGGCTGCGTGCTGCACTGCCGTGCCGTCTGCTTGGAGGTAGCCCCTCCTTTTCCAGTGTGCTAGGCCTGGGTGCACTGTAGACGTCACATAGGCGGAGTCACTGTACACCATGACTTCCTGGTCTGCGTGATTCTCAATGGCGAGTATCAACACCATTAATTCTGCAACCTGTGCTGAATAATGAGATGGTATTCATGCACTGACGAGTACTTAAAATTCCCCGCTTGCTATGTGTTTCATTACAGCAACGCCTGTATATCTTTGTCCGTCTTCTTGGTTGATTCTTGAAGAACCGTCAATAAAAACGATCTTGCCTCCCGCCAGGGCATTTTCATTCACCCTGGGGTTTTCATCATAGACTTCTTCATAGTTTGCACAGTCATGTATCGGCTCTCCTTCAGTGACTGGCTCAGCTATGAACGTAGCTGGGTTTACTGTTTTAGATCGAACTATTTAGATCGATGGATTAGATATGATCACTTCATAGGCGGAAGCTCTTTGAGATGTCAATGTACCCTTTGGTTTCTCTAACATGGCAAACAATGAGTGCTCGACGTATAACGTCATGGAACATCCCATTACAATGGTAGTCGCCTTCTCTATGGCGAACACTGCGGCAGCTAGGCTTTGTTCGCATGGGAAGTGGCCTCTCATGACTGGGTCCAGGCTCCCACTGTAATACGCTAGGGGCTTGTACCCCAACAAGGTTTTTTGAGCAAGCACTGCCGTCATAACGCTGCCATCTGTGTGTGAGAATAGATAGAATTCCTCTGTATAATTAGGAATCCCGAGAGCTGGAGCCGTACAAATCGCTCTCTTGAGTTCTGTAAACACGTTTTCCATTGTCTCGGTCCATTCAATCTCTCCCTTCATCACCTAGACCTTTTTTAACGCCTGGAGCAAGAGCTTGGTATACGAGCTGTAGTCGAAGACCCACGCTCTGACATAATTGCACAGGCCTAAAAAGCTCTGCATTTGCTTTATCATGAGTGGGTTTGCCGTGTTCATGATAGCTTCAGCTCTTTCTGGGGTCACCTTTAATCCTTCATGCGAGATGAGTTGGCCTATGTACAGCACTTCCTGTTGACAATACTGTAGCTTTTCCTTGTCAACCTTATATCCTTTCTCAGCCAGTATGGTCAGTAGTTTTAACAGAATCGCACCTGCATTGCTCTTCAGTGGTGCTGCTAATTAGGATGTCATCCACATACTGCAAGACGACACTATCCACTGCAATATTGCTTAGGTCCATCTGTAGGATATGGACGGGGACTCACAGTACCCTTGTGGCAACCTCGTGCTTTTCAGACGCATTTGTCTGAATGTAAGTGACGTCAGATCTTGGGAGTCACGTTGCAATGGGATTGAGAAAAAGGTATTTTTAAAGTCAATCACCGTGAAATACTTTGCCTCAATGGGTATGTTACATAGGATTGTAGATGGATTAGGGACTAGAGGGAACTCAGGTTCAACAATATCGTTTAGTGCTCTTAAATCTTGGATTAAACGCCAAGATCCTCCCTTTGATTTCTTGACAGGATAGATCACTGTGTTACAGGGTGACTCTGTCATCACTAGGATGCTCTGATCCATCATGGCGGAAATTGTCTTCGCGATTCCTTCATCCGCCTCTCTGGACATGGGATATTGTCGCGCTCTGGGTAAAATTGATCCTGGTTTTAATTTAATTTTCATTTCTCCCACCGCCTTCAGGAGGCCTACGTCATATGGTCCTGTAGACCATAATGAGACAGGCACTTGGGCCATGTCGTCATCAAAATATTCCGGACGTACCAGTGCCAACATCATTCTCTGAGGCACTTCTCTTTTAATCATTTTTACCCAAAATATGAGACTCACTTCCACCCTTGTCTCTTCTGAGTCTGGTTGGTCTTCGAACAGATCGTCATCAGTGACGTCAATCACTCGATACCCTTCTTCAATGGCGATAATCGCACACCATTGTCTGCCTTCATCCTCGTATCCTTCGACCAATGCTACTTTCCCTCGTACTGCTGCAGTATGTATCATCAAGGGAAATACTTGTCCCTCCTCTTCATGCATAGGTATTCTTGGTCTGAATAGAAACTCATTAGGGGTTTTCATATTTCTATCTGTGAGGCCTGGCAATCCTGCCATAAGCACACGCATGTCATATGCAAAGACCTCTGGCTCTAATGGTAAAGCTCTCATGGCTATTTGTCCTGAGTATGCGCTGATTATTTCACACACGTTTGAATAATGAATTCCTGCAGTGGAGCATACTATGCTTTCCTCCGTGAATGAGATGGTCATATTCAATTTTGTCATTAAGTCTCGACCCAAAATGTTTACTGGGGTTTGACGCGAATACAATAAAGGTACATTCATTTCGCACTCTCCTACGGAGACTAGGAGTGTGTCTGTAAAGGGAACTCGACCGTGAGCTCCTGTAAAACTCTGAGTATCTATGGCCTCGCCGGTCAAGGAAAACTTACCTTCCCGTATGCACGAGCGTGTTGTACCCGTGTCAACTAGGAATGTATTATCTTTACCCCCTATGACGACATTCACCCTTGGTTCCCTGTTAGGGTCTTGTGTCACTGATAGGATAGAGCACATAAGCGTTCCCAGTGAGCTGTCCTAGTTCATATATTAATTCGGCCCACTGTACACTTGTGGATTCTCTCCATTTCCAGGGTTGCCTCCCCTTCCGGAGTTTGTGGCCTGAGACATTTGCGGTGGTGCCTGTTGAAATTGCCCTTGTGACAAATTCCCCATGCTCGGGGGTTGAACCCCCTGCTGCGCACCCTGCTGCATGCCTGGTGCTTGCTGCTGCACTGTGTGATTCTGTGCACTGCCCTGTTGGGAGATTGCAGGCGGATTCACCGTGCCTGCTCCCATTCCTTGGCAATTTTGCCATACGCCTTGGCTTCTGCACAAGCGCGCCAAATGCCCTGTCAAACCACACAGCCAACACACTGCCGGTGGTCGGGCTATTTGTCCATTTGACATATCTGGACTGCCCATCTGCATGTTTTGAAAGCCTCCTTGATTACTCTGGAAACCTCCCTGATTACTCTGCCATCCTCTTCTTCTAAATCCCCTTCCCCTTGGGTATTGTCCTACAATACCCTGGTTGTTCTGCTGTGGGTTAGCCACCTATTGTATGTTCTGTTCGGCTGGGCTGGTCAGCATGGCTCCTTCAAGAGCATACTTTGATAACTTCTTCTGCACCAGCTTCGCTTCCTCACCTTTTTGAGTTGCCTCCTTTTTCCGATTCTTTTCTTGCAACAATCTACAGTAATGTGCAATCGTCAACTGTATTTCTGCCCAAGGATTAGCCTCAACTCCTACCAATTTCTTAAGCTGTTTTTGTACTGGCTCTGGCAATCCCTGGCACAATATGTGATAAAAATACAGGTATAGATTTCGTCCAAGATTGGTGCGTTTCAAGCACCCACGCATCTTGGAAATTCTGGATATAAATCAACAGATCTTCTGACTCCTTCATTTTTCGAGTCATTATAGCTCCCATATCGGAGGTGTCTGGGTAAAGCACTCGTAGCGCTTTCCATACTGCTGCTCTGCAATTGTTGAATGGTGCTTCGTCGTGGGCAGTGTTAATTATGGTAACACTGGGGTACCCAGCCCGTGCCCATGCATTGTCTGCTCTCTCACTGAGTATGGCAATCAGGAGACCTTTAATGTCCCCTATAGCTAACATGACACTCCCGTCATCTTTTCTAACTCGTGTATCCACTTCCCAGCTCCCGATGTCAGCATTGGAAGCTTGTTTTTCAGGTTCTCTCGATCCATGTGTGGCCATGGAATATATTGCGGTCTTGCTCCCCCCTTTTCTAACAGCGGAAATTGGAATGCGCAGCCTTCTTTCTCCTTCCCCATAGCTCTTCTGTCAATCGCTGGGGTAACATTCTCGCATCGCCGTCTCCCTGGCAATGTCCTCAAGCTGTCTACATAGGCAGGTGCCGACACCCACCTCTGACCATGGGGTGTTCATTCATGCCGGTCAGGCTTTGTGGCAGACTCTGATGCCCTTGGTGCAGACTCACTAACATCTAACCATCATACCCCTTTGCCCTAGGGAGCCGCTTTTCGAGCTGTCTCCCTTCTTCATTTGTCTCGCATTCCGTCTCCTCTCCGGAGTCAGACACTGATTGTTCCCAATTCACACAACTCCTTGCGTCATCGTCGTTCTTACTGATTTCTAGCTTATCCAGGGACAGTCTCCTGCTCCCACTATTTCGGATGACAACCTCAGTGTCATAGAGCTGAGTGCTTTCCAAGCGCTTGTCTTCCCCTTGGGATATTGTATCAAGGCTAACGTTTTGATCAATGGATTCGGCAAAAGGTTCAGCAATATCTTCCTCTTCACTTAAGTACAAGAGTTCCCCCGATCTCCCCTCCTCCTCCTCCTCACCTGATGAGGTTGAATAGTCCAACTTCTTCCTTCGGGTGTGTCGAGCGTTGGGCTTCTTTTTCTTGAGTAGATAGGGTCTGCCTCGAAAGGAAGCCACCGTGAACTCTAGACCAAGAGATCCACAGTGTCTCCCCTCCGTGACAGCCAGATGTTGCAAGGGGAAAAAGCATTAGCTCAAAAAAAACCTTGGTGCAGAGATGAGTAGACGCCGGAGAAGCTGTCAGAAGACTTGGCTGAGGTCTCAGGTGTGTCCGCAGATTTGAAGAAGCGGATGGAGGAAAAATCCACTGGAATCAGAGGCCCCGGATCGTCGCTCCTGGAGGATGACTGGTGGAAGATCCACGGTGTGAAACACAGCAAGAACAGGAGAGTTCCAAAATGGAAAGGCAGACGGGGGAGGAAGCAATATATATGCTCAGGCAGACAAAGGGAGGCAAGAAAACAAGGGAAGGGAGAATAGGGAGCCAGGGAGCAAAGAAGGTGAGCACAATAGCTGGAGTAGTGGGCGGAGTTACTAGAACACCACCAGGAAGGTAGCAAACGAGCGGACGCAACAGAGGAATTAGCACAGTTGCAACTCGCAGAGCCTCCGACAGACGAATGGTAAATACTATCGGCGGCGGCCATGTTGGAAAAAAGAAACTAGACCGTCAAAACACGTAGAAAAGGAAACGTGACGGCACAGTCTAATGGTGTCCTAGTTTCCACCTCCTCCACACACGCAAGTCGCCAGCGGCTGTGACATATTGTTTCTAGCCCCATTTCATCATATATTTTATCGATCGTTTCCCCGACGCTTCTGGTGTCGAAGTCATCTTCAATATTTGCCCCACTAGTGCCTGGTACTGAATCGTACGCAGGAAAAAACTCTTCAATGTCTTCCCATGCTACAACAGGATCGGGTTTTTTAACTTCCCGCTCTAAATATTCGAGATCGCGTGCCCTCTGTCTACGCTTACCTTCAATATCATCATCGAATTCTTCCTTGCTTCTTCTCTGACCTTATCTTCTTCCCTTCTCCTTTCATTTCTACATTCATTTGCTCTTCAAACTTCCTCATCTTCTCGTCTCTTTATTCTTTTTTCATGTACTCTTTGCTCTTCTTCCAACCTTTTCTGATTCTGTCTGTACTTGTCATAGGCTGCTTTCTGTTTGCGATCAAGCTGCTTTTCTTGCTCTTTGCGATATAGCTATTCTTGCCTCAGCCTATCCTTCCTTCTTATTCTCTCGTCCCTTATCTCCCTTTCCTTCTCCTTTTCCCTTCTCTGTGCCTCATCAGAATTCTCTCTTGGTCTCACATCATCACTTCCTTTACCATCGAGTTTCAACAATATCTATCCTCCCAGCCATTCGTCTTTTGTGAATAGTAACTCATCCGTTCTGTCTTCACTTCCTTTCCATTTCTTTCCCTCTCTCTCTTTATCGAGAGATGCACTAATCTGTGCCTGGTCCCTCCTCTCATCATTGCGTCTCTCCTTGTCCCTCGGAACTGCAGAGGTAAGATTATTTTCCTGATCCTTCCCTTTATTGTCATCACTACTGTACGTAGGTGACTCATATGCAGGGTTGCTGTACCCTGTGGCTGCTTTAAGCTCCCTTAATGGGTACAGTCCCTCAGGCTTACTTCCCTGAGTTTCTAATTTGGGCGGGGCAGGTGGCACGGTAGGCGTCTCACCCTCCTCCGTGCATAATGTTAATATCCAGTCAGGTGGCTCTTCATCCTTCGACTGTTCGAACATTTTCCAAACTTCTAGAACAGCGAGGCGTTTCTCTAGTTTCTTGCCTGTATATGTGGCATGCAAATAAGTCGTCATGTGTTGTAAGATGGCTTTAGATAAGGACCCGTTCTGTGGTCACGGCATAAACATCTTGTTGGCGGTACCCTTAACCCACTCGGCACTGTATTTCTTAAGCTTGGGTGCATGTTTAGGCAGTTGCTTACATAAGTGTGCTAGTGGAGTAATATCTTCCATGCTTAAGCCTGTATCTAACAATACTTCCATGTAACTTCACCACTTCTTATAGTATGAGCGAGCACCAATACCGCAAGCTCCAATCCAATCTTTTCCCACCAAAATTTTATATCACCAATTTACTCAAGAACATCAATTCATGTGCGATTCCCTCTCAACTATAGAATCGCGTAAAATCCCTTGATCAATTTCAAACAACAAGGAGACACATTTTCTTACGTGTGACACATCAATATAATATGTATGACAAACATCAAACAGACTAGATGGACACCAGCTGGCCACAGATATCTCTGCCTTCTAATCAATACCCTGACATGGAGTTTAAACAAACTCCTTTTATGATGTCTTTAATCGTCATAGTAGCCTAGTCTTTCCCTATTATGTGGGACTATGAGTTCACGTTTCTTCTGGCCGCTATATTAAAGTGCAGGAACAAGGCGTATCCTCTCTCTTCTCGGATGTCTACCCCGGTATCCTCTCTCTTTATCTCAGGTGTTCACCCCGGTATTCACTATTTTATTCAGTTATTCTAGAGTCATTATCCCCTTATTTATATATACAGTCTTCTCTACTTCTGACTATTTTGTTTTTCTCCACCTCCCACCGTTACCTTTTCCCTTACTTGTTCTATTGCCTAAAGACATTTGCCAAAGCATACATTTTTTGTTTCACTCACCGCTCGCATCATTCCTCTCTGGAATCTTGGGATCACTGCCTCCGTTACTGCCTTTTTTGGTATTTCGTCTGATCCACTGCCCGTAGGAATGAAAGGGTTTATGTTTGTAAAACGGGTGCCTTCAAACCCACTGCAGATTTTGGACACGTTTATACTCTCATTGTCCACGGGAAGCTTCACAGTCTACTTGGACAAAATGGCGAAGGACTTGTGATATTGCCGAAGACCTAGAGTTACTCTCTGTCGACAGTCAATAGGTGTCTTATCAATAATCAATATTCAATAGTTGATGGTCAAAACCTTCCTCTCTGCTACCAAGTGTACAGGAGGGTTGAGCGACCTCTGACAGGCCCATGGGATCAGAGCTCACCCTCAAGCACCTTAAGACGAGATAGCTGCACCTTGAGGAGGATGGGATGCAGGATTCTCTTACTCAATCAATCAATGAGGACAAGTCAATGTTTTGGCAAAGGGAAGTCAGTTTAATGACAAGTACAAAAAATGGGGAAACAATGTAAATCAACAGTGATGCGATCGCCCGTCTTGCTTCAACTCCCAAAATCTTCATTCAGACAGCAATTCTTATAGGCAAAATTTGTCATCATTGACGTGTAAAACTCAAAGTTTGTCATGCAATTCTATTGGTCGGGAAAGGTAACTTAAGTGTAGGCGCTATATCTGTATATGGTAACAGAGCGTGAGCATTGGGTAACTCTTAGCGGTTGGGCATCTACACCCATCCCTCTACATCACTCGTGATAGACGTCACAACAAGTATGACGTCTCATTGGTTCTACTAGCTATAGGATCCTAGATTATTTGGTCCATTGTGATTGGGTAGGTTACACCCCTAGACATAAATCTCCACTTTAATTAGCAGCATGCAGAATGGACACCCAGATGCGGTGTGCCCCAGATTCACCCTGCCTCCCTTCCATCAATCAGTACCTTAGGGCTATGTGTCAATTAGTTGGCTGAGGTTGGCCTCGAAACTGTAGCTTCTTATCAGGAAAAGTTATGGCATCCTCGGGTTCTGGGTGACATCAGACATTGGTACCTCTTCGCGCTTGGCTGGTCACGTGTTAGTTCACCGTGATTCTGCTTTATTTTCCCTCTATCTGTGTATTTGATTCTTCCTTTAGCCTTCACACCTGCCTGGGCCTCCTTATCTTGACCTTCACTGGCTGGCTGCTATGCTCTTAAGTTTCATTTCTTTGAAGTTGCCACTCTCCTCCCTTCCTGGAGTTGACCTCGAATTCCTAGGCATGAGCTGCTTCTTACTGAGTTTCGATTCTGCTCTTTCATCTGACTTTGAGCTAGTATCTGAATCCTGGCCTGTTTGTCCGCCATCATTCAGGGCTTAATTCTTCTTTTATAAAATGGAGTCGCACTTGTGTAATGTACTTCTTGAGGTAGATGTATAGTTGCCGCTTGCCGCTCTATCCTTCTAATAAGCATTGCAAGCAGTACCGTTTCCTTAGCATCTTGCGTTCCAAGCCTATTTACAGGCATTTAGCCAGTTTCATAATTTCATCCTTCTTTCATGGTTACGTTCTTTGTTTTGCAACATAGTTTCTACTTTTAAGTCCATTACCCCATTATTCCTTTTTTTTCGTCTTTACGTGTCCTTCTTTGCTTGTTGTTTCATTCATTAGTACGCCTGTCAAGGCTCTTGTGTCGTCACCATTCGCCTTCCATTAAGGCCCTTTGGGTCTCTTCGGGGACAGTTTGTAAGTAGTCTTCATTTCGTGTCAACTGCTGGTACAGTTGTCTCAACGGGTACCGTGCTGCCCATGGTTGTCTGGTTATAGGCATGTCAACAGGTATTGCTCTTCTGATGGGCACTGGGCAGAGCCCTAGCGCTGCTCTGTTGGTTTATTTGCTCCTTATACGTCATATATTTTGGCGAGTATGTTCCTGGTATCTCAAAATGGGTGGCTGGAGTGCAGGCCATGTCTGGGACCTCCTCTACACCTGGAAAGAGTGTGAGCCTTTTTTCCTACTCTCTCGTGCAATTTGATGTGTGTTTTACTTTTGTGTTCTTTGGATATGGAGTTTTAGACAACTCCATAGGCATCATCTTTTTCTTGTGTGTCACACAGCACCCTCAGTGCAGTAGCACAGGGATGTCTTTCCGACTTCCCAGGGTTTACATACCTTCTCTGGGACTGACTATTGTCTCCCAGTGAATGTAAAGTTAAATTGACGTTACTAGTCTTTTTAAATTGCTAGACTCAGAACACACTGCCTTTCAGCAGAGTGCTGGAGGGAATACCTAGTGTTCCCTATGCCTGGAAAACACATGTAGCCCTCAAAAGCTACACTTTCCTCTCAGAATGGCTGGTGGCAGTGGTATTACCATGATTTACCCGACCACGACCCGTTTAAACGCTCCGTTAGCCGAAATCCACCGGAGCCATGTTTTTCAAGATGGCGTCTGAGCCATCTCCTTTTTTCGCCATTTCTTTTTGGAAAGGTCCTTCTAGTGTTTGTCTCTGTGCGCCAAACCAGGTTTGGTCCCTTTGTTTGTTTGCCTTTGGCTGACTTCTGTAGTGAAGACCCCTCTGGCACCTGAGTGTCTGGGGTGGACAGGATGTGAGGGAGGTGCCGAAACTCCCTGTTCTTAGTCTCCTAGGATATCTGAATGCACTGTGGTGGCTGGCTGACTGTCCGTCAAGGGCAGCCACCCTACTGTGTGAGTGACAGCTAGGCTGCAATGAATGGGAGAAAACTGTTTAAAAGCAGGTCTCTGGGAATTGGAAGGCATAATGGACTTAAGGAACGAAAGAACCGAAGACGAGCTGAAGGAAGACGACTGCTGCAACTCCTGGACCATTGGTTTGCCCGATGAATCCCTGCTGCAGGTCTGAATTGCATGAAACTCCCTCGACAGAGAAGCCCCTTCAAGGACGACTTCTTCCCTTGAGCTGGTGGAACAACCAACTCGAAAGCCACCTGGGAACCATCTCCATACTGGTCGAATTTTCTTCAGAGTGGTCTTGAAAATCAGATAGCCAGTGAGAAGGATACCAGTTTGTGGACTTTAAGGCACTCACACCTTCAACCGACATTTTGCCCAGCTTGTGGATCTGTCCCCGTGCAGTGCAGGAACCTCCCGACGTCCTCCCTCTTGGACCCACGACTGATGCTCAGGAACAGCGAGATCTGCAGGACCTGCCAGCAACAACTGCCTCAGCTACAGCTTTTCTTCATTCAAAAGGTACTGTGCAAATGCAGTAAAGAAATCCTCTTTGCTGCGGTGAAAGTTTGTGAAACTTTCCCAACTTTGGAGTCTTGTTCACTCCTAAACCCACACATAGCTCTTTTTTGTGCAATCTACTTCTAAGAACATTGGCAAAGACTTAACCGTTTACTACCAGAACTGTGCTATCCTTTCCAAGACACTGATCCATTGATTTTGGCCCAGGCCTATTGAATTGAACTGCCTCTTGTAGTGAACTAAAAATATTTGCCCTGCCTATGAAAGTAATTGTATTTGATTATTATAACCTTTGTCGTTTTACCCCTTTTGAAAGTTACTCAAGTGCCATTTTGCTCCCACTTCAGGGGAGTCTAACTTGTTCAGAAACGTATTGGTTTGATACTGTAGTGTATTATAGTGTGATATTGAGCTGCTTATTACTAGTGGAATGTTTTCTAACTAACTGTGTAAATAAATTAATATTGTTATACCAAGAAACCTTGAGTAAGTGTTTGTTTGAACCACTGTGTTGCAAGTCCTTTGTGTAACACCTCGCACTGCTCACATCCCTCTTGATATAAGCCTGGCTGCTCAGCCCTGCTACCACAAAACTGTGTAGTACAGACTTATTCCAAAGGTGAGATTGTGCTTACACCTGTAGTCTTAATTGTGTGTAGTGTTCCCAAAGGCTACTGCATGTAATTCTGCCTAACAGCCACCCAGGGACATCTTAAACATTTATGAAATGAAGATTAATGCCTCACCCTATACATGCAGAATCTGAACAGGCTTTGCTGCACGCGGTTCCTTTGTGGCAGACTAGATTCTGAAGTAGTTTTACAAAGGTAGCGGGCGCCCCTCTCTCGCAAGAACAGACATGATAACCTGTTCAGTGGTTATTAACCACTTGAGAGTTCGCAGCCACTGCTTTTACTCACTGTGCCTTTCACAGATGGGTAATATCCATTTACATATCAGTCTTTGTCCTGCCCAGGGGCAGTCCAGCACCGAAATACAATGGCAATTCCAATCTGAACGAGAGTACCACCAGCAACCCCATACACGTGTTTCACCCTTGTTGGGGATCATCAGTGAGGTGAAGCTGATGCCTCTCTAAGCACAGTGAGAGGGAGACCACGTCTGGTTGCCCCCAGGAGACCTAGGGTTACCAATCCCAGGTTCCTTAAAAAATAGTTTTACAAAGGTAGCGGGCGCCCCTCTCTCGCAAGAACAGACATGATAACCTGTTCAGTGGTTATTAACCACTTGAGAGTTCGCAGCCACTGCTTTTACTCACTGTGCCTTTCACAGATGGGTAATATCCATTTGCATATCAGTCTTTGTCCTGCCCAGGGGCAGTCCAGCACCGAAATACAATGGCAATTCCAATCTGAACGAGAGTACCACCAGCAACCCCATACACGTGTTTCACCCTTGTTGGGGATCATCAGTGAGGTGAAGCTGATGCCTCTCTAAGCACAGTGAGAGGGAGACCACGTCTGGTTGCCCCCAGGAGACCTAGGGTTACCAATCCCAGGTTCCTTAAAAAATAGTTTTACAAAGGTAGCGGGCGCCCCTCTCTCGCAAGAACAGACATGATAACCTGTTCAGTGGTTATTAACCACTTGAGAGTTCGCAGCCACTGCTTTTACTCACTGTGCCTTTCACAGATGGGTAATATCCATTTGCATATCAGTCTTTGTCCTGCCCAGGGGCAGTCCAGCACCGAAATACAATGGCAATTCCAATCTGAACGAGAGTACCACCAGCAACCCCATACACGTGTTTCACCCTTGTTGGGGATCATCAGTGAGGTGAAGCTGATGCCTCTCTAAGCACAGTGAGAGGGAGACCACGTCTGGTTGCCCCCAGGAGACCTAGGGTTACCAATCCCAGGTTCCTTAAAAAATAGTTTTACAAAGGTAGCGGGCGCCCCTCTCTCGCAAGAACAGACATGATAACCTGTTCAGTGGTTATTAACCACTTGAGAGTTCGCAGCCACTGCTTTTACTCACTGTGCCTTTCACAGATGGGTAATATCCATTTGCATATCAGTCTTTGTCCTGCCCAGGGGCAGTCCAGCACCGAAATACAATGGCAATTCCAATCTGAACGAGAGTACCACCAGCAACCCCATACACGTGTTTCACCCTTGTTGGGGATCATCAGTGAGGTGAAGCTGATGCCTCTCTAAGCACAGTGAGAGGGAGACCACGTCTGGTTGCCCCCAGGAGACCTAGGGTTACCAATCCCAGGTTCCTTAAAAAATAGTTTTACAAAGGTAGCGGGCGCCCCTCTCTCGCAAGAACAGACATGATAACCTGTTCAGTGGTTATTAACCACTTGAGAGTTCGCAGCCACTGCTTTTACTCACTGTGCCTTTCACAGATGGGTAATATCCATTTGCATATCAGTCTTTGTCCTGTCCAGGGGCAGTCCAGCACCGAAATACAATGGCAATTCCAATCTGAACGAGAGTACCACCAGCAACCCCATACACGTGTTTCACCCTTGTTGGGGATCATCAGTGAGGTGAAGCTGATGCCTCTCTAAGCACAGTGAGAGGGAGACCACGTCTGGTTGCCCCCAGGAGACCTAGGGTTACCAATCCCAGGTTCCTTAAAAAATAGTTTTACAAAGGTAGCGGGCGCCCCTCTCTCGCAAGAACAGACATGATAACCTGTTCAGTGGTTATTAACCACTTGAGAGTTCGCAGCCACTGCTTTTACTCACTGTGCCTTTCACAGATGGGTAATATCCATTTGCATATCAGTCTTTGTCCTGCCCAGGGGCAGTCCAGCACCGAAATACAATGGCAATTCCAATCTGAACGAGAGTACCACCAGCAACCCCATACACGTGTTTCACCCTTGTTGGGGATCATCAGTGAGGTGAAGCTGATGCCTCTCTAAGCACAGTGAGAGGGAGACCACGTCTGGTTGCCCCCAGGAGACCTAGGGTTACCAATCCCAGGTTCCTTAAAAAATAGTTTTACAAAGGTAGCGGGCGCCCCTCTCTCGCAAGAACAGACATGATAACCTGTTCAGTGGTTATTAACCACTTGAGAGTTCACAGCCACTGCTTTTACTCACTGTGCCTTTCACAGATGGGTAATATCCATTTGCATATCAGTCTTTGTCCTGCCCAGGGGCAGTCCAGCACCGAAATACAATGGCAATTCCAATCTGAACGAGAGTACCACCAGCAACCCCATACACGTGTTTCACCCTTGTTGGGGATCATCAGTGAGGTGAAGCTGATGCCTCTCTAAGCACAGTGAGAGGGAGACCACGTCTGGTTGCCCCCAGGAGACCTAGGGTTACCAATCCCAGGTTCCTTAAAAAATAGTTTTACAAAGGTAGCGGGCGCCCCTCTCTCGCAAGAACAGACATGATAACCTGTTCAGTGGTTATTAACCACTTGAGAGTTCGCAGCCACTGCTTTTACTCACTGTGCCTTTCACAGATGGGTAATATCCATTTGCATATCAGTCTTTGTCCTGCCCAGGGGCAGTCCAGCACCGAAATACAATGGCAATTCCAATCTGAACGAGAGTACCACCAGCAACCCCATACACGTGTTTCACCCTTGTTGGGGATCATCAGTGAGGTGAAGCTGATGCCTCTCTAAGCACAGTGAGAGGGAGACCACGTCTGGTTGCCCCCAGGAGACCTAGGGTTACCAATCCCAGGTTCCTTAAAAAATAGTTTTACAAAGGTAGCGGGCGCCCCTCTCTCGCAAGAACAGACATGATAACCTGTTCAGTGGTTATTAACCACTTGAGAGTTCGCAGCCACTGCTTTTACTCACTGTGCCTTTCACAGATGGGTAATATCCATTTGCATATCAGTCTTTGTCCTGCCCCTAAAAACTAGATTCTGAAGTATTTCATCTTTTTCCATTATTTTGTTTTATATTTTGGAGGTCTGGCTCAAGGGGCATCAGTCCAGCCAGCCTGGGGTGCAATTGCCCTATTGCTCCCCTTGCCAGTAGACCCCTGAGGGATACATAAAATGTCTCTTTAGGGTGGTGGGAAGAGCTATGCAAAGTTCCCAAGTATGCAAATTGTTCGGAGGGGATAGCGTAACACGCAAGTGACTCTTGAGTCCATTATGAAAACTTGGCATCTATATAATCCACTTCCAAACATCAAACTCAGTCTTTAATAGGGATGCCACACTTGTGCAGGCTATCTCCCAGAAGAAAAACCCCTTGGGATCTCAATGGAAAAGCGGCTCTTTTGAATAATTTGTCAACTCTAAAACAAAGTTGCTTCAGCAGATCAAGGAGGACACTGTGGCCTCCCCAGGTCTCCAATCACTTGACGATTTGAAGCAGGGCAGCCTGGAGATAGAGGTCAGAGCGTATAGGTTGGGTGCTGTTCCGAAGCAGAAACCTAGAGACTCCCAATCATTGCGTTTGTCTCACCATCCCCAAACCTCTCAACTAACGCACTTTTGGCAGGTGATACCCTTGCAGTCAGTTCATTCACCCGCCTAGTTGCTTACCCGTCCATAAACATTAATGGGCTCTCACCCACTGAAAATAAAAAGTTGTTTTCAGGCGCCCTGGCGACTAAAAAGGTTGGGCGGTATGGCTCACAGAGGAAAGGGCGGAGATGTAAACTTGAAATTCTGGCATGAGCTTGCGGTACAGAAAACGCCAGGACCTACATTTGGGGCTGACGGCTCACACTATTCTTTTCTCTCATGGACCTTGCCCGCTCCTGTCCTTTCACCTCCTCTATATCTCTGGCTACTCACTCTCCAACTCCCCCATACATCTCACCCTGCCCGCCCTGTCTCTGACTCCCCAGCCCGCCGTGCAGCTTTGCCAGGTCCTCTTATCAGAAGCGACTTTATGCTTCTTTTGCCCGAAGTTGTGATGGGCGCACCCTTGTCTTGGGCCGCCTTGTATTCACACAGGCATGAATGCACACTGGAAGTAACGACACACACGTCTATGCTTTCCAAGGTCCCGGTGGCATCTGCCGCACGGACCGTCTTCATTGGTAGCACGAATGCATGGCCCGAAACGAGGCTCGTGCATGCGCGCATTCTAACTAAAGACGTCACATCCCTCCTTTTCTTTCAACAGAAACAACTTTTGTAAAGACATTAACCATGGTAACTGTAAATGGACCCAACGGGGTCGCTGACCTGACTTGGATGTCGGCTCAGTCTCCTAAGTCTAGGACGTAGTCCTTGAAACAAACCGTCAGTCTGCGATCATGTTGCATGGGATACCTGCTGCTGCTCCGTGTGGTCGACACGGGGCTATCAGGTCGTGGCGACATGTCCAGTGGCAAGTCCACAGCCGGGTTCTCAGCCACTGCTCTGGGCCGGGAAATTTCTTCCGATTCCTCTTCCGGACTTTGGACATCTACCTTTTTGAAGAAGGATCGGTTGCGGGTGACGGTCCCTCTCTCGTTGGCCGCAGTGACCATGGTCTCCTTGACATGGGTAATGGTCCACGGATGTGGTTCGTACGGGAGCGACAGCTTCCCTTCAGGTCGACGATTACGCACGAGCACCGAGTCTCCCACTGCAACCTCTTTGTCTTGCGCACCTCTCCTCGCACTCTCCTTCTCATTGCGCGCCACTCTTTCCTCACAGACTTTGTCGTTGTCAATAACCCCAGGCTCCTGGCCCTCAATATCCGGGATCAAACCTCTCGGGCAGCGTCCAAACAAGGCCTCGGCCGGGGCAACTCCGGTCGACTGGTGAGGCGTGGTTCGATATTCCTGCAGGAACTCTACCAGTTTCTTCTTCAGGTCACCCCTCCATTTGCCGATATTCTGAATACTTTGTTAAGGGTCCTCATGAGTCTTCCAGCCTCTCCATTCGCTCGAGGCCAGAGGGGCGAAACTTTCCGGTGGTGGAACCCTTTCTCTCTCAGGTAAGGCACAAACAGGCTCCCCGTGAACGACGGCACCATTGTCGGAGCACAGGATTTCGGGAAAACCATGAGTCGCAAACATTTTGTCCAGGGCCATGATGGTGTGATCGCTCGCCGTTGACTCTACTACCTCCACTTCGGGATATCTCGACCACTGATTGACTACGCCCAAAAAGTACATGCCCCTCCAAGTTGACCCAAAGTCAGCGTGGACTGTGCCCCACGGGCTCTCACTCCTTTCCATGGAGCTGATGGGTGGAGCTCTCTCTATGGGGCCTGCTGCTTGGCATGGCAAGCACTTCCTCACGTGTGATTCCACTAGGCTTTCCAGATCCGGGAACCATACTTTGGGCCTCAGCCGCGCCTTCGTCTTTGTGACCCCTTGATGTCCTGTGTGTGCCAATTCCAGGACACGAGCCCTAAGTGTCCGCGGAATTACAATCTGCCGTCCCCGCAGTAGTAGACCATCGTCCGATATCGAGAGTTCATCCCTTACTCTCCAGAGGGCTTGAAGATCTTTCTGGGCCCTGGCCTCCCGCCTGGTGTTGTTCTGGAGCACCTCTTTCCAGTCCCCACTTCTTATGGCAGCCTGAATAATCTTGAACACTTCGTCTGTTGACGATTTGGCCACTACTACCCTGGACAGTGCCACCGGCATCGCACTCTCCACAATGCTGTGAACAAACTCTTGGCATTCCACCAGTTCACTGGGTCCCTGCCCTCACTCGTAGTTCGGGTGACGGGACAGGTAATCTTCTGGATTGTTCATTCCTGGCCAGTACACAAGCTTCACCCTGTACTCGATGAGCGCGAGCATCCAGAGCTCAATCCGCGGGGGAGGCTTTGACGACACACCCGCTAGGATGGGCAGAAGTGGCTTATGGTCTGTTACAACTGTCACAGGTTTTCCAAGGATATACAGACGAAAATGTCGGCAGCCCCACAGAATAGCCAACGCCTCCCTCTCAATCTGCGAGTAGCGTTTTTCAGTGTCGGTAAGAGCCTTACTCGCGTATGCGGTGGGGCGCATGTCACCTCTGGCGTCGGCTTGCATAAGCACTGAGCCCAGTCCCACCGAGCTGGCATCAACAACAATCTCGGACTCTGCAGTGGTGCCAAAATAAGCCATTGTGTCCCGATCCGAAAGGGCCCTCTTGATCTCTTGGAAGGCCTCCTGTTCTCTCTTGTCCCACACCCACGTGGCCTCATTCTTTGTCAGAGCTCTGAGAGGCTCAGACAGGGATGCCAGACCTCTAATGAACCACCCACAGTAGTTATCCATCCCCAGGAAGCTACGTACCTCCATGGGGGATTGGGGCGCTGCAGCCTCGCGGATGTCCTTGATTTTCTCTGGGTCTGGCGAAACACCATTGGTGTGGAAGATGAAGCCAAAAAAACCAATACGATCCTTGAAAAATTCGCACTTTCCTCGATGTAAGGTAAGGCCCAGCTCCCTCAACCTTTGCAAAGTGGATTTTAATCTCTTCATATGCTCGGCCTGGGACTCAGCGAAAACCAGAATGTCATCACTCATATTGAGCATCCCTTTGAGGCCAGCCAGCGCTCCCCTAATGGCATTTTCAAAGACTTCTGCTGCAGACGAGATGCCAAAACGTAGGCGCTTTAATTGATAGAGGCCCTCATGTGTGGTAAACGTTGTAATGTATCACGAGTCTGGGTGGAGCTCTAGCTGGTGATAACCCGACCTCAGATCCAATTTGGAGAACACTTTCGCTCCCTGTAGTTCTCCCACAATGTCATCGAGCGTAGGTGTTATATGCCTTTCCCGCTTAATGGCCGCGTTCGGGAGACACATGTCCACGCAGATGCGGACAGCACCTGGCTGTTTTGGTTTTGGCGCCACTACAATGGGCGATACCCAGGGTGTCGGCCCTTCCACCCTTTCTATGATGTCCAACTCGACTAGTAGCTGTATGTTACGCTCACCTGTACCCCACAGGGGTGTCGATCGGACCCGGACAGCTGCGGTCTCCTTCAACGTGATGCGTAGTGCAGAGATGACTGTATGGACTGGCCCCCCCAGTCTTGTCTGCTGGACCCGAAGAAGTACTTTCCTGCAAGTGGAGACAGGGATTAACCACCTGTGGGTTTTAGTGATGGCCTCCCAACTGTTCTCGCTCTCCCCCACTAATCACCTCCGATATCCCCTTAGTAACCTCACCTTATGTTCGTAAAAGATGAGCTCTCCATCCTGCGTGTCTTGCAGGGGCGCGTAGATACCAGTTACGTTGGGAGAGTTCCGGTAAGTATTGACTCTGAAGTCCCTTGCGGGATTGGTAAGTATCAAGTTCAAAGAGTTCAATGTGCCCGATGTTCACTCTTGTCCCCTTCCTTCCTTAAGTTGCAACTGAGTTTGTGAGAAGAAGGTCTTGTAGCTGGTAAGAGTCTGTGTTACCCAGCGCTGTGCGGTAACTATTGCATGCGCTAACGTGTTGTTTTTCTCCCTCTTTACAGATGCGGCATATGAAAATGTGGAGAGTTATGAAATAATACCGCCGGTGGTAAGTCTATGGTGGTAAGAGGTTGTATTTGTTGAATCCCTTGGCTCACCTTGTTTTTTCTTGTGTCCCCTAGGTGCAGGATTACGTCGAAGAAATGATGGAGACAGTGCCAGATCTAAAGATGCTGTGAGAACTGGTGAGTATGGCGCCGTGCTGGACCTGGCGAAGCGACGCGTGGAGGACTGATGTACTTTCCAGGTCCGGAGATGAAATGATTCCGGAATTAGGTGAGAAATTTGAAATAAGTTTGTTTTCTAACCTTGTCCTTTTCTTCTTCTTTATTCTAGGAGCTCCGGATTCGAGGCGGGCGTGGCAGAAGACTGGTGCTGGCTGCAGGCACGCGGGCGTGGGAGAAGACTGGATGCTGGCTGCAGGCACAGTGAGCGTCACGCTGCTGGATGCAGAATTACGCGAAGCATGTGCTGCTGTTCGGGTGTGGTTTAAATAGCCTCCAAAGTAGTTCCAGGTAAGAAGTTCCCTAGAGCCACGCCCGAGTAAAAAATAGTCCCTGTAACAAAATAGTCCCATCCAGGCCTCATGTAGGCTTGGACTCTTTTGCAGCATGGTCTGCATCAGGTAAGTAAAGTCTATGAGCCTGGCGCCTATGGCGCCAGGACTGATTTCTTTGATGAACCTGGCGCCTAAGGCGCCAGGACTGAACCCAAACAGTCCCTAGGCGGGGCTGCTGAGGTTTAAACAAATGTCTGGATGCCTGCTCCCGGAGCTGAGGGCCTTGGTCCTGATGCCCGGGGGTAGGCATCATGACAGCACTCCCCCCCAAGGCCCCTCCTAAAGTTGTTCTTCCCTCTGGCCCCGGTTTGTCTGGGAAGTTCCAATGGAATCTTTTCACCATCCGAGGTGCATGAACGTGGTCGCTAGCCTCCCATGATCTTTCTTGTGGTCCGTAGCCCTTCCAATCGATCAAATAAAAAGGTTTTGATTTAATCATCTTGGAGTCCAGGATATTTTTTACCTCGAATTCAGGTTCTCCATCTATCAAGATGGGATCAGGTGGTTTGGTTAATCTTGTCCCTGGTTGAACTGGTTTTAGAAGTGAAACATGAAAGACAGGATGAATTCGCATATTAGAGGGTAATTCCAATTTGACGGCCACCGGTTTGATAATGGCCTTAATGGTGTAAGGTCCCAAATATCTAGGATTAAAAGTCTGAGTTCCCTTCAGAGGTATATGTTTTGTAGCCAGCCAAACTTGATCCCCAGTTTGGTATTGTGGAGTTTCACTTCTATGTTGATCAGCATTTTTCTTGTATTTCTCTTTTGCTTGTTTCAAATGTTCTGTGGCTTGCTTAAAGGCTTGTGTAATAGTAGAGTGCAAATGACTAACTGCGGGCATTTCTAAGTGCTGAGGCAAATCAAGTTCTGAGGTTCGAGGGTGATGTACATATATGGTATAAAAAGGGCTTTGTCCGGTTCCTGAATGTACAGAGTTATTGTATGCGTACTCAGAAATCCATAAAATATCTTTCCAATTGCTTTCGGTCTGGTGTAGCATGCAGCGTAGGTACTGTTCAAGGGTCTGGTTGGTCCTTTCCATCTGACCATCGGTCAGGGGATGGTGACTTGTTGATAGCCTCACGTCGATTTGTGCCAGTTTACAACATTTCTTCCAAAAATGCGAGATAAATTGACTACCTCGGTCAGAAACCAATACGGAAGGGAATCCGTGTAATCGAACAATGTTTTCGAGGAACTCCTTGGCCAGAATCGAAGCAGAGGGTAATCCCTTTAAAGGAATAAAGTGGGCCATCTTGGAAAAAAGATCCACAATAACTAGGATGGTGTTAAATCCATTACAATGAGGTAGATCTGTAATAAAGTCTAAAGACAAGGTGTGCCATGGTGTAGGTGGAATATCCAAAGGTTGTAAAAGGCCAGCGGGTTTTTTCTTCTGGCTTTTGTTTTGGGCGCAAATGCCACAAGACATCACAAATGACTTTACATCTTTTCGCCAAGTGGGCCACCAGAACTGTCTCTTAATTTCTCAGTTTTTGCGATACCTGGGTGCCCTTCCATCGGGGTGTCATGGTAATTGGAGATGACTAGTTCTTGTATTTCCTTGTGTGGTAGAAATAGTCGTCCTTGATAGTAAGGTAGGTCATTGACGACGGAGTAGTCCGGGCCTTTCTTTACCCAGTCCTGCAGGGTTGCTGGATCGAAGAGTTGTTGGATTTTTGAATGAATATCTTCTAGTGTCTGTAAAGTAGTTATGCCAAGAATTCTTTGCTCGGGAATTATTGGCACCGGTTCCGGGTTTGCATATGCTTCTCCCATCCCTATTCGGGATAAGGCATCTGCTTTGCCATTTTTGCAGCCTGGTCGATAAGTGATCACAAAATCGAATTCGGCAAAGAACAATGCCCATCGAAGTGGTCGCGATGATTGGGCTTTGGCTGTTTTTAAATACTGCAGGTTCCGGTGATCGGTGATTACGGTAATAGTATGCCTGGCACCAAGAAGATAGTGCCGCCAAGCCTTAAAGGCGGATTTGATGGCTAATAGCTCTTTATCGGTAACCGCATAGTTTAACTCAGGTGCTGAGAACTTTCTGGACCAAAACGCTACTGGGTGAAGATGACCGGTTTCAGGATCCTTCTGGGACAGGACAGCTCCCATGGCTAAACTGGATGCATCAGTTTCTACTATGTATGGAAGCTCAGGGTGTGGATGCTTTAAGACAGGTGCTGATGTGAATTTCGCTTTCAGCTCTTGGAAGGCCTTTTCAGCCTCTTCGGTCCACAAGAAGCGTTTGTTTTTTCGCAAAAGTGCTGTGATGGGGTGTACAACATGGGAGAAGTCCGGAATGAATCTGCGGTAGAAATTAGCAAATCCAAGCATGCTTTGTACCCCTTTGACTGAACTGGGTGATGGCCACTTGAGAATTGCGTCCACCTTTCGGGAGTCCATTCGGACTCCTTTTGGAGTCGGGATAAATCCAAGAAATTCAACTTCCGTAGCATGAAAAACACATTTTTCCAATTTTGCATATAACTCGTGCTGGCATAGTTTCTCAAGGACTGCACGCACATGCTTAACATGGTCTGATTCTGAGGAGGAGTACACTAGAATATCATCTATGTATACGACGACACAGACGTCAATGAGTTCACGAAGGACATCATTCATAAAATACTGGAAGCCTGCTGGTGCATTGCACAACCTGAAGGGCATCACCTGATATTCGAATAATCCGTACTTGGTGCGAAAGGCAGTCTTCCATTCGTCGCCTTTCTTTACACGTACCAGATGATATGCCCCTCGGAGATCTAATTTAGTGTAGATGTAAGCGTCCTTTACTTGGTCTAGTAATTCGGGGATCAGAGGCAATGGGTATCTGTTTTTTACCGTAATCTGATTTAATGCGCGGTAATCTATGCACGTTCTAAGGTCACCTTCCTTTTTTGGCACGAAGAATAAAGCTGAGGATGCAGGAGACTTGGAAGGACGAATAAAGCCATTAGCAAGGTATTGGTCCAAGTATTGCCGTAGGTGACGATTTTCAGGTTCCGTGAGGGCGTAGATCCTACTGCATGGGGGTTGTGCACCGGGTAGGAGGTCGATTTGACAATCGTATGATCTGTGAGGAGGTAATGTATTGGCCTGTTCTTTTTGAAAAACATCCTGAAATTCTTGGTATTCCTGAGGTAACTGCACGATTGGGTTAACGACTGTAGCCAGGCGTTTGTTCAAAGTTTTCTCCGGGTAACAGGTGTGTGCACAATCCGGGAAGGTTATTCTCTTCTCTCGCCAATCTATACAAGGATTATGTGTTTCCAACCATGGCATCCCCAGTATTATCTGGAACTGTGGGGCTTTGATTAGATCAAACACAATAGTCTCTCGATGCCCATCTTGACTCAACAGTGTCATCTCTGTAGTGGAATGAGTTACAGGCCCCGAGGCAATCTCAGTTCCATCAACTGTGGTGATGACATCCGAAGTGGTCTTTTTGCAAAGAGATAGATTCATCCTTGACACCAATTCGTGGTCCATATAGTTTCCTACGGCCCCGCTATCTATGTATGCCCTTACTGCGTGCATACGTGATGGCTGCCTGGGATCAAGTAGGACCATTGGGATGATCAGATGCGAGGTCTGAGTGTCCTTCTTTAAGCTCGGCAAGCGGACCTCTACGCTTGTCGGGCGTGATCGTTTCCCGAATCAGGCTCTATGTGGCTTTTATCAGCAACTCCTACCACCTTCTTGGGTGGTTTTGTAGGGCAATCCCATAGAAAATGTCCTGAGGTTCCACAGTACAGACACAACTGCATCTGTCGTCTTCTTTCTCTTTCCTTTTGAGTTAAGGGTCCTTTAACCCCCCCCCCCCCGATCTGCATAGGTCCAGATGCATCTGTTCCTTTGGGGGCAACGTTGGGTTTAACCAATACCCGGTTCTCGAACTTAGCTCGATCAGTCTTTCGGTTCTGAAGTCGGTGGTCTAGCTGGACCACTAAGTCTATAAATTCTGTGCAATCCTGAGGTGGGTTCACAACTTGAGCCAAGACATCTTTGAGTTCTCCCCAAAGTCCACGATGAAACAATGTAATTCGTTTTTTCTCCGGCCACTGGTTTCCACCACCAACCTATTGAAGGTTGCAATATAGGTTAGCAGATCCTGGTTACCTTGTTGAAAGGATAGATGTTCTTTGTCCAGGGCTTGACCCTGTGAGTGTCTGGCGAATAGTTTTTCCATGCTCCTTTGAAAACCCTGAAAATCCCAGAGAAGAGGATCATCCTGGTTGACTAATGGAATGGACCAATCCGCTGCGCTGCCACTAAGATATGTCAATACAAAGGCTACTTTGGCTTGGTCATTTGGAAATGCTCCCGGTCTGCATAAAAAGTCCAAGCGGCATTGGGTCATAAACACGGCAAACCTTTTGGGGTCCCCAGCAAATCGTTCGGGTGGAGCGAACAGAATATTTCCTGGTAAAACCACTTGCACTGGATTGCTTGATGAAACAGGGGTTGGGTTTCCCCCATATCCAGGTAGGGGCCTTTGCCCAGCTTGGTTTTGCAGTAGTTGCCTAGCCAGATCATCCGTGCGCTCCTTTGAGACAATCAGTTCTCTCCTGAGGGCATTAGTCTCTTGTCGAGCGGCATGTACTTCCGCCCTAAGTTCCCCCAATAATTGGGCCAGTTGGTCGGTTTCCGAGGTTTCCATAACACCCGGGTGGGTATTTGTAGAGAGGCTTCGCGTTCTGTTACGCTCACCTGGACCCCACAGGGGTGTCGATCGGACCCGGACAGCTGCGGTCTCCTTCAACGTGATGCGTAGTGCAGAGATGACTGTATGGACTGGCCCGCCTAGTCTTGTCTGCTGGACCCGAAGAAGTATTTTCCTGCAAGTGGAGACAGGGATTAACCACCTGTGGGTTTTAGTGATGGCCTCCCAACTGTTCTCGCTCTCCCCCACTAATCACCTCGATATCCCCTTAGTAACCTCACCTTATGTTCATAAAAGATGAGCTCTCCATCCTGCGTGTCTTGCAGGGGCGCGTAGATACCAGTTACTTCACTGGTTTGAAGGCGTTGGGAGAGTTCCGGTAAGTATTGACTCTGAAGTCCCTGGCGGGATTAGTAAGTATCAAGTTCAAAGAGTTCAATGTGCCCGATGTTCACTCTTGTCCCCTTCCTTCCTTAAGTTGCAACTGAGTTCGTGAGAAGAAGGTCTCGTAGCTGCAGCTGGCGTTCAGGTAAGAGTCTGTGTTACCCAACGCTGTCCGGTAACTATTGCATGCATTAACGTGTTGTTTTTCTCCCTCTTTACAGATATGGCATATGAAAATGTGGAGAATTATGGAATAATACCGCTGGTGGTAAGTCTATGGTGGTAAGAGGTTGTATTTGTTGATTGCCTTGGCTCATCTTGTTTTTTCTTGTGTCCCCTAGGTGGCGTATTACGGCGAAGAAATGATGGAGACAGTGCCAGATCGAAAGATGCTGTGAGAACTGGTGAGTATGGCGCTGTGCTGGAGCTGACGAAGCGACGCGTGCAGGACTGATGTACTTTCCAGGTCCGGGGATGAAATGGTTCCGGAATTAGTTGAGGAATTTGAAATAAGTTTGTTTTCTAACCTTGTCCTTTTCTTCTTCTTTATTCTAGGAGCTCTGGATTCGAGGCGGGCGTGGCAGAAGACTGGTGCTGGATGCAGGCACGCGGGCGTGGCAGAAGACTGGATGCTGGCTTCAGGCACAGTGAGCGTCACGCTGCTGGATGCAGAATAACGCGAAGCATGTGCTGCTGTTCGGGTGTGGTTTAAATAGCCTCCAAAGTAGTTCCAGGTAAGAAGTTCCCTAGAGCCACGCCTGAGTAAAAAATAGTCCCTGTAACAAAATAGTCCCATCCAGGCCTCATGTAGGCTTGGACTCTTTTGCAGCATGGTCTGCATCAGGCAAGTAAAGTCTATGAGCCTGGCGCCTATGGCGCCAGGACTGATTTCTATGATGAGCCTGGCGCCTAAGGCGCCAGGACTGAACCCAGACAGCCCCTAGCCGGGGCTGCTGAGGTTTAAACAAATGTCTCGATGCCTGCTACTGGAGCTGAGGGCCTTGGTCCTGATGCCCGGGGGTAGGCATCGTGGCACTGTAATTCCTTCTCTACTTGCTCCCGACGATGGAAAGGGATTCGTCGATACTTTAGGGCCGTGGGCCAAATTGTGTCATCAATGTGTAGACGCACCGGGGGAGCCTTCAACTTGCCCACCCCTTGAAAAAGGCTGGAAAACTCGTACAGTAACTGTTCTATGTCCACCTGGTACACCTCGAGGGCAAAATGCACAAGGTCCAGTGCCTCTGACGCAGCAAAGCTTAGCAGGGAGTGCGGGCTCACGTCAGTGATGAAAAATCGTGCCTTGATGGTCCTGGCATCCGAGTTACGGGCGCCACAAACACCCCTTGAATGAGTAGTGGTGTCTCACCCCCAAAAGTGAATATCTTTGCCTTTGACACATCCAATGGTGGCGGGCCCGGGATGGCCTTGTAGTGGTCGGTGGCAAGTACACAAACAGAGGCTCCGGTGTCAATCAGTACCTGGGTGGGGGCACCTTGAATGTCTACAACGCACATAGGCTGCCTCCTTTTCTTCACTCCTGTCGCGAGATTGGAAATAAAGAAGATTTCCTCCTCCTCTTCCTCTTCTTCCGCGATATTGAGTCTTTGAGTGTCCTGCTCCAGTGTAGCGATGGAGCGTTGTCTCCTAAAGCCACCTCTGCTCGCCCTTGCCGGCTCACGGTGCGTGGTTATCGGGGCAGCTGCGTGACACATCCTGGCATAATGACCGGGATTGTTGCACCTGCCACAGACCCTTGACTTGGCGGGACAGTCTTTGGAGTGGGGCAAATCATATCCACAGTACTGACATATGGCCGCAGACCCATGCGCAGGAGCCGCCTCCTGGCGCTTCTGGCTCCAGCAAGCTTTTGACGTAGCTTGTTTTCCTACTGCAAATGCCTCTTCACATTTTCTGGGGCGCACTGCAGCGTCCATCTTCGCGCCTCTCATCTCGGCCAGCTCATACACTCTGCCTCTGTCCAATATTTGAGCTAGAGTCATACCTGCTTCCCGCAGTATCTGCTTCTGTAGCTTGCCTGAACTGCAACCTTGGATCACCTGATTGCGAACCATGACTTCTTCGTTGTCCCACCTGCAGGTGGTTGCCATCTGTCGCAGACGTGCGCAGAACTGATCAAGAGATTCCTCCTCACGCTGCTTCTCACCGCACATGAGAAATCGATCGAAGTCCACATTGGATAATGGAATAAAATAGTTTTGAAGCGCCGTTTTGACGGCCGCATACGTCACTACCAGAAGGTTTAGGGACTCATAGATGCGGAGAACATCCATCCCCGCTGAATAGAGCAGTGTGGCTCTTTTGGCATCATCATTTGTCACTCCAGTTGCTGTGAAATACATATCTAATTTCTTGATCCACAGGAGCCATTTTGGGCCCAATTTTGAAGGTGGGCCAGAAGTGTCAAATTCCTGCATTGGTAGCAACGAGCCATGTTGCCTACGCACCACCGTCGGTGCCGCAGATGCTTCTCCATCACTGTCCGTCATCTTCACAGGTCGCACAGGCACCCCAGTCTGATGGCAGAGGCCGCAAACCTGACTTAGACAGATGTTGACGTACCTGGATTCGTGAGCTGTGGCCCTGTGGTGCTGGGGTGATGATCCCCTCCAACACCTGGTTGGCAATCAGACCCTGGTTGATCCTCCTGGCACCCTGCCACCAAGAACCTGTGGTATCAGGTCAGACTGCAGTCCTCATGGGCTGGAAGATTGCAAAAGTTCAAAAAATTGAGGTGATGCTATCCCTCAGAACGTGGGCAGCGCACGAGCACCCTTGCAGGCCGCTGCTGCCTCACGCGCTGAAAATAACATGGCAGCCATTGCTCGCTTCGGGTCCGGGATGCATACTGAAGAAAATGCTCATGGTTGACATGCTTGCGTGTGTCGAACGCTTCCTCCGTCGCCTCCTGCCTTGTTGCCAATGTGATGGGCGCACCCGTGCCTCGGGCCGCCTTGTACTCACACACGCATGCATGCACACTGGAAGTAACGACACACACGTCTATGCTTTCCAAGGTTCCGGTGGCATATGCCGCACGGACCGTCTTTATTGGTACCGCGCATGCGCGGCCCAAAACGAGGCTTGCGCATGCGCGCCTTCTAACTAAAGATGTCACAGATGTTGCTTATAATTTTTGCAGGTTGCTTGTTGCGGTTTTTGTCTGCTTATTGCCCCTATTAAGCGGTTATTGTGGCGCTTGTTCATTAATAGGGGTAATAAGTGGACAAACACTGCAACAAGCAGAACCACTGTGGGCCTGCTTCATTAGTAAATTTCCCTGGGCCTGTCGGCCTTCTTATCTTCATTTAATTCCCTGCTGCTAATGAAATTCAGCAGCAGGGGTCACTGTCAGCGCCGAAGAAGGACAGCAATAAGCCACTGGGAAGTTGACTCCTAGGAGTGAACTTCCCCATCCTTAGTGGGGCAGGTTCACAGCTTGTTGCCGAGAAAGTTTAAATTTGTATTTGTGCAAGGAAGACTCAGGGGAACAGACGAAGCGTGTCTACAAGTGTCTGCAGGTGGGAGAAGAGGTGGCTGCAGGGAGGTGAGGAGGAGTGAAACAGGTTGCACTAGCTGAAAAAGTAACAGCAGAAGAGAGGGCTACAGATGGAGAAAGTGTATGGGTGATGGGTGGGATAAGTAAAGTTAACGTACCACATAGGGAGCAACAGTACTTTGGTACTTTGTATACAACCGGATGCCTCCGAGTAAGGACTGTGTAGCAAACTTTATACTAAATAAATTATTTTCATTTTGTATATGGACTATGCACAATCTAGAATTTTTTTCTAAAAAGATACACACTTTTCAAATACGTAACAAGTATGGAAAGATAACTTTAAATGCATGAGTAACATCATCTCTGCTGACGCTGCAGCGCACTGCATTCAGTCAGCATCCTCAGCTGCATCCTGCACAGACACATCAGTGCAACATCAGCCTCCATGCAGAACTCTAAAGCCTACCTGCTGATGCTGCACGGAACCCTGCTACACGCGCTGGCCTGAAGCCCAAACGCCTTCCTCTGTCACTCTAGAACGCCATGCGTCACACACTGTGAAGTAACACTGCACCCCACAAAGCACTTGCAACACTCCACAACACCTACTATATTCAAGGTGCACATAACGCAGTATCCTAAAGTGCCGTTGGACGGTTTTTTTCTCCACAGACCCTCTACCAGATACCTTTTATTATTGGTCCTTACCCACACATCTACACAGCCTTTATAAGACGCGTTACCATTTCCAGCACGGAACATTACTTTATTGCTGCTTCTAGCATCCAATGCCAGCAATCATTTACCCAGCATGCACAGATATTAAACTCACTGTAATTGAAGGTATGCCATAGACCTAGGGTCACAGAAGATGGTGGTCAAGGTTGTCAGTTACACAGAGAAGATAAATAGTTTACAACAGTGTTCGTGGCCATAAAAATCATAAAGTGGGGAAAAATCCCTACTCTAGAGTATGCTTCTAGAACGCCCTTTTTTCGCAAAATTCCGAGACCATAGATACATTTACAGGCCGATTCATGGAATAATTAGCGCGGCGCAAGTGGGCAAAAACGTGCGAATCGCAGTGGAATAGCGAAAATCGCAGTGCAAGTGCGAAAATCTCACGAAAAGCAGCGCACATCGATTCATGGAAGGCCGTGCGCGAGAAAACCAGCGGATGTGCGATAAAAAAGTGCGTGGCGCACGTTGGCGCACAGGCCATCTAACTGCGTGCGCCAGGTCACAGCGAAAATCGCACAGGCCACAGCGAAAATCGCACATAGCGCGGCGCACGCAACAAAAGTAGGCGGAACACGGGCGTAACACTCGGAATGGGGAACAACTTGCCAAAACGTGGGCGTCACGGGGGAAGTACAAGGCACAAGTGCGCGGAACGCCCACACGCTCGCCTACAACACGTATTCATGGAATAGAATAGGGCAAAAAAGCGCATGCTCAAACCAGCGCACAGGCACAAACACGACCGCCACAAGAAAGCAGGCGGTAGCGTCTCTGCGGCTGTAAGAAATGTGCGCCAAAAGGTGCGCCAACAAATAGCACCTATATACTGCCATGATGAATGTCCTATACTGTGGCCCTCCAGGACAAATGACGTGCAAAGGGGTACCCACAAACACGGACACCCGCTGACAAAAAATACGTGTGCGTGTATACCGGGGTGCGCGGGAAGTCTCACACGCGATTTGGCCGGGTACGTGGATTTCAGGGGTGCGCGGGAAGTTCCACACGCGATTTCATCAGGGTACGTGTATTTCAGGGGTGCGCGAGAAGTTCCACACGCGATTGGCCCAGTGCGAGCAGGGTACGTGTATTTCAGGGGTGCGCGGGAAGTTCCACACGCGATTTCAGCAGGGTATGTGTATTTCAGGGGTGCGCGGGAAGTTCCACACGCGATTTCATCAGGGTACGTGTATTTCAGGGGTGCGCGGGAAGTTCCACACGCGATTGGCCCAGTGCGAGCAGGGTACGTGTATTTCAGGGGTGCGCGGGAAGTTCCACACGTGATTTCAGCAGAGTATGTGTATTTCAGGGGTGCGCGGGAAGTTGCACACGCGATTTCATCAGGGTACGTGTATTTCAGGGGTGTGCGGGAAGTTCCACACGCGATTGGCCCAGTGCGAGCAGGGTAAGTGTATTTCAGGGGTGCGCGGGAAGTTCCACACGCGATTTCAGCAGGGTATGTGTATTTCAGGGGTGCGCGGGAAGTTCCACACGCGATTTCATCAGGGTACGTGTATTTCAGGGGTGCGCGGGAAGTTCCACACGCGATTGGCCCAGTGCGAGCAGGGTACGTGTATTTCAGGGGTGCGCGGGAAGTTCCACACGCGATTGTCCCAGTGCGAGCAGGGTACGTGTATTTCAGGGGTGCGCGGGAAGTTGCACACGCGATTTCAGCAGGGAATGTGTATTTCAGGGGTTCTGGGGAGTACTACACGTGAATTGGCCGTGTGGGTCCTCCCAGGTGTTCGCTCCACAACCTCCACGGCCCCTGCAGGCAGCCCACACCACGGGGGACTACCCTGCACCCCTGCTCATGTCCCGCAGGCAGCCCATCCACCATGGGCATGCCCCCCAGCCAACCCACATGTCACCTTGCACTACTGATCAACAATGCATGTCTCCCACCACCCCCACCCCCCAGCCACCAGGGGCACCCACCACCAGGCCCCCACTCATGTCTCCCACCACCCCCACCACTCTGCCACCATGGGCAGCCCCCACCAGGCCCCCACCCATGTCTCCCACCACCCCCACCCCCCAGCAGTGCAGGGGCACCCTCCACCAGGCCCCCACTCATGTCTCCCACCACCCCCACCCCCCAGCAGTGCAGGGGCAGCCTCCACCAGGCCCCCACTCATGTCTCCCACCACCCCCACCCCCCCAGCAGTGGAGGGGCAGCCTCCACCAGGCCCCCACTCATGTCTCCCACCACCCCCACCCCCAGCAGTGCAGGGGCAGCCTCCACCAGGCCCCCACTCATGTCTCCCACCACCCCCACCCCCCAGCAGTGCAGGGGCAGCCTCCACCAGGCCCCCACTCATGTCTCCCACCACCCCCACCCCCCAGCCACCAGGGGCAGCCTCCACCAGGCCCCCACTCATGTCTCCCACCACCCCCACCCCCCAGCAGTGCAGGGGCAGCCTCCACCAGGCCCCCACTCATGTCTCCCACCACCCCCACTCCCCAGCCACCAGGGGCACCCTCCACCAGGCCCCCACTCATGTCTCCCACCACCCACACCCCCCTGCCACCATGGGCAGCCTCCACCAGGCCCCCACTCATGTCTCCCACCACCCCCACCCCCCAGCCACCAGGGGCAGCCTCCACCAGGCCCCCACTCATGTCTCCCACCACCCCCACCCCCCTGCCACCATGGGCAGCCCCCACCAGGCCCCCACCCATGTCTCCCACCACCCCCACCCCCCAGCCACCAGGGGCACCCTCCACCAGGCCCCCACTCATGTCTCCCACCACCCCCACCCCCCAGCAGTGCAGGGGCAGCCTCCACCAGGCCCCCACTCATGTCTCCCACCACCCCCACCCCCCAGCCACCAGGGGCACCCTCCACCAGGCCCCCGCTCATGTCTCCCACCACCCTCACCCTCCAGCAGTGCAGGGGCAGCCTCCACCAGGCCCCCGCTCATGTCCCCCACCACCCCCACCCCCCAGCAGTGCAGGGGCAGCCTCCACCAGGCCCCCTCTCATGTCTCCCACCACCCAGCCACCAGGGGCACCCTCCACCAGGCCCCCACTCATGTCTCCCACCACCCCCACCCCCCTGCCACCATGGGCAGCCTCCACCAGGCCCCCACTCATGTCTCCCACCACCCCCACCCCCCAGCCACCAGGGGCAGCCTCCACCAGGCCCCCACTCATGTCTCCCACCACCCCCACCCCCCTGCCACCATGGGCAGCCCCCACCAGGCCCCCACTCATGTCTCCCACCACCCCCACCCCCCAGCAGTGCAGGGGCAGCCTCCACCAGGCCCCCACTCATGTCTCCCACCACCCCCACCCCCCAGCCACCAGGGGCAGCCTCCACCAGGCCCCCACTCATGTCTCCCACCACCCCCACCCCCCAGCAGTGCAGGGGCAGCCTCCACCAGGCCCCCACTCATGTCTCCCACCACCCCCACCCCCCAGCAGTGCAGGGGCAGCCTCCACCAGGCCCCCACTCATGTCACCCACCACCCCCACCCCCCAGCCACCAGGGGCACCCTCCACCAGACCCCCACTCATGTCTCCCACCACCCCCACCCCCCTGCCACCATGGGCAGCCTCCACCAGGCCCCCACTCATGTCTCCCACCACCCCCACCCCCCAGCCACCAGGGGCAGCCTCCACCAGGCCCCCACTCATGTCTCCCACCACCCCCACCCCCCAGCAGTGCAGGGGCAACCTCCACCAGGGCCCCACTCATGTCTCCCACCACCCCCACCCCCCAGCAGTGCAGGGGCAGCCTCCACCAGGCCCCCACTCATGTCTCCCACCACCCCCACCCCCCAGCAGTGCAGGGGCAGCCTCCACCAGGCCCCCACTCATGTCTCCCACCACCCCCACCCCCCAGCAGTGCAGGGGCAGCCTCCACCAGGCCCCCACTCATGTCTCCCACCACCCCCACCCCCCAGCCACCAGGGGCAGCCTCCACCAGGCCCCCACTCATGTCTCCCACCACCCCCAACCCCCAGCAGTGCAGGGGCAGCCTCCACCAGGCCCCCACTCATGTCTCCCACCACCCCCACCCCCCAGCAGTGCAGGGGCAGCCTCCACCAGGCCCCCACTCATGTCTCCCACCACCCCTACCCCCCAGCCACCAGGGGCACCCTCCACCAGGCCCCCACTCATGTCTCCCACCACCCCCACCCCCTGCCACCATGGGCAGCCTCCACCAGGCCCCCACTCATGTCTCCCACCACCCCCACCCCCCAGCCACCAGGGGCAGCCTCCACCAGGCCCCCACTCATGTCTCCCACCACCCCCACCCCCCTGCCACCATAGGCAGCACCCACCAGGCCCCCACCCATGTCTCCCACCACCCCCACCCCCCAGCCACCAGGGGCACCCTCCACCAGGCCCCCACTCATGTCTCCCACCACCCCCACCCCCCAGCCTCCAGGGGGACCCTCCACCAGGCCCCCACTCATGTCTCCCACCACCCCCACCCCCCTGCCACCATGGGCAGCCTCCACCAGGCCCCCACTCATGTCTCCCACCCCCCCACCCCCCAGCCACCAGGGGCAGCCTCCACCAGGCCCCCACTCATGTCTCCCACCACCCCCACCCCCCTGCCACCATGGGCAGCCCCCACTCATGTCTCCCACCACCCCCACCCCCCAGCAGTGCAGGGGCAGCCTCCACCAAGCCCCCACTCATGTCTCCCACCACCCCCACCCCCCAGCCACCAGGGGCAGCCTCCACCAGGCCCCCACTCATGTCTCCCACCACCCCCACCCCCCAGCAGTGCAGGGGCAGCCTCCAAAAGGCCCCCACTCATGTCTCCCACCACCCCCACCCCCCAGCAGTGCAGGGGCAGCCTCCACCAGGCCCCCACTCATGTCTCCCACCACCCCCACCCCCCAGCAGTGCAGGGGCAGCCTCCACCAGGCCCCCACTCATGTCTCCCACCACCCCCACCCTCAGCAGTGCAGGGGCAGCCTCCACCAGGCCCCCACTCATGTCTCCCACCACCCCCACCCCCCAGCAGTGCAGGGGCAGCCTCCACCAGGCCCCCACTCATGTCTCCCACCACCCCCACCCCCCAGCAGTGCAGGGGCAGCCTCCATCAGGCCCCCACTCATGTCTCCCACCACCCCCACCCCCCAGCAGTGCAGGGGCAGCCTCCACCAGGCCCCCACTCATGTCTCCCACCACCCCCACCCCCCAGCCACCAGGGGCACCCTCTACCAGGCCCCCACTCATGTCTCCCACCACCCCCACCCCCCTGCCACCATGGGCAGCCTCCACCAGGCCCCCACTCATGTCTCCCACCACCCCCACCCCCCAGCCACCAGGGGCAGCCTCCACCAGGCCCCCACTCATGTCTCCCACCACCCCCACCCCCCTGCCACCATGGGCAGCCCCCACCAGGCCCCCACCCATGTCTCCGCCCACCCCCACCCTCCAGCCACCAGGGGCACCCTCCACCAGGCCCCCACTCATGTCTCCCACCACCCCCACCCCCAGCCACCAGGGGCAGCCTCCACCAGGCCCCCACTCATGTCTCCCACCACCCCCACCCCCCTGCCACCATGGGCAGCCTCCACCAGGCCCCCACTCATGTCTCCCACCACCCCCACCCCCAGCCACCAGGGGCAGCCTCCACCAGGCCCCCACTCATGTCTCCCACCACCCCCACCCCCCTGCCACCATGGGCAGCCCCCACCAGGCCCCCACTCATGTCTCCCACCACCCCCACCCCCAGCAGTGCAGGGGCAGCCTCCACCAGGCCCCCACTCATGTCTCCCACCACCCCCACCCCCAGCCACCAGGGGCAGCCTCCACCAGGCCCCCACTCATGTCTCCCACCACCCCCACCACCAGCAGTGCAGGGGCAGCCTCCACCAGGCCCCCACTCATGTCTCCCACCACCCCCACCCCCCAGCAGTGCAGGGGCAGCCTCCACCAGGCCCCCACTCATTTCTCCCACCACCCCCACCCCCCAGCCACCAGGGGCACCCTCCACCAGGCCCCCACTCATGTCTCCCACCACCCCCACCCCCCAGCCACCAGGGGCAGCCTCCACCAGGCCCCCACTCATGTCTCCCACCACCCCCACCCCCCAGCAGTGCAGGGGCAGCCTCCACCAGGCCCCCACCCATGTCTCCCACCACCCCCACCCCCCAGCCACAAGGGGCACCCTCCACCAGGCCCCCACTCATGTCTCCCACCACCCCCACCCCCCAGCCACCAGGGGCAGCCTCCACCAGGCCCCCACTCATGTCTCCCACCACCCCCACCCCCCTGCCACCATGGGCAGCCTCCACCAGACCCCCACTCATGTCTCCCACCACCCCCACCCCCCAGCCACCAGGGGCAGCCTCCACCAGGCCCCCACTCATGTCTCCCACCACCCCCACCCCCCAGCAGTGCAGGGGCAGCCTCCACCAGGCCCCCACTCATGTCTCCCGCCACCCCCCAGCAGTGCAGGGGCAGACTCCACCAGGCCCCCACTCATGTCTCCCACCACCCCCACCCCCCAGCCACCAGGGGCAGCCTCCACCAGGCCCCCACTCATGTCTCCCACCACCCCCACCCACCAGCAGTGCAGGGGCAGCCTCCGCCAGGCCCCCACTCATGTCTCCCACCACCCCCACCCCCCAGCAGTGCAGGGGCAGCCTCCACCAGGCCCCCACTCATGTCTCCCACCACCCCCACCCCCCAGCAGTGCAGGGGCAGACTCCACCAGGCCCCGACTCATGTCTCCCACCACCCCCACCCCCCAGCCACCAGGGGCAGCCTCCACCAGGCCCCCACTCATGTCTCCCACCACCCCCACCCACCAGCAGTGCAGGGGCAGCCTCCGCCAGGCCCCCACTCATGTCTCCCACCACCCCCACCCCCCAGCAGTGCAGGGGCAGCCTCCACCAGGCCCCCACTCATGTCTCCCACCACCCCACCCCCCATCCACCAGGGGCACCCTCCACCAGGCCCCCACTCATGTCTCCCAACACCCCCACCCCCCTGCCACCATGGGCAGCCTCCACCAGGCCCCCACTCATGTCTCCCACCACCCCCACCTCCCAGCAGTGCAGGGGCAGCCTCCACCAGGCCCCCACTCATGTCTCCCACCACCCACACCCCCCAGCAGTGCAGGGGCAGCCTCCACCAGGCCCCCACTCATGTCTCCCACCACCCCCACCCCCCAGCCACCAGGGGCACCCTCCACCAGGCCCCCACTCATGTCTCCCACCACCCCCACCCCCCTGCCACCATGGGCAGCCTCCACCAGGCCCCCACTCATGTCTCCCACCACCCCCACCCCCCAGCCACCAGGGGCAGCCTCCACCAGGCCCCCACTCATGTCTCCCACCACCCCCACCCCCCAGCAGTGCAGGCATAGCTCTCAACCATTTGTGTCACAAAGGCGGGTGAAATCACCCGATTTTGTTTTTGGCGGGTGAGACGCCCATTGGAATGAATGGGCGTGCAGGAGGCTTGGTGGGTGAGTCCGCCCTTTACAAGGCGGGTGACACCCGCCAAAAGCGTGTGAGTTGAGAGCTATGGTGCAGGGGCAGCCTCCACCAGGCCCCCACTCATCTCTCCCACCACCCCCACCCCCCAGCAGTGCAGGGGCAGCCTCCACCAGGCCCCCACTCATGTCTCCCACCACCCCCACCCCCCAGCAGTGCAGGGGCAGCCTCCACCAGGCCCCCACTCATGTCTCCCACCACCCCCACCCACCAGCAGTGCAGGGGCAGCCTCCACCAGGCCCCCACTCATGTCTCCCACCACCCCCACCCCCCAGCCACCAGGGGCAGCCTCCACCAGGCCCCCACTCATGTCTCCCACCACCCCCACCCCCCTGCCACCATGGGCAGCCTCCACCAGGCCCCCACTCATGTCTCCCACCACCCCCACCCCCCAGCCACCAGGGGCAGCCTCCACCAGGCCCCCACTCATGTCTCCCACCACCCCCACCCCCCTGCCACCATGGGCAGCCCCCACCAGGCCCCCACCCATGTCTCCCACCACCCCCACCCCCCAGCCACCAGGCGCACCCTCCACCAGGCCCCCACTCATGTCTCCCACCACCCCCACCCCCCAGCAGTGCAGGGGCAGCCTCCACCAGGCCCCCACTCATGTCTCCCACCACCCCCACCCCCCAGCCACCAGGGGCAGCCTCCACCAGGCCCCCACTCATGTCTCCCACCACCCCCACCCCCCCAGCAGTGCAGGGGCAGCCTCCACCAGGCCCCCACTCATGTCTCCCACCACCCCCACCCCCCAGCAGTGCAGGGGCAGCCTCCACCAGGCCCCCACTCATGTCTCCCACCACCCCACCCCCCAGCCACCAGGGGCACCCTCCACCAGGCCCCCACTCATGTCTCCCACCACCCCCACCCCCCTGCCACCATGGGCAGCCTCCACCAGGCCCCCACTCATGTCTCCCACCACCCCCACCCCCCAGCCACCAGGGGCAGCCTCCACCAGGCCCCCAGTCATGTCTCCCACCACCCCCACCCCCTGCCACCATGGGCAGCCCCCACCAGGCCCCCACCCATGTCTCCCACCACCCCCACCCCCCAGCCACCAGGGGCACCCTCCACCAGGCCCCCACTCATGTCTCCCACCACCCCCACCCCCCTGCCACCATGGGCAGCCTCCACCAGGCCCCCACCCATGTCTCCCACCACCCCCACCCCCCAGCAGTGCAGGGGCACCCTCCACCAGGCCCCCACTCATGTCTGCCACCACCCCCACCCCCCAGCAGTGCAGGGGCAGCCTCCACCAGGCCCCCACTCATGTCTCCCACCACCCCCACCCCCCAGCAGTGCAGGGGCAGCCTCCACCAGGCCCCCACTCATGTCTCCCACCACCCCCACCCCCCTGCCACCATGGGCAGCCCCCACCAGGTCCTCACAATCCCCAATCATGTGCGTAATGGTCAGCCTCCATAGCCAAAAAGCCCTACCAAGTAACCCATTCACCCACATGGAAATGGAAATCACATGTTACACCCCCAATGTTCATGAAGCTAATGAACCCATGTCCGTCACACACAATGGTTGCAATTGAATGGGAAAACACCCAACATGACAGGCATGAAACCAATGAGATGATACCACACAGTGAAGTATGGAAACAAAATTGTATTGAAAAAAATAAAGAATGCTAAAGAAAGGAAACAAACTACAATGGGAATGAGAAAGAATAAGCTGCATGTCCGTATAAAAAAAAAAAACTGCAAATCAGAATCCAAAAAAATGTCGTCCAAAGTCAAATGTAAAAAAATCTCTATGCAATAAAGAACTATGTAAAAAACTACCAAGGGTCCATGAGCCCAACTGAACAAAGGAAACCTACTAAAAAACCTAACTAAAAATCAACTATATACAAAAAGTGGAGCAGTGTCCGTCGACTCCAAATCATAATAAGAAACAAAGGAAACCTAAAACTAAAGAACTATATACAAAGGCGGCGGGCAAGTCCAGCGGCTCACTCCGTGGTGTCCCGGGCCAGGGCATCATCGAACTCCTGTTCGATGTCCCGGAGGCGGTCCAGTTCCATGGCCCCGAGGGTCCGCAGGGACGACGCCGTGTCCTCCTCCAACCCCCTGCGGATTGCCTCGAGGCACTCGGCCCGCCTCAGGGCCCTCCGCACGGAGTTCTCCGCCCTGACCATTGTGAGCCGCGCCTCTTCCGCCCGCCGCCGCTCCGCACCTATGGCGTGGCCCAACCGCTGCCACACGGAAGACACTCTCTGTCCTGGGTCCCCCTGGCCTCCGGCCGATGCCTGCCCCTCCGATGTCGAAAGCCCCGAGCCTTCATGTCTCCCACCATGTTGCTGCTGCTGCTCTGCCTCTGCCCGTGCACTGCCTCCTGCTGCCTGCACATCCTCCGCCGGCTGGGGTGCAGTTGTTGATGTGGCCACCCCTGCTGGACCTCCGACTCCCGACTGTGGCAGGGATGCCTCCTCCACCAGCCTGGCCGCACCGTCAGAGGCAGCTCCACAGGGCACCCAGGTGACTGATAGGTGGGAATATGGCACAGAGGACGACTCGCGCGTAGGGGGTCCAGTTGAGGAGGGGATCGGAGCAAGCCCCATCAGACGGAGGAATCCGGCCTGGGTGACCTGTCCCAGCAGGCTGACGTGGTCAACAAGCCATTCGAGATGACGTGCAGTCTCTCCATGAAAAGACTGCAGGTCACCTCGCATGGCCCGTTGACGCAACGCCACACCAGCCAGGACAGGCTCAACCCGGACCTGGATGGCCACGTCCGCAGGCAGAGGAAGGCCAGTTGACGTCAGCTCATCCCCTGCCTGAAAACGGGTCTGGACGTAGGCATCCCTGCTGGTGCAAGATGATGCAGGGACAGGATCGGGGACAGGATTGCACACAGGCACCTCCGCGGCGGCCTGTGCTGCCTCCTGTCCCTGGTCCTGCACTGCACCACTAGCACCAGTGGGATCCCCACCTCCAGACCCCGTCTCTGGTGCTTGCACGGCCTCCTCCTCCACCAAACCCCCCACCAACCTGGATGACTCCGTGCCATCTTCCCCTGTTGGGCCCTGTGGGGTCCCAGCTGCCCCTTCTGCTGCCGAGGAGTCCAACTGCAACCTCCGCCTCTTGGACCTCCCCCCGGCAGCTGTGGCCTGGGACGCGGCACCGGACTCCTCACTCCCCGACGAGATGACAACAAGGGAGGGGAGCCGGGCCTTGCGTCTCCGGCTGGCGGTCGGATCCCCGCCGCTGTGCTCCACAGCACCTTCTCCGCCCTCTTCATCAGTTGACGCTGCAGACAGGAAGAAACAAAACACAGGCATCAGGGCACTGTACAATGGACACATACACACATGACAGTTGCACATGAGTGGCATTGGCAAACCTCAGACATGTCATCACAATCCCCAACACACATGTCATTGCAACTCGCACACATGAGCCATACCACAGCCATATCGCAACTGCCACCACCATCCCTACACATACAACAGCATCAGCAGCCAAAGGGGAGCCAGACATCACATGCAACACAGGAAGTGCACCACACATGTACACACACCACCACACTTGCATGCATGTGTACACCTCTGCCAAGTGTCGCACTGTTCAGACGGGCATCCATGTCACATCTGCCAATCAGGCTTCCACATACCGCTGTCACATGCATCCATGTTGCATCACTGTTGCACCCTTGTCAAATACACACACATGCACATGTACACAGTGCTCATACATGCAGCCGAAAACAACATACATGCGTGACATCACGGACATGTCTACTTACATACACATTCATCCAAACATGTGTGCACGCACAACTGCATTTGCCATGCAAGCCTACACACACAAGCACCATCCATGTCTCACACATTACAGCCCTCGCATGTGTCAGCCCCACGGCCCTGTACACCCCCACCCATACTCGACCCCATACAAACAGATGTGCAACCTGCACAATACCGAATAATCACCACACGCACTGCTCACAATCAGGATGCATGTACACTCACCGCTCGACTCCAGACGGGTCTGCTTCTCTAGGACCTGGACGTGGAGCGCTGGGGATATGCGTTCCAGGACCCCCATCTGTTCTTCCGCAAGTGGCCCCGGCGCCCCTTGGCATCCGCTGCCTTCAAGAGGCGCCGGGCCTTGTTCAGGGTCCTGGACCTGAAGTCCTCCCAGCGCTTCCTGACATGTTGTAAGTCCCGGACTGCCACCCCCTCCGCGTTGATGGCAGTCACGATGTCAGTCCAGATCCGAGTCCGTCCTTCCTTGTCGGCGCGGGAACTTCCGAAGAGGGCATCATACTGCCCCAGGACTTGCTCCACCAGGACACCAACTTCGGTGGCACTGAAGCTGGTGCCCCTCTGCCTCTCTGGCCGGGGGTTGTCAGTGGTCACAGATGGTGTTTGCCCCGACATGACAACCCCAGAGGCAGGAGTGGGTGGGCAACTGGGTCCTGGGGCTGGGCTGTGGAGCGATGGAATTCCAGGCGGGAGTCTTCGGTTCCAGCAGGGGTGGTCACAGCAACAGCACCCCTGGCTGATGTGCAGGCAGCAAATGGCAGTGCACGTGGGCAGCAGGCAGTCAGGCAGCAGCAGATGGCAGGTGGGAGCGTGCTCGGGGCTCTGGGGGGCAGTAGTTCGGCCTTCTGGGCAGGAGCGTGGTCTTCCGTGTGCTTACGCGTGGCCAGCTTGGTACGGAGTGATTTGGCACGAGAAAATCCTGCACGTCAGCGTGAAAATCGAGGAAAGGCCCTTAGCGCGTAAGCGCGTCAGCACACATACGCGATTCTATTGGACCAAAGGCCCTCAGCGCGTAAACGCGTCAGCACGCATACGTGATTCTATTGGACCAAAGGCCCTCAGCGCGTAAACGCGTCAGCACGCATACGCGATTCTATTGGACCAAAGGCCCTCAGCGCGTAAACGCGTCTGTGACGTGACCCGCACGGGTGTTTCCCACACACCACGTGATGACAGAGCACACGTGGAAAGACTGCACATCAGAGTGTCATCGCGTGTAATTGGACAGCACGTCAGAGTGTCATCGCGTGTAATTGGACAAAAGTGCGCGTACACGCGATTGGCCTATGTACGTGTATATCAGGGGTGCGCGGACACTTACACATGCAAGTACGTCAGCGCACTTGTATCCCGGGTTGCGCGGGAATTTCCACACGCTATTGGACTGGGTACTGGATTTCAGGGGTGCGCGGGTCACACGCTCGCCTACAACACGCGCAACGCATTAATTTGCGCGCTAACAAAATAACAAGCTCAGACCCAGGATGAACATACCGTTCTAGCAGCAGTGGGCGTGGCCTACCAAAGGAGGAGGAGGAGGATAGTCAGGGCCAGAATATTCACACCCAGAACCAGCCTTTTCGGGATGCCTGATGACCAGGTGCATGGGAGGTACAGGTTTCCACCACACATTATACTGGACCTGGTGAGTGAGTGGGAGGATGACCTCACATCACCCCACCCTGTGCTCCCAAGCACTCAGCCCCCTGGAGAAGGTCCTCAATGTACTGCACTTCTTAGCCACTGGATCATTTCAGCGGACAAGTGCCATTGTGGGTGGTGTATCACAGGCCACCCAGTCACGCTGCCTACACCAGGTCTTGAACATCATCACTGCACGCCCATCAGTCCGCAGGCACATATACCTGCCCAGAACCCCTGCAGAAAGGCATGCTGCCGCCCTGGATTTTTACGCTGTGGCACGATTCCCCAAAGTGCTAGGTGCCATCAACTGCACCCATGTGGCTCTACGTCCCCCCAGGGCATCTGAGCACATCTATAGGAACCGCAAGCACTGGCATTCCATCAACGTGCAGGTAGTATGTAATGCCAAGGGAATCATCACCTCAGTATATGCCAACTATCCCGGGTCAACCCACGACAGCTTCATTTACCGAATGTCCACCCTAAGCCGGGACCTAGAATCTGGGCGGCATGGCGATACATGGCTGCTTGGTGAGTATGAATGCCACTGCACATGCATGCATGTCAGATACTGAGCAAGGTCACAACCCCACCAATGATACCAATCACCACCTCCACAGGGGACAGTGCCTACCCTCTCATCTCCCACATGATGACGCCAATTCAGAACCCCACCACGCCACCCGAGGTAAGATATAACACAGCCCACATTACAACCCGGGGCATAGTGGAGCGCACATTCGGAGTGCTAAAGTCACGCTTTCGCTCCCTTGACCGTTCTGGCGGGCAGCTGTTGTACGCTCCCCCAGTAGTGTGCAGGATCATAGTGGCAGCATGTGTCCTGCACAACGTTGCAACACGCTGGGGCCTGGCCGTGGACATGGTGGTGGCCCCACATCCCCAACCACATGCACAGCCGCTGCGCATGGGAGGGGAAAGGGCACGGGGGGAGGCAGCCCGTACACAGCTAGTGGCTAATTACTTCACATAGAAATCACACCCCTGTGGAGTGCACACTGCCCTGGCACATTCCATCTGACAATCAATGATGACTCAACCTGACACTGATCCTGAATGTCTGGAGAATGAACCGTGAAAACCATATCAGCCTGAGATTGTACACCTGGAAGTGTCACAATGTGTGCATCCCTACCCACACAGACACCACCAATGCAGTTTTGTGAAGTAACACATTCAAGCAGCTAAAATGAATACCCACTTGCAAAATTCAACAAGAGGACTGTGCCATGTCAGCCAACCCATCCCCAGCACCGCCACACGACACACCGTGCCATGTCATGCTATTTGCAGGTAAACAAAGTAATCCCCACAACATGACACTAGTGTCACAATGTAGAGTGTCCCTAATTGAAACTTGCAACACCTGAAATGCTCACAGTAATGCAGGACCAACAACAAACTTGAGCAGGTACTACCATTAACATGACATCACAAATGTTATATATTAGTAGTCTCACCACCTGGAAATGCCTGCACTCCCACCACTACCAACTGTGCAGTGTTGGCGCCATGTAGAGTTGTAGCTGCACTGCTGCCAACATGGACCCCATCTCCAGACTAGAGGGCCTTGTGTAGACATGAGGAAGGGACCTGCAAATTGGGAGGTAGACACAGATGATGAGTTACACATCAATGCAACATGCAGTGTACAATACAACAGCAATATGCACTAGGAATGTATACACAGTATTGACTAGACTACCCACACATGTAGTGGGAGTCCAATGTCACCATGTACGTCAATGTCACTTGGGCACACCCTTTGCAAGCCCATGGAAACGGGAAGCAGGAGGGGTGTGTTTGACTCAAACCCAAGCATCTGAACCAAATACATGACAAGCCTGCATGTGCCCAGCCACAATGCTGCGTATGCCCACAGGAACCACGGAAGCCAACAAATTGTCCCAAAAAAATTGGGAAAAAATATTTAGAAATTAAAAATAAAAATAAAAATAAAAATCAAAAATAAAAATAAAAATCAAAAATGGCCATTGATGGGCCCGGGGGGGTTTGGGAGGCCACCCAGGATGTCCGAGGACAGGGTGCACACCAAAACCCACCTGTGTGGGTCCTGGGAAAAAAAACACCTCCATGGGCTCATGGCCCACACGGCTACCCTATTGTGGGAGTATCACTGCTGTCGCTATTATCACCCTGTGCAGCTGCATCCAGAGGTGGTTGCACTATGGGAGGCAGTCCACGCAAGGCCCTAGTCTGCTCATCCATGGCTGCAAGCATGCGGGTGTGGTAGGTCTGGTTCTGGAGGATGAGTGTGCGGAGGTCCCCATGCAACAACTCACGGGATGCCCGGACCTCCGCCCTCGTTGCCTGCATCTCAGCTGAGAGCGTACGGGTGAGACTCTCCAGCTGCTGTTCTGTCCTTTGGTGTGTTGAAGCCTCAAGCTCAACAAGAGACGTCCTGAGGTGAAGGAGCTCCTGCCTCAGGGCTTCCCTGTGGGCCTGGGACTCAATGGAGATGGCCTCCTGCAGAGTCGCCAGTGCCGCCCGCCTGTCCCTGTTGGACCCCAACATGTCCTCCCTGTGTGAATGGCAGATGGAGTCGGTTGCCTGCTCTAGTCGCTCCATCAGCCTTTCAGGGGGGACAATGGAAGTGGCCACCCTATCCATGGCCTGAGCCATCATCTCGGATGATGCTGCCTGTTGTGTTGCCATACCGTAAATGGATTGCTCCCATGCGGTATTGCCAGGTGGCGTACGGCCACCACGTCGGCGGGCACCACACCTGTCTGGGGCAAGGCGAACTGCGCCTTGCTGTGCCGGCACTGCCTGAGGCTGCAGGACTGCATTCCCCCTCTGATCTGCTGGCCCAGGAACAGGATCAGATGTCGCGGAGTGTGACCCTGCATCCGTAACCACCAAAGGCGTAGCTGCCAACACTGACATCCCCATTGAGGGTTCTGACCCTGGTGCAGGTGGGTGGGACAGAACAGATTCCCTCCCTGGAACACTCACCTGCGACGGCACGTAGGTCTCATCCGAATCAACACCTGAGTACAGCTCGGGGGAGGTGCAGCCAGAGACACCCCTTGAGAGCACGACCTGCAGCACTTGTGGGTTCTCACCCACCACCACACCACGTCCCTCACTGGTGGTTGGTCGGCCCTCGGACCCCTCCTGGGTCTGCACCATCTCCACAACCCCAGCAGTTTCAGGTGCGTCTTCCCCTGCAAAGACATAAAAACAAAGAAATGGAAACAGGCATTAGCACCATGAGGGCTGAGAAGCAAGAGAACCAGTACTTGATTGACACATGTCCCACATGACTAAAACCCTCCCATGCATGCACCCTCACTGCATATGAAGGCCAGGCAAATGGCACACACTGATGACACCAAGATGGAAGATGAACACATTTTCAGCATGCTGCCTGGCAGTGGCATCACACATTGGCCTGTGATTGCCAGGTGAAACACACATGCCATCACACAGATGGCATGTACCATTGATATTGAGTGAAGATGGAGAGGAGGGCAGCACCTATTCATTCAGTCCAGTTCCCGCATGTAATAGCTTTTCTAATTCTAACAGGTCAGATTTTTCACCTGGAGCTGCCAGTCTGAAATGGTCCAATTGCACAGGGGCATGTGTGAACAAATGATATCCAGGTAACAAAGTCACTCCACTTTACCATAGCCATGCCAGACATGTGACTAGTGGACTGCAACATGCCTAGTAAAGGTGGTGGAATGCAAAAAATCTGACTGAATGAACAGTGAAAAATAAGCAAAAATGCTGTGGCAAGGTGACACTTCAAGGGCAACTGGCGTGCAGTTAGGCTAGATGTCTACTGTTGGCAGAAGGGATACTGCTATGGCCAAATGCAGCTGCGCAGGATGTATTGCATGAAGCACATGGCTGACCCATACGACTCAGGCTCACACACTCTCACCTGGCACACAAACAGAAGCCCTCACACACACACCATGCACATGGATGACACACACATGCATGTGCACTCACCGGACAATGCCTCGTAATAAGCCAGATCTCCCACGCCTTGGATCTGTTCCTCCGTGACGTAGGTCCCAGCGACTGACTCATGTGGAGTGAGTTCCATGTCTACCGAAGTTGGTGTCCTGGTGGAGCAAGTCCTGGGGCAGTATGATGCCCTCTTCGGAAGTTCCCGCGCCGACAAGGAAGGACGGACTCGGATCTGGACTGACATTGTGACTGCCATCAACGCGGAGGGTGTGGCAGTCCGGGACTTACAACATGTCAGGAAGCGTTGGGAGGACTTCAGGTCCAGGACCCTGAACAAGGCCCGGCGCCTCTTGAACGCAGCGGATGCCAAGGGGCGCCGGGGCCACTTGTCGGAAGAACAGATGGGGGTCCTGGAACGCATATCCCCAGCGCTCCACTTTCAGGTCCTAGAGAAGCAGACCCGTCTGGAGTCGAGCGGTGAGTGTACATGCATCCTGATTGTGAGCAGTGCGTGTGGTGATTATTCGGTATTGTGCAGGTTGCACATCTGTTTGTATGGGGTCGAGTATGGGTGGGGGTGTACAGGGCCGTGGGGCTGACACATGCGAGGGCTGTAATGTGTGAGACATGGATGGTGCTTGTGTGTGTAGGCTTGCATGGCAAATGCAGTTGTGCGTGCACACATGTTTGGATGAATGTGTATGTAAGTAGACATGTCCGTGATGTCACGCATGTATGTTGTTTTCGGCTGCATGTATGAGCACTGTGTACATGTGCATGTGTGTGTATTTGACAAGGGTGCAACAGTGATGCAACATGGATGCATGTGACAGCGGTATGTGAAAGCCTGATTGGCAGATGTGACATGGATGCCCGTCTGAACAGTGCGACACTTGGCAGAGGTGTACACATGCATGCAAGTGTGGTGGTGTGTGTACATGTGTGGTGCACTTCCTGTGTTGCATGTGATGTCTGGCTCCCCTTTGGCTGCAGATGCTGTTGTATGTGTAGGGATGGTGGTGGCAGTTGCGATATGGCTGTGGTATGGCTCATGTGTGCGAGTTGCAATGACATGTGTGTTGGGGATTGTGATGACATGTCTGAGATTTGCCAATGCCACTCATGTGCAACTGTCATGTGTGTATGTGTCCATTGTACAGTGCCCTGATGCCTGTGTTTTGTTTCTCCCTGTCTGCAGCGTCAACTGATGAAGAGGGCGGAGAAGGTGCTGTGGAGCACAGCGGCGGGGATCCGACCGCCAGCCGGAGACGCAAGGCCCGGCTCCCCTCCCGTGTTGTCATCTCGTCGGGGAGTGAGGAGTCCGGTGCCGCGTCCCAGGCCGCAGCTGCCGGGGGGAGGTCCAAGAGGCGGAGGTTGCAGTTGGACTCCTCGGCAGCAGAAGGGGCAGCTGGGACCCCACAGGGCCCAACAGGGGAAGATGGCACAGAGTCATCCAGGTTGGTTGGGGGTTTGGTGGAGGAGGAGGCCGTGCAAGCACCAGAGACGGGGTCTGGAGGTGGGGATCCCACTGGTGCTAGTGGTGCAGTGCAGGACCAGGGACAGGAGGCAGCAAAGGCCGCCGCGGAGGTGCCTGTGTGCAATCCTGTCCCCGATCCTGTCCCTGCATCATCTTGCACCAGCAGGGATGCCTACGTCCAGACCCGTTTTCAGGCAGGGGATGAGCTGACGTCAACTGGCCTTCCTCTGCCTGCGGACGTGGCCATCCAGGTCCGGGTTGAGCCTGTCCTGGCTGGTGTGGCGTTGCGTCAACGGGCCATGCAAGGTGACCTGCAGTCTTTTCATGGAGAGACTGCACGTCATCTCGAATGGCTCGTTGACCACGTCAGCCTGCTGGGACAGGTCACCCAGGCCGGATTCCTCCGTCTGATGGGGCTTGCTCCTACCCCCTCCTCAACTGGACCCCCTACGCACCAGTCGTCCTCTGTGCCATCTTCCCACCCATCAGTCACTTGGGTGCCCTGTGGAGCTGCCTCTGACGGTGCGGCCAGGCTGGTGGAGGAGGCATCCCTGCCACAGTCGGGAGTCGGAGGTCCAGCAGGGGTGGCCACATCAACAACTGCACCCCAGCCGGCGGAGGATGTGCAGGCAGCAGGAGGCAGTGCACGGGCAGAGGCAGAGCAGCAGCAGCAACATGGTGGGAGACATGAAGGCTCGGGGCTTTCGACATCGGAGGGGCAGGCATCGGCCGGAGGGCAGGGGGACCCAGGACAGAGAGTGTCTTCCGTGTGGCAGCGGTTGGGCCACGCCATAGGTGCGGAGCGGCGGCGGGCAGAAGAGGCGCGGCTCACAATGGTCAGGGCGGAGAACTCCATGCGGAGGGCCCTGAGGCGGGCCGAGTGCCTCGAGGCAATCCGCAGGGGGTTGGAGGAGGACACGGCGTCGTCCCTGCGGACCCTCGGGGCCATGGAACTGGACCGCCTCCGGGACATCTAACAGGAGTTCGATGATGCCCTGGCCCGGGACACCACGGAGTGAGCCGCTGGACTTGCCCACCGCCTTTGTATATAGTTCTTTAGTTTTAGGTTTCCTTTGTTTCTTATTATGATTTGGAGTCGACGGACACTGCTCCACTTTTTGTATATAGTTGATTTTTAGTTAGGTTTTTTAGTAGGTTTCCTTTGTTCAGTTGGGCTCATGGACCCTTGGTAGTTTTTTACATAGTTCTTTATTGCACAGAGATTTTTTTACATTTGACTTTGGACGACATTTTTTTGGATTCTGATTTGCAGTTTTTTTTTTTTTAATACGGACATGCAGCTTATTTTTTCTCATTCCCATTGTAGTTTGTTTACTTTCTTTAGCATTCTTTATTTTTTTCAATACTATTTTGTTTCCATACTTCACTGTGTGGTATCATCTCATTGGTTTCATGCATGTCATGTTGGGTGTTTTCCCATTCAATTGCAACCATTGTGTGTGACGGACATGGGTTCATTAGCTTCATGAACATTGGGGGTGTAACATGTGATTTCCATTTCCATGTGGGTGAATGGGTTACTTGGTAGGGCTTTTTGGCTGTGGAGGCTGACCATTACGCACATGATTGGGGATTGTGAGGACCTGGTGGGGGCTGCCCATGGTGGCAGGGGGGTGGGGGTGGTGGGAGACATGAGTGGGGGCCTGGTGGAGGGTGACCCTGGATGCTGGGGGGTGGGGGTGCAGGGGGACATGAGTGGGGGCCTGGTGGAGGGTGGCCATGGTGGCTGGGGGGTGGGGGTGGTGGGAGACATGAGTGGGGGCCTGGTGGAGGCTGCCCCTGCACTGCTGGGGGGTGGGGGTGGTGGGAGACATGAGTGGGGGCCTGGTGGAGGGTGCCCCTGCACTGCTGGGGGGTGGGGGTGGTGGGAGACATGAGTGGGGGCCTGATGGAGGGTGGCCATGGTGGCTGGGGGGTGGGGGTGGTGGGAGACATGAGTGGGGGCCTGGTGGAGGCTGACCCTGCACTGCTGGGGGGTGGGGGTGGTGGGAGACATGGGTGGGGGCCTGGTGGAGGCTGCCCATGGTGGCAGGGGGGTGGGGGTGGTGGGAGACATGAGTGGGGGCCTGGTGGAGGGTGCCCCTGCACTGCTGGGGGGTGGGGGGGTGGGAGACATGGGTGGGGGCCTGGTGGAGGCTGCCCATGGTGGCAGGGGGGTGGGGGTGGTGGTAGACATGAGTGGGGGCCTGGTGGAGGCTGCCCCTGCACTGCTGGGGGGTGGGGGTGGTGGGAGACATGAGTGGGGGCCTGGTGGAGGGTGCCCCTGCACTGCTGGGGGGTGGGGGTGGTGGGAGACATGGGTGGGGGCCTGGTGGAGGCTGCCCATGGTGGGAGGGGGGTGGGGGTGGTGGGAGACATGAGTGGGGGCCTGGTGGAGGGTGCCCCTGCACTGCTGGGGGGTGGGGGTGGTGAGAGACATGGGTGGGGGCCTGGTGGAGGCTGCCCCTGCACTGCTGGGGGGTGGGGGTGGTGGGAGACATGAGTGGGGGCCTGGTGGAGGCTGCCCCTGCACTGCTGGGGGGTGGGGGAGGTGGGAGACATGAGTGGGGGCCTGGTGGAGGGTGCCCCTGCACTGCTGGGGGGTGGGGGTGGTGGGAGACATGGGTGGGGGCCTGGTGGAGGCTGCCCATGGTGGCAGGGGGGTGGGGGTGGTGGGAGACATGAGTGGGGGCCTGGTGAAGGGTGACCCTGGATGCTGGGGGGTGGGCGTGCAGGGGGACATGAGTGGGGGCCTGGTGGAGGGTGGCCATGGTGGCAGGGGGTGGGGGTGGTGGGAGACATGAGTGGGGGCCTGGTGGAGGGTGACCCTGGATGCTGGGGGGTGGGGGTGCAGGGGGACATGAGTGGGGGCCTGGTGGAGGCTGCCCCACAATGCTGGGGGGTGGGGGTGCAGGGGTACATGAGTTGGACATGGGTGGGGGCCTGCTGGCAGGTGCCCCACAGTGCAGGGGGGTGGGGGTGGTGGGAAACATGAGTTGGACATGAGTGGGGGCCTGCTGGCAGGTGCCCCACAGTGCTGGGGGGTGGGGGTGGTGGGAGACATGCATTGTTGATCAGTAGTGCAAGGTGACATGTGGGTTGGCTGGGGGGCATGCCCATGGTGGATGGGCTGCCTGCGGGACATGAGCAGGGGTGCAGGGTAGTCCCCCGTGGTGTGGGCTGCCTGCAGGGGCCGTCGAGGTTGTGGAGCGTACACCTGGGAGGACCCACACGGCCAATTCACGTGTAGTACTCCCCAGAACCCCTGAAATACACATTCCCTGCTGAAATCGCGTGTGCAACTTCCCGCGCACCCCTGAAATACACGTACCCTGCTCGCACTGGGACAATCGCGTGTGGAACTTCCCGCGCACCCCTGAAATACACGTACCCTGCTCGCACTGGGCCAATCGCGTGTGGGACTTCCCGCGCACCCCTGAAATACACGTACCCTGATGAAATCGCGTGTGGAACTTCCCACGCACCCATGGAATACACGTACCCTGCTCGCACTGGCCCATTCGCGTGTGGAACTTCCCGCGCACCCCTGAAATGCATGTACCCTGCTGAAATCACGTGTGGAACTTCCCGCGCACCCCTGAAATACACGTACCCTGCTGAAATCGCGTGTGGAACTTCCCGCGCACCCCTGAAATACACGTACCCTGCTGAAATCGCGTGTGGAACTTCCCGCGCACCCCTGCAATACACGTTCCCTGCTTGGCGTTTGCTGTTTGCCAGCCCGGTGAACTGGTCCAGGGTTAGCGCAGCCCTTTGCGATGATTTAGCGATTTTGATGGCTTTTCCTTGCGCGAGGGCGTTCTTGGGGGCGTTACTGGCGCTGCTGCAGGGTCGCTGCGATTCTCTGCGCCACGGCTGGTTTGGAAGCCTAAAATCCATGAATACGCTGTGGGCGGAAATCGGTTTTAGCGCACGTGCCTGGCGCAGTCAATCGCACGCGGACACTCTGCGCCAGCCGCTTGCGACACTTTTCTGCGAAATTCTATGAATTACCCTCTTAATGTTATGAATCAAAATGACCCAAGAGCAGTTTAAACTATTCTGATCAGGATGGGGATAGGATAAACGTGCATGGGGTCTAGGGGTTTTTCTGTAAAGTGGCTGTTTTTGGGTTGGAACTAAGGTGCCAGGATGTCCTAGGCCTAAAGGGCATGCAGCTTGTTCAGAATAAGTCTGCGGGATATAGCGCCCAGCTTGCCAGTGGTAATCCACTCCAGGGTTATAGTGCCAGGTTCGCTTCTTCTTGCTCCCAGAGATAAAGTGCTCAGTTGAGCGTTCCGGGGCACAGTGCCCAGCTCACTCTGTAGCAGTATTAGGCCTTTGGCATCTTCAGGCTTTCCAGCTTTTTAAGTTTTTCAGATCTCCAAGGGCCAGAAGCATTTACAAGCTCCTTAATCACTACAGGATACACAGGATACATAGCTCCTTTTTTTTGTTTCGGCTTCGAAACCCATAAGCCGAAACTGTTGCATTGGAGTACAAATGGGGAGAAATAGCATATGAGGAGGGACAGCAACAATAGTGTCCCAACTTGGGGGCACTCGCGTCCCCTGCACTCTGTCAAAGGCTAAACACCAAGAAGTTAAATGTAGTTTACTGTTTTTCTAATATCAAGAAATATATTTTAACATTAATACAATTTTAATAAATGTTTTTTATTCTACCATATTATGTCAGTGTTCTCTCTATGCATGTTTGTGTTATTTTTCCTACTTTTCAGACCTATCCACAGTGTTTAGAGGTGCGCTGGTTTTTTCAGTTTATTTGGGCCCTCATCAGGGGTTGGGCAGAGCGGCAAAAAAGTGACATTACTGCTATTACCACCGCATTACCCCTCTGCCCAATACGGAGTTTGGTTGGAAAGCTCGAAATGTACCTCCAGTTTCGAGCTGGAGGTAAATCCCATGCTTTCAGCTCGTTTTTTGCATTATTACCACTAGCACTATTACCGCCAGTGGTAATAATGCAAAAATCCCCATAGAGCCCCATAGACTGTAAAACTCTAAAAGAAATTGTGAATTACTGCCTTACCACTACCCAGGATCCAGCACAAATGGCACCAGACCGAGTAGCGGTAACACTAATAGCGTTGGCGGTATCCCGGCACAATTACCGCCGGGATACAGCCAAGGCGATGATGAGGCCCTTGGTTGGGAGTCAGCTTGTTTTGGGCTTGTTTTGAAGCGGCACTGAGCTTATTTTCTCCTCCTGACCAGGCAACACTGCCTCCCTCCATCCCTCTGTCAGACACAGCTTGTTGTCAGTGACACTTGCCGGTGATCTGCCCTGACCCCGCGCACGTGTCTTCCGCCTCTCGCTGCATTTACTGGAAGCGCTCTTGATTGCTATTGACAATCGGTGTGTTGCAATATTCAGCATTTCCGCTTTCTCCGCTTCCTGCTGCTCTGGATTTACTGAGGTTCCCTCCTCCGGTCTGAGCGCGTGCGTGTAACAAGCAGCCTTAGGCCACCCTTTACAGGACGATGGTAAATATTGACCGTACATGATGACAGTTTTTTTTTTTTTTTTTTTACTGCGTGCTTTTCTTAGAAAACGCAGCTATAAACATGCTCCATACAAGGAGAAATAACATAGCACGCTTGTGGGACATCGATTGCCTGGGAACCGTTGGAGTTTGGCTAATGTACATAAGTAATGATACATGATGCAGGCGCTCTGCGTGCTTGAGCAGTCCCACTTAGATTGGTCGGCAATGCACCTGCTGTAGGGCCATCACAGGAGTTCAACCTTCACGGGTTGATAGAATGAGTATCTTAGAGCTGTGTGATAGCAAATCGTGCGTGTTCTTTATGACCACACTCAGATAGCACAATTCACTAACTGAATCATCCAAAGACACGAAAGCAGGTACTGTTGTAATTATTATTATTATTATTATTATTATTATTATTATTATTATTATAGTATTATAGTATACTGTTGAGATGGGTAATATGATTATTACCCATCTCAACAGAACCCGTTTTATAAATAAATGAACTATGACTCTGCTGAGTGACCTCAACATTCATGAACATGTGAAGCTCAGATTACACACACATGTCTTGGATGGATGCATAAACCTACTGAGCTATCTTGTCGGCTAGCTAAAAAATATCCTTCGCAAATTAAATGCATTGATTTCATTTGCACGCAGCCTTGCGGGTTTGCAGTGCTTACAACATGTACAGAGTTAGAAAGAGTTTATATATGTAAAGAGTTTGTTTCTAAAAACAATAAAGATAAAGGCACTTTCGTCTTGTTCCAAATTCTTGGCCTACAGAAGTGGTAGGAGGAGATCTAGCGGGTGCTGCAGTGGTGGTGTGCTCAGGACAGGTTTCTAAGAGGTTTTGGGGGTGAACCCTTTTAATTGAGATTACACATCGTACTATGGAGGGGATGCAGAATAACTCTTACACCAAATAACAAGACCGACTCAGGAAGTTGGCAAAATGTCTCCTTCTTGACTGTTTTCAATTGTCTAAAACAGGGAGTTACAACGGACATCAACGGATGTTGCACAGCATGATCTCAATGTATTTCATAACAAACATTACTTTTATAGCAAAAACACGTCATGTGGAAACCTAAGAAGAACCTCTATGGGATTGTGGTTTGCTATAGGGGAACATCTAAGTATACTTTCTATAAGGGACTGGATTGTGATTGAGTCTCTACATAGTCAGGTGGACAACTTATGCGCACTTCTAGTGCAAGTCATCCTCATCAGTTACTAGATACACGGTACATCATTGGCTCTCAAACTATAAGGCCCTTCGTTATATTGCCTTCTACAACTGGTTGGCATGCTTGTACCCTTCGGGAATATTCGATTCACTAGCAGCACATACGCTGGTACCCCAGGTGTCAGTGGGTAGACAACGTATCTCCCTATCCATTTAGCCTCACATCTTTTAACACTTGTGCCTTCTGCCATTCAGATTGTCTTTGAACTTGGCCTTGTAGTAGCTTTTCTCCTCTGGGATTATAAGGGAGTGTGAGCATGTTGAATCCATAGGCTCTTTAAAATGAGGTGGTGCTCTTATGGGAAGGATGGGAATGCAGAACTTACTCAAACATCAATAATAAGATCGACTCAGCAAGTTGGCAAAAGGTACGCTGTTTTATTAACAATTATCTAAAACAGGGAGTACAACAGACATCGACAGACGTCTCATGGCAAGGTGTCAACAATGTTCATAAAAAACATGTTTTTATAGTAAAAATTTATCATTGACATCACACTACGTGGCAAATTGTAAAAACGTATGTGGCGCTGTGATTGGGTAACGGGAAACATCTACATATACTTTCTATGGGGTGTAGGGTTGTGATAGGATCTCTACTGTCAGATGATGTGATGCTGGAAATGCATCAGAGGGACAGGTCCTCTGAATCCTTGTCCTTTATTGCCTTATCATGTATGTTCTGTCTCATTTTCCATGCAGGAGTTCACATGGGACTCCTGGCGGTGCAGCTCTTCCTCTATTTGGTTTGGTGAACAGACCCTTGGGATACCCTTATGGCACCCATGGGTGGGAGTGTGGCCCTGTACTCCTAGTGTATGTTTTTGGGCACCTGTGAGCAGGGTAGGGGCTGGTGGCAGCTCTGTGCTGAATTGACAGGTGCCCTAAGCGTCCTCCATTTTGGGATGCCTAGGCCCTGTCATTGGAATCAGTGGATTCCTGATAGGAAACAAGATGGCCCCTGCGACCTCTTGCTTTCTATCGCCTATTACCTTACTTTTTCCGAAGTATTGGGAAGCCCTGACTCTGTCAGTTCCCCCTGACTGGCTGTTCGGTGGAAGTTCCATATATGGTGTTGTGGGGAAATCCAGGCCAGACTGGCTGGAGCCTTCCAAATGACTGTATGTTGTGGGTACGCCCGTGAAGTGGGACCTGGGTACATGGAGTGTGTGACGAATATGCATTCTGTGTTATGGGTGTCTAGTATCTGGTGTTTGACACAATGACTGAGACAGCCCTGCCCGAAACTGGTATGAATGCAGTGTGTAGTGCTGAATGGCAGAGTGCTTGTCCAAATCCACATTCTGTGTTGTGAGTGTCTGGATGGAGAAGAATGGCCTGAATGCACTGTGCACCTGATTGGCTGCCTGACTGCCTGAATGCCCTTCTGAATGATTGGATGCATGAGTGTGACCCAGCAGAGTATATGGGTGATCAACAGTATATAGGGGGCCTCTCACTACTAGAAATCTGAAGTTTATACTTGATGCTTATTGATGCTTACTGATGCTTACTCTCAAAGCTGAGCCGGAAGAAGAAGGTGAACTGCTGTTCCCTTCCTTGCAATCTAAAAGCTGCTGTGCCTTCAAGAACGGATCCAAGAGAGGACCTAGCTAGCAGACCTCTTCCCGAGCTACGAGGGAGCATTGTGCACCAGCTTATCATTGTGAAAGCTCCCTGGTAGACAGACCTACGTAAGGCTGCCAACCGCAGAAGGGGCCCGCAGAGGAGAATGAAGAGAAGCACGGACAGCCATCCATCAACGTCGACGACCGCTGTTACCGACCAGAGCCGCAGTGCTCCCTTTGCCTAAGAACATTGAAACAAGGACTCCCTTGCTCATCCTCGTTGACCGCTTTCGTTCTGCCGGAGAAAGTCAAGGTCGCCGACGACCAAGGAGAATCCGAGGAAAATCTGCCGGTGGGTTTCCCGCCACCCGAAGGCCGCAGAGACGCCAGACGACCCAACTCCCTTGCTGGGCCAAAGTTCTTCAGTAACTCTTTATGTGTATGAACACTCGTCATAGATGTGCCCTGCATGCCCCAGCGTCAACGAGCACCGCAAGAACCGAAGCTGCTGCCACCACGAGAGTGTTCACTCCATTCTTCACTGAATCTCGACGACCCGCGGCTCCTGCCTGAATGGGAGTGCGTTTAAGAAGGGCCTGTCGACGACTCACCGAAGAGCTCTACGAAACCAGGTACTGTGGGGCAGTAGAAATTTGATAGAAGGAGATAAGACTCAAATAGACAATACATGGACTAGGCTTGTAGTACATCTTCATTTACAGGTTGTCTAGGTGGGGGGGATCCTCATACAGAACTGTGTCTAGGTATCGGCCAGTATTCTGCCAATTGTCTAACCAACTTGTCTCCCTCCTAAGTCTATGGTTGATATTGTTTTGATGTGTTGTTTCATATGCTATTTGAACTGAGTACTGTTGATGCCTTTTAATGGAATCAGAGTAATAGTGGTACCACCTAGAACTGTATATATTTACCATTTTAGCATTGTCAGAGCACAAAGTGTGTTATTGTGATTGTGTATATAACGTGAATCTTATTTATATAAAGCGCTGTGTTTTAAATAACATAGTGTGTGGACATTCCTTTGTGGGTGCTTGGGGACTACACTGTACTTAAGAACCAGCCTGCATCACCTCCTGAGAAGCTAAGGCTTGATTGCTTGACCATAGCTACCGAATAGAGAATCTTTGCTGGGGTCCTCTGTGCCTCTCCTCTGCCATATAGAGAGCAGGAGTACAGACACCCCCCTCCGGTCTTCACACTGGTGGAAGTGGTGGGGTGCTTATGGTTTTAAGAATCAGTGTTTAACCTTGCCACTTACAAAATATCTACACTTTGTTAAATTGAGGTTTAGTTGTATACAAGGTAACTACACTACAAGCAATGGAATCTATTGCAAATGGTAAATTGACTCGGATGATCTTAGAGGCTCTCCAGAGCGCTTGTGAAGCCAGGGAGTTAGACTTTGTGGATAAGTCTAAGGCTGAGCTGATAGCTGCCCTGGTGTACTACCAGACTGATTGTGAAGCTCTTGAAGGAGGGAATGCAACCAATGAGGACTCTGCCCCTGGGGTTATTGAATCTGATTCTGGGAATGCGGCCACTCTTGCTGCCTCTATTCCAAACCCCAGCACTGCTCTTTAAGGGGAAGCCCTGAAGATTGAACTTTTAAAATTGGAGCTACAACGGGAACAGTTAGCCTTCTAATATAAAAATTTGTCAACAGAAGCTGAACTGAAGAAAGAGGAGTTGGCACAGCAAGTGATACTCAAAGATAGGGACACTGAGCACCAGATAATTCAGCTGGAGAAAGCTAGAGTGGAGACTGCAGAGAAACCAGTTGAGAGTGTCAGGGCCCCAGCCACCAAGTTTATGAAAGATTTGGTTGGTGTGTATGTGGAGGGTTCTGATATCCACCAATGGATTGAAGCGTTTGAAATGGCCTGTGCAATTTATGATGTTGATAAGAGAGATTGGGCTAAGTGTTTGTTAAGCAGAGTGCCTCAGACTGGATATGTCTGTATTCTGAAACTGAGTGTGGAAGAAAGGGGTCAGTATGGGTGCATGAAGTCTGCTTTGATTGCCAAGTTTGGCAAGTCACCCACCCAATACCTTGTAAGGTTCAGGGAGTTTAAGAAAAGAGAGAATGTGTCTTGGACTGACCGGGTGAGTGCTGAACATATGAACATGATGGGGTGGATTGATGGATACAAGGTGAAAACGTTTGTTGAATTATCACACCTTTTGTTTTTTGAGCATTTTTTGGAAGCCTGTTCACCGGAGCTGCGTCAGTATATTGCTGACCAGAACATTTTAGATTCCTTTAAACTGGCCAGGCTAGCTGACAAGTAGGTCTCCCACCGGGTGCCCTGTAATGACTCCAGTGGGAAGGACAAGGACAAAGAAAAGGGGACCTCTTACAAAGCTTAGGAGTCCCAGAAGCAATCACAGTTGAATAAATCAAAACCTTCCTCTCCTAAAACACAAATGTCTAGTGGGTATAAGTCCTATGTGGGTGGCAGTAACAGTAGTGGTCCCCCTGCTGCAAAGCAGGCTCCCAGTGGTTCCAGTACCGTACCCCGCATTCCTCGCACTTGTTGGGTCTGTGGGGTTCTGGATCACAAGAAGGGGGAGCCAAAGTGTAAAGGTAAGGCACTTGGAGTCCAGGCTGCCAGCCTGACCTACCCTTACCCCATGCCTGAGGTGGAGGCCAATGACCTCCCCTCCTCTACAGGAATCACATTTGTTGCTCCTGTAGAGATTTCCCTAGTGTCCCTTGGGGCCTGGGACCAGTATGCGGAAGTACTGGCGACAATCCCCCAGAACACCCATAGGTTTTTGGGAAGTGTCCTCTTGAATGGCCAGCCTTCTACTGGCTTGAGAGACACTGGCGCAAGCATGACAGTGGTGGACATGACCCTGCTCAGTCCAGAGGACTATGTAGGTGCTCCTCTGAGAACGACCAGGTTAGCTGGTGGGCCTCCCAAATTATCACTTGTAGCCTTCGTCAACATTCCGATTGGAGACAAAACAGCAAAGCTTCCTGTCCTGGTCCAGGACAACGTGCCTGCTAATATTTTGTTAGGAAATTATTTGGTGGAAATGGGGATGATCTCGGATGGTCTGGCTGCTGCGGCGGTCACCCGATCATAATTCAAACCAGGTCCGGCTGCAAGTCCGGTACCCTCGCTGACGGGGAAACTCAAGGCACGAAGAAGGAAGAGCAACAAGGCCGACTCTGCGAAAGGGACACCTTCTCTTCCTGCTGCTCCTGCAGCACCCATTGGGATTCATGCTCTGGACGGGCTGGATCCAGTGGTAAACCCAACTCCTGAGCGAGAAGAGGCAGAAGACCCTCCTGTGGGAGAGGTGCTCAACCCGGAGGACCACCCTGACCTTCAATGCCTGTTGCCTTAACAGGGACCCCTTTGGGCGGACCTCTGTCGGGGTCAGAGAGAGTGCCACTCTCTCGAGGTTCTAAGGAAACAGGCCCTGTCCCAGGCACAGGGAGAAGTGCCTAGGACATTCCAGATTTATTGGGAGGGTGAGCTCCTAGTTAGTGAGCCCACTAAGCCTGAACCTGGTACCCTCAAGAGGTTGGTGGTACCCCAGGATTACAGGCCCTTCCTGCTGTAGTTGGCACAGGAGGTGCGCTTAGCTGGTCATCTTGGTACCAAGAAGACAAAGCAAAGGCTCCCATTTCTACTGGCCCCGGATGGGAGTAGAAGTGGAGTCCCACTGCAGGACCTGCCCAACTTGTCAGTTGTCTAGCAAGACTGGAGACAGTGTCACTACCCCACTGCAGCCATTGCCCGTGTTTGGCACACCATTTGAGAGGGTGGGCATCGACATTGTCAGTCCCCTTGACCCTCCTACTTCAGGTGGACACCGGTTCATCCTGGTCTTGGTTGATCATGCCATCAGGTACCCTGAGGCTATACCCCTTTGGACTATTACTGCCAAGGCTGTTGCCAGGGCTGTCCTGGTAATTTTCACCTGTGTTGGATTCCCTAAGGAGGTTGTCTCTGACAGAGGATCCAACTTCATGTCGAGTTAAATGAAAACCATGTGGAAAGAGTGCAGAGTGACCTACAAGTTCTCCACCTCTTACTATCCCCAAACCAATAGTCTGGTCGAGAGATTTAATAAAACTCTCAAAGGCATGCTAGGCGCTTTGGAAGAGCCGCTAAGGAGAAAATGGGATCTCCTCCTGCCATGCCTGCTGTTCGCTTACAGAGAGGTACCTCAAGAGGGTGTTGCTTTCAGCCCCTTTGAGTTACTCTTTGGCCATCCAGTGGAGGATGCCCCTTGCCTTAATCAGAGAAGGTTTGGAAGCCACCCCTCCAGGTCCTGCCAAGCAAGTGGGGGACTATGTGTTAGGCCTCAGACGGAGGATGACACAGATGATGGGTCAGGCGACAGCGAACCTTAAGGCCAGCCAGGAATTGAACAAGTACTGGCATGACCTTAATGCCTCACAAGTGGATTGGACTCCAGGGCAGGAAATCCTTGTGATGGAGCCTACACGCCTTGAGCTTTGGCAGATAAGTGGTCTGGAGCCTTCAGGTTTATCTCCAAGATGGGCAAAGTCAACTATCTGGTTCACATGGGAGCCCCTGTGGTGGCCTATCAGGTATTCCATGTTAACATGCTCAGGCCTTTCCATAGGCGAGGAGAAGTCTAATGTCTCTTGCTGGCTTCAGAGCAAGAAGAGGATGAGAGTGAGCCCCTTCCTGATTTGCTGCATAGCAACCCTCAGGATGGCTCTGTGGAGGGAGTGCATCTCTCTCCAGATCTGGCGACAGAGCAGCAGTGGGCCTGCAGGGCTTTGCTCCGGCAGCATGCCTCTCTGTTCTCACTGACACCAGGCCTTACACCGTGGTGTAGGCACGAAATTGACACTGGTGAGAGTGTGTCTGTCAAAAGCAGGTGCTACTGTATGTCAGATACAGTTAAGAACCACATCCCGGCTGAGGTCGCCAAGATGTTGGATCTGGGTGTTATTGAACCCTCAACCAGTCCCTGGTCCAGTCCCGTGGTCCTTGTCCCCAAGGCAAGGTCCCAGGCCGGTACCAAGTATTGGAAGTTCTGTGTGGACTACAGAGGAGTCAATGCCGTCACCAAAACTGACGCGTGCCCATTGCCCAGGGCGGATGAGCGTGTGGACACCATAGGTGCTGCCAAATTCGTGAGCACCTTTGACCTTACCTCAGGCTATTGGCAAATAGCTCTGACGGAACATGCTAAGGAAAAGACTGCATTCTCAACACCTGAGGCACTCTACAAGTTTAGAGTCATGCCTTTTGGGTTGAAGAATGCACCTGCCACTTTCCAACGTTTAGTCAATCATGCACTCAGTGGGCTGGAGGCCTTTTGTGTGGCCTACTTAGACGGCATCGCCATCTACAGTTCCATTTGGAAGGAGCATTTGACACACTTGGATAAAGTATTGCAGGCCTTGAAAAGTGTTGCAGGCCTTGAAAAGGGCTAACCTCACTATCAAGGTCGCCAAGTGCCAGATAGCTCAGTGGAAAGTCACATATCTTGGTCATGAGGTAGGAGGGGGTAAAATCCAACCTCTCCCCAGTAAGGTACAGGATGTACATGACTGGGAGACTCCCACTACTCAAATCCAGGTGAGAGCCTTTTTGGGCCTCACTGGGTATTATCGCAACTTCATGGCGGACTATGGAACCATTGTTGGCTTGAAAGAAAGTCTGTGTAGGGCACCTGTGTAGTGTTTGCCTGATTACAGCAAGCCCTTTATCGTCCAGAAGGATGCCTGCGACACCGGAATTGGTGCTGTCTTGTCCCAGTTAGACGACAAAGGGAGGGAAAATCTGATCTTATTCATCAGTAGACAACTCAAAGGTAGAGAACTTAGGTGGGCTACTGTTGAAAAGGAATGTTTCAGTATAGTTTAGAGCCTTAGGCATTTTAGGCCCTACCTTGCAGGGTCTACCTTCAAGGTCCAAACAGACCATAAGCCCTTAAAGTGGCTTATGCAGATGAAGGATGAAAACCCGAAACTGCTCAGGTGGACCATTAGCCTGCAAGGGCTAGACTTCACCATAGAGCATAGACCAGGGAAGAGTCATGATAATGTAAATGGCCTTTCCAGAAGGTATGTTGACTGCCTGGATGAGAGTGTCAATCTCGTGGGAGATTAGACGCCCTAACCTCAGTCTGGGGGAGTGGGGGCGACTGTGATGCTGGAAATGCATTAGAGGGACAGGGCCTCTGAATCCTTGTCCTTTATTGCCTATCATGTATGTTCTGTCTTGTTTTCCGAGCAGGAGTTCACATGGGACTCCTGGTGGTGCGGCTCTTCCTGTATTTGGTTTGGTAAACAGACCCTTAGGATACCCTTATGGCACCCATGGGTGGGAGTACGACCCTGTACTCCTAGTGTATGTTTTTGGGCACCTGTGTGTGGCTCACAGAGCAGGGTATGGGCTGGTGGCAGCTCTGTGCTGAATTGACAGGTGCCCTGGGCGTCCTGCATTTTGGGATGCCCAAGCCCTGTCATTGGAATCAGTGAATTCCTGATAGGAAACAAGATGACTCCTGTGGCCTCTTGTTTTCTATAGCCTGTTACCTTACTTTTCCTGAAGTCCCAGGAAGCCCTGACTCTGTCCCTTTCCCCTGACTGGCTGTTGGGTGGAAGTTCCACATATGTTGTTGTAGGGAAATCCACCCCAGACTGGCTGGACCCTTTCCAATGACTGTATGTTGTGGTACACCCATGGGGTGGGACCTGGGTAAATGGAGCGTGTGACGAATACGCATTCTGTGTTATGCTTGTCTAGTATCTGGTGTTTGACACAATAACTGTGACAGCCCTGTGGAAACTGGTATGAATGCAGTGTGTAGTGCTGAATGGCAGGGTGCTTGTCTGAATCCACATTCTGTCTTGTGAGTGTCTGGATGGAGAAGAATGGCCTGAATGAACTGTGCGCCTGATTGGCTGCCTGCCTGCCTGAATGCTCTTCTAAATGATTGGTTGTCTGAGTGTGAATGGGAGATCAACAGTATATCTGGGGGCCTCTCACTGCTAGAAATCGTCCAGAAGCTGAAGTTGATAATTGATGCTTACTCTCGAAGCCGAGCCGGAAGCAGAAGGTGAACCGCTGTTCGCTTCCTTGCAATCTGAAAGCTGCTGTGTCTTCAAGAACTGATCCAAGAGAGGACCTGGCTAGGAGACCTCTTCCCGAGCTACGAGGGACCATTGTGCACCAGCTGATCTTTGACAAAGCTCCATGGTAGACAGAGCTACGAAAGGCAGTCGACCGGAGAAGGGGACCACAGAGGAGAATGAAGATAAGCACCGGATAGCCGCCCATCACCGTCGACGACTGCAGTCGCCGACTGGAGCCACAGTGATCCATTTGCCTAAGAACATTGAAACAAGGACTCCCTTGCTCATCCTCGTCGACCGCCTTCATCTTGCCAGAGAAAGTCAAGGTCGTCGACGACCGAGGAGAATCCGCTGGTGGGTTTCCCGCCACCTGAAGACCGCAGAGACCACAGACAACCCGACGCCCTTTCTGGGCCAAAGTTCTTCTAACTCTTAGCGGATATGAACACTCGTCGACGAGATGCCCGCATGACTCAGCTTGCAGGGCGTTTTCGACAGATCGTCAAACAGCACTGCAAGAACCGAAGCTTCTGCCACCACAACAGTGCTCACACCTGTCTTCACCGAATCTCGACGACCTGTGGCTCCTGCCTGAAAGGGAGTACGTTCAAGAAGGGCCTATCAACGACTCACTAAGAACTCTATGAAACCAGGTACTTTGGGGCAGTAGAACTTTGATAGACGGAGATAAGACTCAAATAGACAATACATGGAGTAGGCTTGTAGTGCATCTTCATTTACAGGTTTCCCAGGTAGGGGGGATACTCATACAGAACTGTGTCTAGGTATCGGGGCCAGTATTCTGCCAATTGTCTAACGAACTTGTCTCCCTCCGAAGTCTATGGTTGATATTATTTAGCTGTGTTGATTCGTATGCTATTTGAACTGAGTACAGTTGATGCATTTTAATGGAATCAGAGTAATACTGGTACCACCTAGAGCTGTATATATTTACCATTTTAGAATTGTCGGAGCACAAAGTGTTTTATTGTGATTGTGTAAATAACGTGACCCTTATTTATATAAAGAGCTGTGTTTTAACTAACATAGTGTGTGAACATTCCTTTGTTGGTGCTTGGGGACTACACTGTACTTAAGAAACAGCCCGCATCACCTCCTGAGAAGCTAGGCCTTGATTGCTCGACCATAGCTACTGAATAGAGAATCTTGGCTGGGGTCCTCTGTGCCTCTCCTCTACCATATAGAGACCAGGAGTACAGACACCCCGCTCTGGTTTTTACAAGTAGGCAACTAAGCCCTCTTCTAGTGCAAGTCCTCTACACCATCACAAAATACATGATGATTTATTGGATCTCAAGCAATAAGGCTCTTTGAGACAAGGCCCTCTATAATTTGTTTTGCACACTTGTACCATTCTGGAATATTCCACTCGCTAGCAGCGCACAAGCTAGTGCCCTGGGTGCTTGTGGGTTGGTCTTGACCATACCTCCCCCACCCAATTAGCCCAACATCTATCATCACTCTTGCTTTCTGTCATTCCGTTAGCCTTTGAACATGGCCTTGTAGATCCCACAACTCCTGGGAATAATAGGGAGTGTGCTCTTATCTTCTGGTGTTCTGCGTAGTCTGCTTACGTCTATTTCCATCTAGGTCACACTTTTGGCTTCCTGCTTACGGGATCCCATTTAGTTAAAACACAATGTGGAACATCAGATTTGTTATCCATGTATATACCTTGGCGGCACCGCCTGCAATCTATTCACTACATACAGCTAGCCTTTATGATTACTTAATCTACTTTCAATACAGCATCTGTACAGTTATAAAACAGTTTGCATTTTTTTCCGTGCTCTTCACACATGTAATTTTCATTTTGCATGTAACAGTTCACTCGATTCTTTGCCTCGTTACTGGATTCTATATGTTCTCTTCATGTTCTCTTGTATTATGTCTTCTCTGCGTGTCACTTTACGTCATGTGACGTCACGAGTCTGCTCTTTCATTCATCTTCTCCCGTTCTTCAGGGATCTTTCCCAAGAGGCTGTCAGTTCATTGTCGATACATAAAGAAAGTTCTTCTTAATGGGTACTTTGCTTCAAAGGCTACTCGTGTTATAGGCATCATTACAGGTGTCGCTTTTGTCACTATTTCCGGTTACCAACAAATAGGCAGATTTAGGGGCAGGACTTCTGGTAGAGGTTTTGGCTCCTCCTCTACACTCCCATCTCTGGTTGATTCATCGACCACTCCAACATCATTCTCCACCTTTAGACCAGAGGTCGAAGTGGGCGGGAGCGGTCAGGAGCGGTGCTCCCATACTTTATATTTTTAAGTTTCACTGTTCCTATACTTTTATTTTTATTTTTTATTTTTAAACTTTGTTTAGTGGCAGAAAGTTAAGACAGGCACAGTACAGGTTACATAGCAGTAATCAATCAAAATCGCAACACAAATAGCAGCACAACACGACTGGGCCCACCTTCATCGAAAAAGAGCGATTAGTGTCTTGGAGTGGCTCAGACAGGGCGAGAGTTAGAAGAATTACAGTTTCATGGCGTAGTGGGCCGTGTTAGGGGAGGGGTAGACCTCCACTCCACTCCGTCTCTATTGCTCAGGTAGCTGCAGAATTCTGACCACACGTTTTTGGGGCGTGATGTGGGTGGCAAGGACCCAATGTATTCCTCTTTGCACATTTGTATCCAGGTGAGGGCTTTGAGCCACATCATGAGGGTGGGGGAGCTAAAGCGCTTCCAGCTTTGCAATATACATCTTTTAGCAACAATGGCACTCACATGAAAATATTTAGACATTTTCATTTCATTTTCCCCCTTGCAGATACCAAACAACAGGGCAAGTGGGTCCATATCCACCAGGGAATCTATTATTTCGTAGAGCGCCTCCGCCACCGCCACCCAGAATGTGTTGATTGCTGGGCAGGCCCAGAACATGTGCATATGATCTGCCTCGGAAGATTTGCATTTAGGGCATGTATGAGACAGGGTACCTGTGAATTTTGCTACTCTATACGGTGTGTAGTAGAGCCTGTTGAGGAACTTGAATTGTATGCAGCGGAATCTGGCGCTAAGGGAGACCCTGCGCGTATGTGCGCACATTTTACCCCACAGTCCATCGGTTATTTCCATTCCAAGCTCCCTAGCCCACGCCTCACGTGGTTTGAGGGACCCAATCACTGTTTTTTCCAGCTGCTTTTTATACAAATCCGATAACACACCCTTGGAGCCCGCGGAGTTTGCTATGTATCGAAGTTCGGGTGATTCTGAGGGCTCGTCTGGGTATGAGGGCCACATAGCCCGAACCGAAGCTCGGAGTCTGTAATACTGTAGCATCTCAAGCAGGGAGTTAGTGAGTTCTTGTCGCCATGTTTGAGGGGTGATAAACCTACCATCTGGGAAGAGGTTAGTCAGGGCTCGGTAGCCAAGATTTTCCCAGTGTTGTGAGAGGTGCTGGTCGTGTGTGGGGGAGAGTCCGGGAAATTGCCACATGGGAAGCCACTTATAGTAAGGGTGTCACTCCTCAGAATACAGAATAGCATTCCAATCCCTGATCGTGGTGGTCACAGGGTCTGCCTGGGCGTCTGTTCGGAGCGTGCGGTGTAATAATAGGGTCATGATATTGGTCCCACCCCCGGCCATTTTCTCGAGTTTTACATGCGGAGGCGGATTCTGAAATGCGTACCAATGAGAGGCGTGTTGGGCCTGCGCCACGTTCCAGTACAGCCGTAGGTCTGAGGCCGTGAAACCCCCTTTATCATATGGTACTGTCATGTGTTGCCACTTCTTGCGGACCGACCCGAGTGCCAGAGAAATTGGGCGCACTCCGAGTGGAGCCTCTTAAAGTATTGCTTCCCGGGCCAGACTGGTACATTAGTGAATACGTAGAGGAGCTTGGGAACCACTATCATCTTTATCAGGGAGAGTCTGCCCGCCAGGGATAGCGGTAAATTGCGCCACTTGGAAAACTTGGAACTAGTGAGCTGAGCCGCAGCCTCATAATTGTCCTATAGTAGGGACGGCTCGGTTAGTGAGACCTGAACCCCGAGATACCTGACTCCCTCCGGGGACCAGCGCAGGGGAGACTCACAAGTTGGTTGTTGAGTTGCTACTGTAAGAGGGTCAATTTCAGATTTGGAGTAGTTTATTGTAAAACCGGAGTACGTGCCTATTTTAGTAATGTCGTGGATGATCGGGTCCAGATATGTGGAGGGATTTATGATATATAGGAGCACGTCATCCACGTAAAGTGAGATGATTTCCGGTGTGTCAATTAACCGAATGCCTTTATTGATGTGACGCCCTCTAACGTGGTCTGCCATGGGTTCGATGGCGAGCACAAAGAGGAGGGGGGAGAATGGGCAGCCCTGGCGCGTCCCACGGTGTAGCTTGAAGAGGGAGGAGGGCACAGAGTTTACAAGGACCCTAGCTAATGGATCCGTATATAAGAGCTTTATGTAAGAGACCATGTTTGGGCCTACACCCATTTTCTCCAGCACAGTCCACAGGTATTGCCACGAGACCATATCAAAGGCCTTTTGGGCATCTATAGTTACCGCTACAACATCAGCGCTCAGGTCAATCCTGGCCATCACATTAAATAGGCGACGGATGTTGAGAGCCGTGGATCGACCGGGAATTAACCCACTCTGGTCCGGATGAACCATGTGGGACATGAAGGGGAGAAACCTGTTTGCGATTACTTTGGCAAAGATTTTCATGTCAGTATTAATGAGGGATAGGGGTCTATAAAACCCGCACTCCTCCGGGGGTTTGCCAGGTTTGGGGAGGACTGTTATTAAGGCTTCTCGTAAGGAGAGGGGGAAGATGTGTAATCGAAGTATCTCGGTCCAGACCCCGTGTAGCGCTGGTGCCAGAGCGGCCACATGTTCCTGGTAAAACTCAGAGGTGAGCCCATCCGGGCCAGAGCCTTGTTTTTGTGAATATCAGATATCACCTGGACTATCTCCTCCAGAGTGAACAGGGCTTCAAGATGTTCTCTGGCGTCCTGGGAAATAAGAGTCATAGGGATGCTCTCCAGTAGGTCCTCCAAGTCCCGGTCTGAGTGTCCAGGCTGGGGACCATATAAATTGGCATAAAAGCTAGCAAATGTGTCAAGGATGGATTGGTCCGACCAGTGCCTCAGTCTCTGCTCGTCCATAATGCAATCAATCCGAGTCTTGCCACTCTCCGCTCGCACCAGCCTAGCCAGGGTTCTACCCGGTCTGTCCCCCTCTCCATATCTACGGGCGGTGACAGGGCGAGCATGCTATTGCACCTCTCTCATGGCATGTGACTCAAACTGTTCCAACTCAGCTCTGATCCCTGCTAGGATCCCCGGGGACGGAGTAGCGAGATATTCCCGTTCTAGGGCTTTGAGCTTGGTTTCAGAGTTATTCAAGGCTTGCCTTATAGCTTTCAGGACACCTGCTTCCTTAGAGATGCACACCCCCCTGATGTAGACTTTGAACGCCTCCCACCTGACCCCCTCTGATGTGTCAGATGCACTGTTTATTTCAAAGAATGTGGTAATGTCCGCTAATATCTCAGCTTTGAATACAATGTCAGCCAAGGCGGCAGACTTAAAGCGCCAAGCGGGACGTGTTGGCCTTGTGTTACCAAGCTGGATCTGTAGTATCACAGGGGAATGATCAGATAGCGTGCGTGCAAGGATCCTGACATCCGAGACTCTGCCCACTAGACCACCAGAGAGCAGGAACAGATCAATTTGTGATATCTCATTAGAATGGAGGCCACATTGTCAAGTATTGGGCGCGTATAAGTTGACCAGCAAGCATTCCTCATGAGCTAAGGTACAGTGTAGAATGACATATCTGCCTTCAATGTCAATGTGGGACGTGCAGAGTGTGAAGTAACCTGTGAAGTCGCGCCTTGAAACACTTGTGTATAGGCACGTTACAAATGCCATATCATATCATATCAAGTTCAAGGACTTTTGGATAAGGGTTAGGACTCCCCTAGCTTGAGTGGAGTATTGAGTATAGTATCTATTGAGACCCCAGGTATGTGCTATATTGGAAGATAAGTGTTTCATAGCGTGCGTCTCCTGTAATAGGAGGACCTTGACCCCATGCCTTTGAGCATAGGCCGCAATCCTACGAGACTTTGTGAAATTTGTCAGCCCCCGAACATTCCATGACATCATTTTGACCGCCATATTACCAATTTACGGAACATCCCAAGTAGAGCATCTGCCGTTGATTCCCGCCGTGTGTGCTGTATTAGCATAAGGGTGCCACCCTCTAGCCCCAGTCTCAACTCCTCTGCCATTTTGTGTATAACCTACCCCAACTTCTTCACACCCCACCCTCACCGCCCTGACCCAACCAGCAGTGTGTAGATACCCACCCTTACATTGAACAACTGCACGCCAAGCCCAACTCAGCAGCGCAGGGGAACTCGCCCAACCGGGGCCAAAACATAAACATTTAGACTCAGAGGGGATTGCAGCTGCAGTGGTGGCTACCGCTACCGTTCTGCCCACGTGTACTAATACCAATTTCAATAATATCATATAGGACCGGAAATCTACTGATGAAAAACGGTTGCAAAGAGAAGATACTAGAACACTTAGACTACGAGGCGAAGACCCTCATGGTTTAGAGCAGCGAAGTCATAGCTTGCACCTCCAAGGTCAGTGTACCACAGTGATGTTCAGTTTTGCGGAGTTCGGGACCAGTGAGTGGTGTTACCATTAGATGAGCCCAGAGTGCGTCCCCTTCAATACGTTATGCGCTCGCTGCAGTGGTGCTGGGCCACGGTGGGCCCGCCGCGGGACAGAGACGGGGAGCCTTGAGCCCAACAAGGAAGCCAACAGTCGTTACACCACAGCCACTGGGATCCACTACGGGAGCTCAGCGATCCAGATATTAGTCGTCTTCCATCCGTTCCTCAGGAGGATCTGCCAGTGGGATCTGCGCCTCGATGTACTTGACGGCTTCATCCGGGACTGTGAAAAAGTAGCGTTTTTTGCGGTGGGTGAATTTGAATTTGAGTCGAGCAGGGAAAAGCACCTGCTTAGCTAGGACTGGTGGCGGCCCCAGGATAGATCCTCGATGGTAGGGCGGTAGTAGGCCTGTGGTTGCGGCACGTGAGTCGTTCAAGAGCAGTAGGCGTAGTATTGTACGAGGTGTAGAAGCCAGCTGGTAGCGAGGCAAAGGTGGCGGAGCTGCAGTTGGGGGTGAGCCAGGGAGGGCCGGCTAGCCTTGTATTATGCGTATTGTGTTATGCGTATCACTCCGAGTGTGGTTTGGGTGCTCTGAGCACAGATCCGCTAGTGAGGCAGGTAGGGATCTCCTTCAGGTGTCCCCGTGTTCAGCAGTGCAGGTTGGTTGGGTGGGGAGACCCAGCCTTTATCCGCACCCTAGGGGTTGCAGCCCAGTACCTGGAGCCCTATGAGGCGGCAGCCATACGAAGATGTCGCCACTCAAAGGGGTTGTCGGAGAGTCAATGTCCAGGGGATGTCCCGTGGAGGGCTGAGGCACCTTAAGCAGCAGGAGTTGGAGTGGAAGCAGGGCAAGCGTCCATGAACACACGCTGGATGCAGTGCAGGGGAGTGCAGGGGGCCCCGCTAGCATGGAGCAAAGGGGCACAGCCCAGTCGCAGTCACCCACCTTTCAGTCTTCAGGGTGTCTGGACCCGTGCGTTTCACAGCGCGTGGTTCTCCCCCAGGGGGTCGGCCCGTGCCCCTCGAGGCCAGGTCCAGATCCAGGGCCGGTGTATCGTAGAAGCACGGCCAGCCAGCAGAGAGCGGTCCCCGGCCTATGCCTCCGGTCCAGGCACATCTATGGGGCCGCGCCAGTAGGCCCCCGGGCAGAGCCGCCGGTCCACAGCCACAGAGGACCGCTGGGGGGGCAGCGCCCACGCCTCGTGGTTGGTATTGGGAAGCCTTCACCGCCTGCCAGAAGATCGAGGCCAGGACACCAAGGCCGCAACCTCACACGGGCACAGGGGGGCCCCAGCCCAGCCCACGGTAGCCGGAGCCGATCAGTCGTCCCGAGCTCCTGGCCGCCGCCGGACTAGCCGCAGGGTGGGGGGTGCACCAAATGAAGGCCCGCTCTTCAGGGCACTTGCAGGGGAATGTTGCCGCCAGGCGATGAGGTGGCGAAGGGAGCCCGTGGGTGGCAGCCCTCCAGGGGCAGCGAGAACGGTGTGTCTGATGGCTGCAAGCCACCACCGCAAGGGTTCACAAGAAGGCTGCACCGCGCCGCAGGCCCCGAGGTTCGCCACACCGGCCCCAAGCACCGTTTTCTGTCCAGATTCCGGCCACGTAACCAGGAGAGTGAGAGGGTAAGAATCGTGGCAATTTCATTGGGCGGGTGTGCGGATTAGCGCCGATGTCCAGCGGATTCAGGTGGACAGAGACGGAGCTCACTGGCTAGGCAGCCATTTTCTTCGGCTGCTCAACAGCGCCCCCCGCTATACTTTTATTTTAAAAAGAAACCATTCTGGAATGGTTTAGTTTTAAAATAAAAGTGTAGGAAGAAGTTGAAGCTTGCACTTCAGTGCACTGCACTGCACAGTCCCATAAATAGCAGGTGTGTTTGTTCAGGGGTTTGGATTATGTATGGGGAGCAGGGATGGGGTTTGTGAGGATCTGGGCAGACCAGCAGGTAACATAGTTCCACTACTTCTTTTCGTACACTTCGACCACTGCTTTAGACATCCTTTCTTGAAGAAATGCCTCTTTGGAGTCCATATCTTTATCACACCTTTCAAAGATCCTGCTGATTTTACATGACCATCAACACTCCAAACATTGTGACTACATTGGGCTACAATAGACCAATCTTCCCACATACTTCTTGTGGTCTCTTGGATACAGGAACTTTGTTTCTTCAGGTGAATGAATGCTGGCCTTTAGGTAGTCTCTGATTTCTTCATAAATTATTGGGTTGTAGTCCAGGTTCAACATCAATCATGATCTTCATTCCAACTGCTTTCTTTGTTGTATTTTTGCACTGTGTAATTATCATCCTGATCACACAGAATCCAAGCATTATCATCACCAGTAATGCTCCAAGAAACTTGAAGATATTTGCCTCCATTGTGGAACCCAAGAGAAGATCGATGCAAACCAGCTGTCGTCTGCAGTGCCTTCTACTTCTTCTTCCATCTTGGTGTGCAAGTTTGTCAGCAATGTTATGGCCTCTATCAAGGTCCCATTCTCGTCATCGTGAGAAGGTATGAATGTGCAACATGATTCTCTGATTTTGGCACAAACACCTTCATCCATGGCTCTGATCATGTCCAAAACGCATCTATTCTAGAGTGTCATTAGTCGTATGGCTCTCAACTCTTATTTGATCGCGTTGAATCCCTTTATGGTAGGGTTGATCGTCTGTAGGAGCTCCCATCTGTTTCTTTGTAACCATTTTGTATTTGCCATCATCTGGATCCCTGGCATGAAGATAGTTGTGAATACTGATTAAGGGCCACATTACACGGATGGCGGTATTAGCACATGGACCAATGTGCTATTAGCACCTTAGTCTATGCCGGTAAAATACCGGCACCGCCTTGGTGGAAGGGGGAATTACCGCCCCATTCCAAGGTTGGCGGGGCGGTAATTCCCCCTTCCACCACTGCCCTTCCCCATTCCCATTTTTGCCCCATAGGGCATTATGGGAATGGGGAAGGTGCTAATTACGGCACCGCAATTTTGCGGTGCTGTAATTAGCACCAAGGTCCCTTAGCAGGTTGGTTAAAGCACCAACACGCTAAGGGACCTCGTAGTAAGGCGGTAATGGTTAACGGTGACCGTTAACCATTACCGCCATCCGTGTAATGAGGCCCTAAATCTTGCTCTTGACTTGTATTCATATGGAATAGAATTGAAAGCTTCTATTGACTTAGCTGAGAAATAATTATCCCTTTTTGTTCAATTGAGAAATCCAAGCGATATCTTCTTCCTTAGATGAGCATCATCCTTTGGAAACTCTCCAATGCTCATGTCACTCCTTGGAATTACTAATGCTGGAACATGAATAATTACTATGGAACACAGTCCTCCCCAATCTCTGGGTAGCTTCATATAAGCTCTGGATCCACATGCCCAGTAGTGGTCCATTATCACTACTGTCCCATCCTTCATTCTTGGTTCATCGAAGATTCAACGGCATTGTTGATTTTCTCCAACTTTTCTTGTGTCATTGGGCCTCATTACAAGTCTGGCGGTAACCGTGCCGGAAAAACCGGCAAGTTGCCTGCCTGACTTGCAAGATTTACTGGTGCCTGGCTTGCTGGAAACCGGGGGATTACAACCCTGGCGTTCCGGGAAGTCAGGGCTGGTAAATGCACAATCTCCATTCCCATTTGAGTCCAATAGGACTCAAATGGGAATGGGGACCACGGAAGCACCGGCACCGTTAATAACGGTGCTGGCGCTTCCGTGAAACTCTGCGGGCAGGTGCCTTCCGCCCACCAGGTCTGACCCTGGCAGGCGCTATGGCACCCACCCACAAAGTCGTACTGTGCCAGTCCGGTAACAACAGTGCCGGTAGGCTTACCGGCACTGTTGTTACCGGACCGCCATAGTTAGAATGAGGCCCATTGTTTCTGAAGCACAGTTCTGCTTTTTCCAGAGGCACTATCTGCACTGGGCCTCCCTTATCTTCAACCCAGGTAACTAGCTTGGCAAGCTTCATCCATAGAGGTTTGCACATCTTCTCCACATTCTCTGTAATTGATTTGCAGTGTCCTATTACTGCCAGTGCTCTTCATACAATTATGCCTTCTTCCCATCCATCTGGTGAAAGTACTGTTCCCCAGATCTGCATCTGTCCTCTCTGCTTACATCTTCGGATTTCTTCTTCAGTCTTTCCTTGGCAATTAAGCCTTTTGTTTATCTCCCATCTGATTCATGCTCCCTTCATTCCAGGTTGTTCGTATCTTATCACATGATCTTTGGTGTGTGGTCTTGCTTTTGTTTTCAAATCTTGCACATAATCATCTTTCTCTGGCACTGACCATTCTGTCACCCATTCTAAGGATGCTGTTCGACCCTGGAATTGACCTCTCATAAAACAGAGTGCAAGGTGATTCAGGCAATGAGCTGCCTAAACGTCTATTTCTATAGCTATAAATATCTTAGGGTTCTCTAATGCATAAGGTAGGAGAGCACATCCATAGCAACTCTCCTCTGAAGTGCTTTTGCCCACTTTTTTCTTGTGCTGATACCACATGTTATTCCCCAAGTGTGCTGTACTGTCTAGATAATTATTCAATTCATAATCATCTTCTCTTACGCCTCTCTTGGGTCTCTTTCTTGTATAATGGGTGTGTACCCAATGATCATGGAGCAAATCGAAAACAGACCTCCCGCTAAGGGGAAGTCTAGGGCCATCTGTCACAGAAATAGGTGACTTTACATGTGTCACTGGTGTAGGGATAACCACATATGGTCTTGGCCTTCGTACAACAGATATGTCTGTAAGGGTCATTGGTGTGGGAAGAATCAAGGGAACTGCTGCCCTCTTTGAAGCAACAAAGTAAACAGTGTGTATCATGAGAAACAGGAAAACAATGATGAATGCGGTGCATGCATATATTATCACACAAGAACAGAAGTGGATTTTCCGCCTGAACACATGCAATCGAGGCCTCAATGAAGCAATGCAGTGGCAAGAGTTTGCAGTGCTGCAGCACTAAACCACCTGGGGCTGTATACATTACACCAACTGAGGAACTTTTTGATGTCAGCTTGATGTGCATTCAAGTGACGTAGTGGCATGAGATTGCAGTTCTGCAGCACCAAACTTCTTGATGAGAATTTTTTGAACTTTTTGATGTTAACTCGATGTGCACTTAAGTGACGAAGTGGCATGAGCTTGCAGTTTTGCAGCACCAAACCATCTGGTGTCGCATATGCTGCACTAACTGTTGAACTTTTTTGATGTTGAATTTATGGGCATTTAATTGAGAACGCAACGATTGTAAGTTGCCTCCAGATATATCAGCGCTAACAGCATCCTTTTCCTATTGCATTTTTGGGCCTTAGCCCACTTCAACGGGCGCACACAACATCACTGCCTGACATATGGACATCCGTCTTTTCTAGACATGTCGACTTTTGGGTCCACCTGGGTGTCCTTGCCCACACAAAAGTTCCGTAACCCTCAGTTGCGGACTAATTAGTAGTGGTGGAGACACCCACCCAGACACTCGTGCCAGTATTTTTCCTCCGTCCCCCTCCCTTTTCACTTCACTCCTCTCTTCTTCCCCGCGCCCCCTGCCCCGACCCCCCCGTTTTCAAACTAACCGCCCCTAACTCCCCCCCGTAAACTGCCATCCCTGGAGCACCCTCTTCGCTCACACCAGTCGGGCTCCACCAACCCTGAATGGCAGCACTAACCACGAATGACAGTTGTCTTTCACCCGGCCCACGCCCCCCGAGGTCTTGCCGTTCGCACACGCCCGCGGCAACATCTCCCGCCATTGGATGCAGTTGGCGGTGATGCCTCCACACACACCCCGAAGCCCGGAGATCCCATTGGACCGTGCCGGGCGGCCAGCCACGCCCCCTTTGACGATTCATACACTGAAGCAGTACATATTGCTTCTCGTTTCCCTCACGCTCAGAAGATGATGCACCACTCCACAGCCTTCGCCGCTCCGACGTGCACACCCGGTAAGATTCTCATTCCATTCAAGCACCAGCAGAGCCAGCCCACCTGGACTGCTCGGCGGCTTCAACTAAACGTGCGCTTCTCCATTCTTTGCAGAATCAGCATCGCGGCATCCCTACGTGTTTCAGAAGTCCTTTCACGGCTTCTGCAGCACGCGGATTTGCACTACACCAGGTAGGAGCCCTCCGTTTCACCTGCCCACTATCACCCCCGCCCCATTCCATCACGCGCTCCTGCCTTTGGTCATCTCTTTTCACTTCCACTTCCTGATCCCTCGTAGCACGCATGACACCCCCTACTTGGAGGAGCCTAGCTCCGTTTGCCCACTGAATCACCACCCGCTCCCTCCCCCACGTCCCTCACCCCGGTGTTTCTTGGACACATGGTTCTATTGGTTTTTTATCTGAGCCATAAACAAATGGCCATGCTCCCAAATTCAAAGAGCACATGCACCTTGCAAAATAGCCATTTAGACATTATTGTATATGTTCTGCAATGGTTTGCAATGCAACACTGAAAATAGAGGTGTGCCATGTCCTCTTCTGCAATGTTTCATTATGTTTCCTAATACAGGATCCTGTGTCGCCTGCTCATGCTGTGCACGCTGCCCTACTCCCGAGGATATCGAGTGACTGCGCCATCATATAAAGAAATGTATTGTCCTGAAGAAGATGGTTTTCAATTATATATAACCATCGAAACCGGTCGACCTGACATGTTGTGGCCCCTCCACAACATTGTATGATATCTCTGAAAGAAGGAGGCGATATCTAGACACTAAAGACCACGACCCAGCATCCAATGGGTTTCTAGCACCTCAAGTGCAGACACAGTCATTTTGTTTTCTCTGAACAAACTATTTGTGTGATTACTCTGATCACCCTTTTTTTAGTGAACGTTTTTAACCGAGACAACCACCCACATGAAAAGGATTTCGAGACATTTGGGTTAATAAAGGAAGCATATGTAAATCCCAATGCCCCTGCTCCGTTCATGTCAGTTACAAGGCGCTTAGGCGCTTGAGTCATTACAACGAGAGAGAATTTCTTTCCCCTCTCTAAGCAACCTATGACCTGATGGGTGGCTGTCACTTGGCAGAACATTTTCCGATCTAGCGTCCCCCTTGGACTTCTGAAACTTGATTATTTATTGAAGGCAATCCCGCCCATTCAATACTTGTTTCCCCACACAACCGTCTTTTGTGTACCATGATACCCCTACGGTTAGGGATGACAATAACATTTCTTTTTGCCTAAAGAGGCCCCAATTTGCCCTGTTGTTTATTCCTGCATATATTATACACAAATACATTAGTCCCCACCAGCAGAGATTCCTCATACGTCGCTGGGCTTGTTTGTTGTCTTCAACAGTATCATTATTAGGACTCCACATTATGCCTGTGAACTACTTTTTAAGGAAGGAAAAACTTCTTTAATCAGGCAAGTTTGTCAGATGCTTGGGTAGCTGCCGAATTTGCTTTAGTATTGCTGAGAGCAATCTCATTACGACTGGACCATTTTTAGGATCTTGCAAGAAAACATATACATCAGTACTTCTCCCCACCAGCGCAGGATATGCTCGCAACATAAACAGAAAAACAGCAAATAAGAGCCGATGAGTGTCGACATCAAACAACATCATCAGGGAGACCAAACAAGAACTCAGTGAGGAACGAATCAGGAAACTGCTCCCTTTTCCAATCATCAAATAAAAACTCAAGATCTGGCATACCTTTCCAGGACTTCAATGCTTTCTAAAGTCCAAGTTCAAAAGATTCCTGTGGCTCAAGCAACAAGTTTGACGCCTGCTATAATATCTATAACGAGTGTTCACGGAAAGCCACAGTCCAAATGCACACTTGCATTTATTTACTCAGCACTTCCTGCATCCTTTTTTCCTCATCATCGATCGAGTCTGCACGTGCTGAACTACTTCGTGTTGACTTGCTTCTGAATCAACGGGTGGATCAGTCTCGCCAGCATAGGGATTGATGTCGCTGAAATGTATCCAGGCACGTCTTTCTTGGACTTGTACTGCTGAGGGGGTAATGCTCTCGATTACAAAGGGACCAATAAAACTGAGCTCATGCCACTTTCTAGTAAAGTTGCAAATTAGGACGGGGTCTCCCACAAAACATTTTGGTAAAGGTAGTAGTTATTGTAGTCCAGTTGCTGAATGGTCTTCGCTTGCAGCCTGAGACCGACAACCCTTGCTTCTGTGTTGATCTGAAAATACAAAGATACTAGCAGTCATACATGTCAAATAATCACGGCTTTCGTTTCCTAACATTTCTGTCTTCTGGGCATCACTTCTATTCCTCGATGGAGGAGTCAGAGGTGTTCTCATTCACCTCCCTGTTACTGGTTAATGGGGTTTGAGGTGGTGGTCCGACCTGGGCTGATTCCTTAATGCATATAATGCTAAGGATAGGCAATAAAGCCATTCCTTCTTCAGTGTCAATTTCAATTTTGAAATTTTCTCTTTGAGAAGAGTGCTAGTCTCTAAAATATCATGTTTACTTGCGGGTGATAAGCAGACAAAAATGTATGCTTTATGTTTATTAACAAGCTAATCTGTTCGATTAATTCTTTTACAAAATGGGGGCCATTGTCAGATCTCAGCACCTCACATATTTCCCATCTACGAAATACTTCTCAGACTAAAAACTTCGCTGTGCAAATGGCATCAGGATGTGTGCCTGGACCGGCTTCAATCTTCAGAAGGGACAACTACCACTGTCATATACCTATATCCACTACATATTTGCAGCATATCAACATAGTCTTATCTTCACTGGGAGAGAACATCCTTAGGTAATTCAATGAGGCAGCATATGCAGGCAGGTCAGTCTCAGGCTATTCCCTTTTGATCATTCATTGTTGTTGGGGTGGGGTCCCGTCACCGATACCGACATGTTGTATGTCAGTGAAAGCTTTTTCGGATGACAATTTTAGAAACCACATGGTAGACACCATAACTGAGCTTCTGGATAGAAATTTGGGAAGTGTCGATGAATGGGTACCTGTATGGCAAATACGTAAGGTGGTGTTTCATGGCGAGACGATTGCCAAAGCGGGAGATATTAGGATGTCTTTGATGGTGGAGCTGGAGGCACTGGAAAGTAATATCCAGGACTTGGAAGGCAATGGGCCCACTAGTGTATCTAAGGAATCTGAATTGTTGGGGCTTAGGTTGGGGTGTAATATGTCATAGGAGCATCTCAGAAAGTTTGACGATGGTCTGTATGTGGCTAGGATGCATGGGAAAGTGGATAAGTCAAGAAGAATGCAGTTATGGCTGTGTCAGAGACATGTGATCACGATAATCAGAGACGAATGTGGAGCTAGCTGGCTATTTAGGGTGAAATAAATGGTGCTTTTAGTAACTATTGCAAAGATTTGTATGGCAAACATGGAGTGGTGGACATAGACGAGGTTGGTCATGCAATTAACCAGATAGAACTGCCATGGCTGGCTGCTGAACAGGCTACTGCCTTGGATACGCCTTGAACCCTTACAGGACTGCAAGGTGTAATTTCGTCCTTGAAGACTGGGAAAACCGCAAGGGGTCCATCAAAATACTATAAGGAATACAGGGATATCCTAGCGCCCATTATCCTTAGGGTCTTTGAGGAGGCGTATGCCACTGGCCGTCTCTCAGCTAGTGATTTTCCCAGTGCTTAAACCGGGGAAAGAACAGACCTTATGCGTAGCATATAGACCTCTGTCTATGTTGAATCAGGACATAACGATCCATATGGCACTGTTGGCGGAATGCCTTAGGCATGTCATTGGCTCCTTGGTACATACAGACCAGACTGGATTTGTTCAAGGTAGGAACACCTCTATGAACTTGTGCAGATTGCATTACGTCATTGAGAGGAAACAATCTCCTTATGCATCATACATGGTGGCTTCCCTTGATGCAATTAAAGCTTTTGACCCTGTCTATTGGGAGTGGATGCTGTAAAAACCGGAGGTGGGGTCTGTACTGCTCTCTATATGGTAGAGGAGAGGCACAGAGGACCCCAGCCAAGATTCTCTATTACAGTAGCAATGGACGAGCAATCAAGGCGTAGCTTCTCAGGAGGTGATGCAGGCTGGTTCTTAAGTACAGTGTAGTCCCCAACTCCCCACAAAGGAATGTCCACACACTGGGCCTCATTACGACCCTGGCGGAAAGTTACCGCCAGGGCCGTGACTTTACCGCCATGGTGCTAACTACGTTAACACCATGGCGGTAAGGGGATTTACCGCCCCATTCCGACCTTGGCGGGGCGGTAAATCCCCAATCCCCATTTACCCTTCCCCATTCCCATTTTTGCCCCATAGGGCATAATGGGAGTGGGGAAGGCGTTAATTACGCCACCGTAAATTACGGTGGCGTAATTAACACCAAGTTCCCTTACCGCCATGGATTTTTACACCCGCTAGAAGCAGGTGTAAAATCCGCCATGGCGGAGAGGGAACTCGTGATTGGCGGTAAGGGGTCGGCGCAGCTAACGATGGCGCTAACCCCTTACCGCCAGGGTCGTAATGAGGCCCACTGTATTAGTTAAAACACAGTCTTTATATAATTAATATTCAAGGTTATTTACACTATCACAATAACTCACTTTGTGCTCAGAAAATCAACAATGGTAAATATATACAGTTCTAAAGTGGTACCACAATTATTATCAAATCTCATTAAAGTGCATCAACTATACTCTGGTCAAATGTCACACAGATAACTTAATAAAGGCAACCAACAATAGACATAGGAGGAAAGCAGTTGGTTAGAACAATTGGCAGAATACTGGCCCCTACCACTAGACACAGTTCTGTGTGGAGATCCCCCCACCTGGGCAACCTGTAAAATAAAGATATAACACAAGCCCAGTCCATATATAGTTCTATAAGTTTTATTTCCTTCTATAATGTTTCTACCCCCGCCCCCAATGTACCTGATAGAGTAGAGTTTTTCGAAGAGGCGTCGATGGATCCTTCTTGAGTGACTCCCTTTAAGCAGGAGCCACGGATCGTCGAGAAGCATCGAAGAAGGTGAACTTGGCGTCGACGGCATCGATTTAAAGTTTGAGGGTGCCGAGACCATGGCGTTGATCCAGGCGGTGCTCGTCGGCGACGTCCTGCGAGGATGAGGTGTGCGGGGCACCTCAGCGATTGATAGTTCAGGACCGCAAAGAGTTTCTGAAGAACTGTGGCCTGACAAGGGCGTCGAGTCGTCAGAGTCTTTGTGGTCTTTGGGTGGCGGGAAACTCACCGGCGGATTCTCCTCAGCGTGTCGGCGTCCTCAACTTTCTCTGGCGGGATAAAGCGGTCGACGGCGCGGACAAGGGAGTCCTTCGATTCAACAGTCTTAGGCAAAGGAGCTGGCGGCTCCGGTCGTCAGCGACACAGTGTCAAACAGTCCCCTCCTCTGGGCAACACAGCTTCGACGGGCCTCCAGCGGTTACGTCGATACTCCGAACCCTGGTCGACGGCAATGGACTTTGACGGCGTCGGTGTCCAGGTGCTTCACTTCATTCTCCTCGGCGGTCCCCGTTTCCGGTCGGCAGCCTTTCGAGGGTCTGACTTCCAGGGAGCTTCGGCGAAGGTTGGCGGTGCTCGATGGTCCCTCGGAGCACGGGAAGAGGGCGCCTAACCAGGTCCTCTCTCGGATCAGTCCTCGCCGAACTCGACAGCTTTCAGATCGGGTCGAAAACAAATGCAGCAGCAGTTCTTCTTCTTCCAGCTGGGCATCGAGGACAAGCAGTTCCAGTTACTCTTCAAGTGTCAACTCAGTTTCTTAATAATTTCCAGTGGTGAGAGGTCCCCAGTTATACAATTCTGTCTCTCATCCACACTGCTGGATCACACTCAGCAGCCAATCATACAGAAGGGCATTCATGCAGTCAGTCAGCCAATCAGGCATACAGTGAATTCAGGCCATACTCCTCCCTCTCAGACACTCACAACAAGGAATGTGGATTGGGACAAGTACCCAGCCATTCAACGCTGCACACTGCATTCATGCCAGTTTTGGGCTGGGCTGTCTCAGACTTTGTCTCTCATACCAGAAACCAGACATCCACAACAAGAAGTGCATATTGGTCACACACTCCATTCACCCAGGTCCCACCCACAGGGTGTACCCACAACATACAGTCACTGGGAAGGCTCCAGCCAGTATGGCCTGGACTTCACAATAACACCATATGTGTAACTTCCACCCAACAGCCAGTCAGGGGGAAGGGACAGAGCCAGGTCTTCCCAGGACTTTGGGAATACAAGGTAACAGGCAATAGAAAGCAAGAGGCCACAGGGGCCATCTTGTTTCCTATCGGGAATCAACTGATTCCAATGGCAGGGCCTGGGTATCCCAAAATGGAGGATACTCAGAGCACCTGTCAAATTGAGCATGGAGCTGCCACCAGCCCATACCCTGCTCTGTGGGCCACACACAGGTGCCCAAAACCATACACTAGGGGCACAGGGTTGCACCCCTCCCATGGGTGCCATAAGGTTATCCCATGGGTCTGCACACCAAACCAAAAACAGGAAGAGCTGCACTGCCAGGAATCCCACATGGAGTCCTCGGCAGAAAACAATGCAGAACACAAATGAAAAAGGACTACAGGACAAGGACAGGGAGGGCCTGTCCCTTCAATGCATTTCCAGCATCACAGATGCATGCTGCACTCCGTGGGTTTGGATCAGAGAAGGATTTATTCGGTGGGTGTGTCTGGTTTACACTAAGACGATGGCCAAAGTCTGTACTGGAAAACATGTATCTATGGCAGGCTGCCCATTGTCACCAATTTTGTACATATTGGCGTTAGAATCACTGGCAGTATACTTGAGAAAAGAATTTAGAGTAGCTGGGTTATGGGTTGAGGGGTCACAACATCTAATATCTCTTTATGCAGATGAAGTTCTCTTGTATTTGAGTGAGCATGCTGAGTATGCTGTGTATGAGATATGCAGATAGAGGAGTTCAGCTTCCATGGTTTGAGCTTTATTATTTGGCAGCCCAGCTGCAGTATTTAGCAGTATCGTTGGTGAATGATGTAACGCTGGATGTTGGGTTGCTAATGGAGGCCACAAAACCGGCCTTGCGTAAGGAAGCCTTATGGAACACAGACGGATGCCTGGGGCATAGGCCTCACGTGCCGGAATTGGGGACAAAAGTGTGGAATAGGACATTGACAATTCTTAGGTTGCATGACGTGTATTCTACTTATGCACCTCTATCTGTGAATATATGTACAGGCAGGAATGATCTTGTTGCCATGAGGAAATGTGAAGATGTAGGAATTTCTACCTGGGGCGATGACTATAAAAATTGGATGTTTAGGGAGTTTGAGGATATGATAGAAGACTATGGGATACATAAAGGGAAATTTCTCAAACATATGAGGAAAATCAGGATCGCAAAAAAAGAAATGGCCAGAGTGGCCTGAGGAGCCCAAAGAGCACAATGAGTTGCTGTTGTTGGATGAGTTGGAGGATGGCTGTCTCATGCCTATACGAGAGTTTGCTGACTGCTGCGAGCACAAGAGTGTTGGGGACAAGTTTGGCATGGGAATCGGATCTAGGCTACTGATTAGAAGACACAAAATGGGAAGGTGCGCTTATGTTTGTTAAACGCGCGTCTAGAAACGCTAGACATAGACTACAGTTAAATGCCCTTTATAGGACGTACATGACACCCTCAAAGCTTGCAAAATGTAACAAACGGGCGTTGCCCAACTGCCCCTGGTGTGGCAATAAACCAGCAGATTTTATCCATATGTTTTGGAAATAGCCGAATGTTCAAAACATTTGGCAACAGATTCAGCACACGCTGGAGAACACTGGTATACATTGAAACCCCTGTACCCCTGTTCAGTGCCTATTGGGTGTTTATTCCAGGCCAGATGAAGTTAAGCATGTGGTGAATTGATGGACCGTGGTAAACGGATAATAGCTGTGGCATGGAAACAAAGGGAAGGCCAGAGGTACTTGTTGTGGTGGTCAGACATGAAAGAATGATGTATGGCAGAGACTGTAACATGGTATAGGGCTATGAAGAAAGGGCTTAAGGGACCCACTTCCAACATGGAGGTGTGGAACGTCCTTTTACAGGAGATATTCAGTCCTTCAGATGACATGCCTCCAAGAATGTAAATGGTACCACTCTAATCATGCGAGAGATATGCCGCGGTAGCACCCTTTGTGGTGCCCTCACACAATGATTTTAAATTTGAATATGTTGCGAGCTCCCGCACCCTCCACACTGTGCCCCCTAACCCCCGTTGCTGCTAACATATGTTGAGTGTATGGCTATACACTATCCTGTAATCTCTCTTTGACTCTGTGGTGTGCCTCTGAAACGTAGTTGCCGTGAAGTTATTGTTGGTTGTTTTACACCTGGTGAAATGATGTGCTTTTGAATATCTGTAATGTTACAGTATATAAAGTTTAAAAAAGGGGGGTTTAAAAAAGGCAGGGGTGTGGCAACATTGATAGGAGAAACAGGGTTCTTCGGGCAATCGGGCGGCGGTCAGAATACCTGGTTATTTTAACCAACATCTGCCCAAAGTCTCACCAACAGGCTTGATGCACACAAAGTGCAAACTCTGTAAAAAAAAAGAAAACACACGATAACACAAGCTTAAGTACCCACACTGAACTGGTTTTGAGGTAGATTCATAGCCGATGATAATTAGTGCAGGAAAAATGAAAGCAGGAGGAACAAATTGCCCCATGAAAGAGAGTGTTATCTCCCCTGTGGTGCTGCCCCTTTAAGGGCACCTGCACGCGGCGGAGTGACGTTGCACTCCGCCACGTGCAGTATAAATAAAGGGGGCGTTGCCCAGCCACATCAGAGCGACCGGGGAACCCGAACCAAACACACGTGTGCGTGTGACTCTGTGCAAGGTTTGGGGCTCAAGGGGTTTCTTGATCATACCGGGCCACTTACAACAGTGGCAACGAAGTGGGACATCGACCTTGGACAGGGAATTATTTCTTAAAAATTATTATGCGATCCCGAATGCCGCAGAGACGGCGATGACCACGCGCTTTGGCCACGTTCTTGAATACATTATTGGAAAGGTTGCGGCTCTAATTTAGAGTGCCTGTGCGCCCAATCTGACCATCATTTTTGGATTCTCAGATGGGGAAAAGCTGATGCTGTGTTTTATTCAATTTGGAGGTGTTTTAAACACTTTTTCATGTCAAGTGTGAGTTGAGGAGCTGGGGGAGGCCTACCATTTCTTTGTTTGATCCCCTGGGCCTCCCCAACTCAATTTTTGGAGCCACTGGTGTGGCTAGAGACTCTCTTCTGTGCAATCCTTCCCTGATTTCAACAGTATTGGACTGGGGTTTCCTGGGTACATTCCTGGTGCCCTATTTTTTACATTTTGGTCATTTCCAAGAGGGACCTGAGAGGGCGTTTTGGCTGTTGCATTGGTGGTGGAGGTAGTCATCAGAAGCTTGACGGTGTAGTGCCTGGCCAACATCGTCACACTCATTATCTGAGTGCAGCATCACCTAAGGAGAAGCCCAGTGCATGCCAGTGAGTTGTGGCCCCGGTTGTCTTTGAGTGGGGTGCCTGTGCATTTGCAGCCATGCAGGATAACAACCAGGGTCCTGCAGTGCCTCCTGTTCCCCAGGCACCACTGGTATTGAGGCAGCAAGAGGCGCTGACACCTATGCCCGAATTTGACATCTCTGGTGCTCCATCCAGCCTGGGTCTGAGATGGAGAATGTGGCTAGACAGGATGGACATGTACTTTAGGGTCACAGGAGATACCAATGATGACAGCAGGGTGGCAACACTCTTGTATTCTGCAGGTCCAGCAGTCCATAAGGTATTTCAGTCTCTGCAGCCTGCCAACGCCACCTATGATGCAGCCGAGAATGCACTGCGGGAGTACTTTATGCCACTTGCCAATGCTGACTATGAACGCTTTGTTATGTGCTCTGCCCTCCAGAAGGATGACAAGTCATTGGCCAACTTTTAACGCAGGTTACGCCGATTGGCTCTGCCATGTGCCTGGGACAATGCGGAAACGATGATTCGAAACCAGTTGATCCAAGGGTGCTCGTCCGCAAGCTGCGCAGGCAGGTTCTGCGTGAGCCTGGGATTACGCTACCGTGAATCCTAGAACTTGGTCGCTGCCAGGAAGTGTCCGAGGTGAGGGCGTCAATAATGGAGGCGCTGTGCACCCAGGGAAGCTGGAGGACGTGTGCGCAGTAGGCCATGGACAAGGAGGCAGAGGTGCGAGACGGCCAAGCGGCTATCAACTAGATTGCGGCATAAGAGAAGTAGACTGTTGCATGAAATGTGTGTTTGACCTCCGACACCCTGCTGAATACCCAGCACAAGGAAAGTTGTGAGGCCAGTGCGGGGCGGCAGATCACTATGCCCGGATGTGTAGAGCTCCAATGCCGGTGGTGGTCCCGAAGGGGCCTTTTAGAACGGGGTTCTTCAGACAACAACGCCCGCCCAACGTTGCCCAAATCGATCAAGAGGACGATCGGGGAATTCAGGAGGACGAGGAGGAGGAAGAGGAGGAGAATGTCTTCTTCATTTCGGGTGTCAGCGCTCTGTGGCCCGAGAACAGAAGACAGCCACGGTGTCTAGTACAGGTGAACGAGTCCACTGTCCCGTTGCTGGTCGGGGCATCCGTCAACGTTATGGCGTTGGGACACTATGATGCCATGGATGAGCCACCAAAGCTACAGACACCTAAAGCATGCATCTTCACATTGGCAGTGATTGGCCTATCCCACTGGACGGGGCGTTTGTGGCTAACATGGAGCACCAAGGGTCATCAATCAGGGCCCGCTTCTATGTCACGACGGTCAGCAGCATCACCTTGCTGAGCTGTACAGCTGCAGAGCCACTGGGCACTGTGAGTTTTGCCTACTCTGTCTACATGGAAGACGTGCAGGAGCTCCCAGCAAAATTCAGTAGGCTGTTTGAGGGCATTGGTCGCATGGCAGGTGATCCATTGAGGCTCCACATTGATGAGTCGATTCAACCAATTGCTTTGAAGCACTGCCGGGTTCTGTTCCATACGAGGGAACTGGTCGATAAAGAACTGGACAACCATGTTGAGCTGGATATCATTGAAAAGGTGGAGGGCCCGACGCCGTGGGTATCTCCCATCGCCATCCCAGAAAACTGAAACAACCGGACTCTGTGCGGATATGCGTGCACATGCGGCTCCCAAACAAGGCCATCAAGAGGGAGCGGCACATCACCCCCACGATAGACAATATAATCACAGAGCTACAAGGGGCCCAGTTCTTTTCCAAACTTGACTTAAGGGCCGGATACCATCAGGTGGTGCTGCACCCTGAATCGCGGTACATAACTACGTTTACCACCCACCACGGCCTCTACCGCTACAAGCGCCTGAGCTTTGGGGTGTCGTCAGCGGCTGAAGTATTCCAGAACATTATCCGCACTGCACTCGCTGACTTGGAGGGTGGGTTGAACATAAGCGATGACATCCTTGTGTTTACGCGGTCCAGGGCAGATAACCAGGGCAGACTGGCCAGGACACTCGAGCGACTCAGATCATTGAGGCTGACACTGCATAGGGAAAAATGTGAATTCCTGAAGAAAAAGATTGAGTTCCTTTGCTTTGTGTTCAAGGAAGGGGTGTGTCACTGGACCCTCGCAAAGTAAAGGGCATTGTCAAGGCACGACCCCCTGAGAATGTGTCAGAAGTCAGGAGCTTTTTAGGAATGGTCACATATTGTGGCTGGTTCATCAAGAACCTTGCATCTCGGTCAGAACTGTTGTGGCCTCTGACTAAAAAAGATGTTGCCTGGCAGTGGAGGTCCATGTAGCAAGCCGCCTTCGAAGATGTAAAGGGGGCTTTGACAACAGAGGGCACCATGGCCTTTTTTGACCCATCCCTACAATTGGAAATCGTGGTCAATGCCACCCCGCTTGGACTTGGTGCAGTGCTCACGCAGACAGAGGCCAACAGTGAGGTCTGGCCAGTTGCTTATGCCAGAAAGAAACAACGATACTTGCAAATTGAAAGAGAGTCCCTGGCAGTCCTGTGCAGATGTCGTCACTTCTGCCTCTATGTGTTGGGGAGACCGGTGACGGTGGTCACGGATCACAAACCCCTGCTACCTATATTGGCAGGGTCATCATCTAAGCCTCCTGCAAGGATTGAATGGTGGATGCCGGCACATCTCGAGTATGGTGTCTCCCTGGTATATCGGCCGGGCAACAACAATGCGGCCGACTATCTGTCCAGACATCCGCAAGGTAAACCTGGAGGACAGAATAAGGTCTGTGCGGAGTAGGTGGATGAGAATATCAGACTGGTGGTGGAAGCAGCTTCTCCCAACTCGGTGCTGATTCATGAGCTGGAGCAGGCAGCAGCTTAGAATGAGTGCTTCATCGTGCTGAAGGCAGCCCTTCAACAGGGCTCCTGGAAGTCTGTAAGTCTGTAGTCGAGACCCTAGCTCTGAGGACCCTGGAAGCAAAGTCAGCGCTATAACGGTTATGGAGGGTTAAGGACAAGCTAGCGTTCGCAGAGTTAGGGAAGTTGCTCCGAGGTGACAGGATCGTGGTCCCACAGTGCAAGATCACCCAGGTACTTGAGTTGGCGCAACACAGGCATCAAGGAACAGCTAAGACCAAGGCCCTCCTGCGACAGAAGGTATGGTTCCCAGACCTGGAGAGGTGTGTTGAGAAATTCATTGCAGCCTGTGTGTGGTGCCAAGCAACGTCCCCAGCTCAGAGGGAGCCCATCATCGAGATCATGCCGAGAGGGACCAAGCCTTGGGAGATCGTTCACGCACACTTCAGGTCCACGGGCCGGGACACACACTTCCCGGTGGTCGTGGACGAGTGGTCCAGATATCCAGAGGTGGAGTTTGTCGAGTCGGTGTCCTTCGAGAATGTGGCCGTCGCGATGGAGAAGATCTTCGCCACTCATGGCCTGCCCCAAGTGCTCTGCTCGGGCAATGGTCCACCCTACCAAGGGGATAGGTTCACCCAGCTAATGGAGGAGTATGGTGTCCATCACTGCAAAGTCCCTCCTCTGTGGCCCCGGGTGAACGGCGAAGCAGAGCAGTTTATGAGAACACTGAACAAAGTTTTCTGCATCGCTCTGGGTCAGGGGCACAGCCTGCAGAGGGCTCTATACCAGTTCCTGCAGGAGTACTGGGCCACCCCACACACATTCACCGGCATTGCCCCGGCGGAGGCAATGTTCAGGCGGTGTCCCAGGGGCCTTATCCCAGAGGAGGGTGAGAGCGAGCCGGTGGTCATCGACAACGAGCAGGTGGAGAGGGAGAGGAGTATCAGGATGGAGCAGGAAAACCTCAGAAGAGGACTTTGCCCCCAGCATTTCGTCCCCGGTGATGAAGTACTCGTAAAGAACAGACATCCTCATGGAAAGTTGTCCTTGACATACGCGCCTGGTCCGTTGAACGTGGTGGCTGCGAATGGCTCAATGGTAACAGCCTCAGATGGGACTGCCTCTGTCACCTGCAACGCCAGCTTCTTCAAGATGGTTGGAGAAGCCAGGTCAGAGGTGTTGCAGAGAAGGGATGTGAATGATGTGCCGAGCGAGGGCGGTGGCCTGACCCATCTGCCAAGCTCCCCGACTCGGGGGAGCTCAGTTGAGGAGAGCCCGATCTGGGAAGCAGGCAGGAGGTATCCCCAGAGGGTCGAGAGGGGAAGCCTGCCCACCTGAGGGACTATGTTTTGGACCCCTGAACTGGTGGGACCAGCCCATGGACTGGAAGTGACTCATGGGACTGGGGTGGTTGTGATTAAAGGGGTTGTTTATTTGTGTGCAGTGTGATGTTCTATTGTGTATGTAGTTGGCCTTCTTTATTTGTTTTGTTATGAAAAAGGAGGAGTGTGGTAGTGCCCCTTTAAGGGCACGCGGCACGCGACGGAGTGATGTTGCACTCTGCCACGTGCAGTTATAGGTAGAGGGTCACACTAATTGAGGATTGAGTGCAGCAAACACTCGTCTCTGAATACAGCATACAATATAATCACGCTAAGAAACAAAAACATGAACAATTCTACAGGAAGGCTTGAGTAGAACTTTCTATCCAAAACAAGCTGAATTGACCTCACGGCAGGGTATTGGCAGGTTGGCTTGACTGATGGAGCGAGAGATAGGTCATCATTCTCAAACCCGGAAGGACATAAGTTCAATGTGATGCCCTTAGGATTGAAGAATGCCCTTGTTAACCAGTTTTTGTCTGGTCTGGAAAACATCAGTGTCGCCTATTTAGGTGACAATGCTGTATTCAGCCACACCTGTGAGGATCTCTTATCCCACCTGAAACAAGTCCTTTAGCTGCTGCATAATGCAAGTCTAACTATCAAGGCCACGAAGTGTCAGATAACGCAGGTCACCATGACTTACCTAGTCCACCTGATCGCTAAAAGTAGGAAGCAACCTCTTGAAGCGAAGGTACAGGCTGTGAAGGATTGGGACATCCACACCACAGAGCCACAGGTGAGAGCCTTTCTAGGTCTCACTGGGTACTATGGGTCGTTCATCAAGGCAAATTGGACCATTGTCATGCCCCTGAATGATGTAACTTCCAAGAAAATTAAAAATAAGATAACTTGGATCCCTGCCTGTCAAACCTCCTTTCAAGATTAAAAGGATGGATTGTGCAGGGCCCCAGTTCTTAACGTGCCAGACTATGGTCAGGAGTTCATTTTCCAGGCACCTGTGATTTTGGGATTGGAGCAGTGTTAGCGCAGCTGAACTCTCAAGGGGTAGAGCAACCTGTTGCATACATTAGAAGGCAATTGACAAAAAGGGAAAGGAACTGGGCTGTCGTTGAAAAAGAGACTTACACGGTCATGTGGGCCATAAAGAAGCTGAAAACCTACATCTTTGGGTCGCACTTTACAACCCAGACAGACCATCGGCCTCTTCGATGGTTAATGGTCATGCAAGAGGAGAACCCTAAGCTTTTGTGTTGGGCCACATCCCTACAGTGATTCGATATGGACATCCAGCACAAGCCTGGCTCCCAGCATGGAAATGCAGATGGCCTCAGCAGTACATCGCCTTGATGATGAAACAGACCCTCAGTAGGGTGGGGGTTCACATGTTGAGGCTGTTTGAGCATGTGAGGAATTTGACCATCCGCACAGTGCGTGTGCACTCACCTGGGCTTTTTTTGAAATTTTATATGAAATTGAATGATGGTAGATCAACCTGGAAAATGTTTAGGGCTAATCGGCACATATTTTCCTATGCTTACTGCACGACATACAAATAGACCTGTGTACTCTTCGAGGACACAGCCTACAGGCACAGTCCTCCCTGTCATATTTAGTTGGGATCTGACAGGTGGAGTACATGATGCATCTTAGAAGGGGAGGGCCAAAACCTAATTAACTATCAAAGGCTCCATGGATCCACCCTGTCTGTTTGTTTACCCTCTGCGGATGGTGGCAGCAATTAAAATAATTAACATACTAATAGAGTATACTTCAAACAGGTCCATATGGGGCCTGGCTGCTAGGGGTTAAAAAAGGAGACAGGAAACCCCAACAACCTTTGATTTGCACTGTGTCAACCTGAAGCCAGCTCCTGCCTCTCAGTCTCAAGGGCAGTGAACTGTCATGTTTGGGACTATGGGCCTCATTACATGGTAGGCGGTAAGGGTTTACCGGTACCGGTAAGGTCACCGGTACCGGTAAACCCTTACCACCTTACTACGAGGTCCCTTTGCGGGTCCTCCCTTAACGCCTGGTTTTTCCAGGCGTTAAGGACGGGACCCGCAAAGGGACCTCAGAGCTAATTACGGTACCGCAATTTGCGGTACCGTAATTAGCACCTTCCCCATTCCCATTATGCCCTATGGGGCAAAAATGGGAATGGGGAAGGGTAAATGGGGATTGGGGAATTACCGCCCCCGCTCACCTTGGAGTAGGGCGGTAATTCCGCCATCCACCAAGGCGGACTCGGTACGGTACCGGCGGCAACCATGGCGCTAATAGCGCTATGGTTACTGCCTACCGTGTAATGAGGCCCTATGTGTTTACAGTAGGCAACCCCCTGCACGGGGACCCCATTCCAAAAGTATGTGTATGTGGATTGATGGAGACAGAAAGTCCCAATGAGACAGAAAGTCTGTTCTTACTGCAGCTTCAAGGGAGACCTACCGCTTTAATCAGGAACCTCAGATAGCTCCATCAACCAGAGAGACCCTTTGATCCACAACAGACAGGAAGATGGTTGGGACTTAGTATTATACGTTTTCACTTCTTTACTACCGTTTTTTGCTTCAAAGCCATCTGGTTATGCGCCTACACCAATCATTGTGGTCTATTTGGCTTTAAAAGTGGGCCGAGTTCCTCTTTTGAGCAGATCATCTGAAGACGTAGCAAGGAGTAACAAGAAGAACTCATATGGACCCTGTTTGAAGGTGCAGTCTGCATTACAGCTTCCGCCAGTGAGAAAAGAGCATTGCTACAATCCAGATGGGAGAGGGTGAGGGCTTGGAAACTTGGAAAGTGGGTCTGAGGATTCTTTCTGGAGGTAGGGCTTGCTTTTGCTCATGAGGGAAAGTGGGCACCTTGCTGCTTGACTCTTTTTAGCCTTGTGGATCTTGAAGCAGAGGTGGGGGGGAGAGAGTACTAGGAGCTGGTGGTGGCTGAGCCTTACTCAGAAGTATTCTGGCAAGCTCTCTTGCACTTGCAGCTGGACGGTAGAAACCATAGGGCCCATACTCTAGTTGCCCACGGTGCAGTTCTGTTTGACTTGGTTGGTGTTTCTACTCATTTGGTGCTAGTACATTCCATCATATGAGGTTTGTTTTTGTTTCTTTGACTCAGTTGAGTATAATAACTCGGATCCACACACTGTTTCTTTAGTATACCATTGTTGGTTTATTGCAGTTTTGTTCCTCCTTTTTTTAATATACAAAAGGTTTAGAAGATGGTGCCGATACGTGTTTCAACCCTACTACTGGTCTTTATCAAGGCTACCGTGTTTAACAAGTCAATCATTGTTTGTTCAAAGTACACCAGTATTTGTGACATGTACAGTGTGATAAGTGAATCAGTGCATGAAGTGAGTGGCATTTGTGGTTGGTTTGTATATTGATAGTGTTGGTGGGGTTTGATGGCAAGGTCTCGTAACATCTGGGTGTTTGTAGATGGGTCAGAGCCATCTGGATGTAGTCCTCTCTGTCCATAATAACTATATTACCCCCTTTGTCTGCTTCCTTTATGATCAAGGTGGGATCGGTTCGTAGAGCTTTCAGTGCTCTGAGTTCTTCGTTGTTAAGGTTCATATGTCCTCTCCCGTTTACTTTTTTCACTTGAAGCAGAGGTGTCTGTTAAGGTGTAACCCAAGGGACTTTGCGCATTTGGTCAACTGTGGTGTGAAGCCCTCGATATTTATGGCAGAGAACCAGGTCTGGATGTGTGTATGTTCAGTGTTGTTAGTGGGAAGTAGGAATTCAGTCTTGGATCGGTTGAGCTTTAGGTAAGCACTGGTCATGACATCCAGGGCTGGATTAGTTCAAGGCAGGCCTTCAGTCAGTGGTTGTCCTTGATGGAGAAGATCTTGAGGTAGAGCTGAGTGGTGTATAGGTGGAAGTGGATGATGTTCAGGGCCAGGAGGGTACCAAAGGGTTCCATGTACAGGCTAAAGATCATGGGGGACAGGGTGGGTCCTTGGAGTACTCCACAGGTGATGGCTAGAATACATGATCTAAGGAGTACATCTGGATGAACTGATGGTAGTTAGTGAGCTATTACTGGAGGATGGTCTCGCTGATCCCCATGTGGCAATATAGGATGTCTGTGAGAGCCAGCTGGTCTATTGTGCGAAATGTGACCGAGAGGTCAAGGAGAACCAGCAGACAAAGATGTTGAGGGCATCATTGATTACTTGGAGGGTTGCCGTCTTGGTGCTGCATCAGGGTTGGCAGGGCTGTTGGAGGTTGTTGGCATCAGTGTGTTGGTGGAGCTGAGTGGATACTGCTTTTTAAGGACCTTAAGGGCTGAATCAGGGTTGGAAGGAGTGTTGGAGGTTGTTGGTGTCAATGTGTTGGTGGAGTTGATTGGTTACTGCTTTCTTAAAGATCTTGCCTAGGAAGGGAAGATGGATGATGGGATGGTAGTTACTAAGGCGATTGTGGTGTAATGTGGGTTTCTCGTGCATGGTAAACAGTGTTCACAATTGAAATTAAACCCTGCCTGAAACGCGAGCATGTTGGGCAGTAGGGCTTATGTGTAATTATGAGGGCCGCTTGCCCTACTAGTACGGCAAGCGGACCTCACAATTAAAAGTAAATGCTGCTTTGCATTTGATCATGCCAGGCAGCAGTTACTCCCTCTTCACGGCGGAGTGCAAAAGTGCCGGGTAGAAGACAGCATAGACTCCGCCATGCAAATGACAAACATTTGGCGGCAGAGACCTGGCAACGCCTAAGTGCAAACGTACCAGGTCCACGCCATCAAATTACGATTTTAAGCAACACGCGCTATGAGTTAATATCAGATTTCTAACATGTTGCACATCAATTGGTGACTCGCATGTTAATGATACTGTAGCCCTCATTATTGTTTTCTTTCATGCATTGACTAGTACACATACAATGGTGGGAGTCATAGGTTGGAAAACGTCAATCTATTCTGTGCATTTCCTGTTAATAAAGCCACAGAAGAAACATAACCGTGAACGTAGGCACTAATGGCGTACAAGGTATTATCCTGCTTCTTTACAACCATATCCCGGAATGTCCTTTGTCAAACAGACACATAAAAGGCGCCGCTTTCCTAACAGGAAATGCTAAAGAAATAGGACAAAACCAGAAACACAAATAGTTTTGTAAAATCTGCTTTACATACGAAGAGCCGTCATGCACTATCACAGATCGGTGTTGCGCATTTCAGAAAAGTATTTTTTAAGCAGTGTATACACGTCATTCAAGTTTTACAAGAAATACGCTGAGGTAATTGCCTTCCCATGTAGGAGAATTGGGTCATTGGCAAACTCACTTTTCACCTGGTGGTTTAATCAATTGCCATTTTGCAGCCTATTTACCCTTCTCACAGAGCAGACTTAAGACACTATTTGCCCATGTCCACTTGTGTCAGTCTACATCAGAGCGCCCATTTTATGCAAATACAATGTTTGCGGTTATATTATAGATTAAAGTGTGGTGCGAATATTATTTAAGCACTGCTCTTAAGCTAATATAAAAAGGTGCTTAGTGCACGCGATTAATTATTGGCGAGCACAGGCATACAGGGCAGGCCTTCAACAACCTGTAGCAATGCTGGGCAAATGAGAGGTCAGAGAAGCAGCTTTGTTACTAGGGTAGTGGATAGGGCTGATTTAGCACCCCTAATAAATGGGAGGGTGCGCCTTTTGAGTAAATGGGCTACGGGTAATCTAGGAAGGAGGTGGTGAAGGAGAATGGAAAGGCCAATTGCCGAATGTGTCTCTCCTTAACAATTACAATGTAATGCAGCATACAAGAGGAAAGCTCATATCTCTACCAAGCAGCGTGGGAACAAATCATTCCCTTGAAAGCAGAATTCAGCATATCTCTCACCAATTTACACAGCCTCACTGGCCCTCATAATTCTGCTTTTCCTGAGGCAGTTCTGTGAGCAAGATGTACTGGTTATGCATGAGGAAGCAGCTGACAAACTAGAGCCAGATAAAAGCAAAACCCGGGGAATGACAAGACTCCGCCAACACGAATAAACCACTTAAGAAAAAACCCGACATAGCCCGACGTCAAATGATGTGGTTACTAGTGGGGATTTGTGTGCAATCCTTATTTTGCGCCCACACCTGAATGCGATTGGCCACAAGTGGTCTGTTTGTAGCCAATCACATTGAGACATGAGCAGAATTCCTTGGATTGCCGGAAATTCTGGAGACTCCACACTCTTCCCCAGAGACTCCACACTCTTCCCCAGAGACCGAGAAAAGAGTGTAAAAACCCCGAGTCTTTGGAGTACACCTGGAGACTAGGCAGGTCTGACCACAGCCCCTCTCTTGCTCACTAAAGCCAGACCTAAACCCACTACACATAGAAAAAATATGTCTAGCATGGGCCAATTTACGAGTCCTGCAAAAATCATGATATTATAATTTCTTGCTGGTTTCTTCTTTAGACACTCTACTTTGTGCTCAGGTTCTGGATGCCACACAATCTCCATCTCTGGAGGTTCACCTTCAGGTCAGAGCCATAGGGTTGCACTATGGGTATGCAGTCATTAAACACAAAGCCTGCATCCTTTCGCTACACGAGATGTATGTCTTGTTCGTAAAAACAGAGCTATTCTATACATAGCTGTATCAGCCCAAGAATCAGGGTGACCAAGGATGTTGCAATAGCATACACATTTAGTTAACACGCCCCGTAGGCAGGTATGGCTCTCAGAGCCTGGACCAGGCAGGCTCCTGGCCCTATCCAGGGCCCTTTGCAACCATGAATTGGAGAAAAAAAAACATGCATTCAAAGATGGTCAAATTACCATCACTGCAGCCAGTAAAGTCTGTGAATTTGCTGATCCTTATGATCATAAACCAAAATAATTGAACATAGGGCAGATAGGCCCATTGATGAGTTATGCTGACCAGTATCGATTTGGATATGCCTGACCCCCTTCCTTGATGGCATAGACGGGACAAAAAACAAAAATACAATAAAATCGAAGCTGCTCACAGGTAATTAATGATTAATTCAAAGCTTTCCATTCAACGCTTTTTGATGTATATTTTGAGTCTCCCTAAGTGGGAGAGGGTTTGCCCAAACGTGGGTTCCTTCGATTGCTATGCAGGGGCAACCAATATGCACCTCACTGATAAGGCCCAACGAAGCGAAAGGTTTCTTTGATGGCTTGTATTCCTATGCAAGGGGACGTGGCCTAATAGGTTGGTCTGTCCACATGCCCTTGATGGCAGGACAAGGATTGATTTGCCTATGGAGACTCCTCTTCTGCAATAGCTCAGATTGGATTTAAAGGATTAAATGGAAGCTGCTCAGGCAATGCCAAGGATCAAGATGAATATAAAGCTTTCCATTTATCACTTCTTGGTATCTGCAGTACATTAGGGATGTCACTATTACTTCCCCTAGCGACGTGGCACCTGGTCCATGTTGCTACACCAGTACACAATGACAGATTGTTCATGTGAAATGCTGCAAAGTTCACTGTACATGTGTGTGAAGACAGACAACGCATGCCTGCTGCACTTCCGACCAACCATGAAACACAAGACTGGTTTTGGGTTATTTTGGTAGATTTGGGAAGGAGAGGCTTAGAGGGAAGCAATCCTATTCCTAACCCCCAAGAAGGAGGCAGATAAAACAATTGGATATGAGTCAAGCGCTTTTTAAAATGTTTTTTCATATTTTAATTTTACCTGTTTGACAGGTGTACCCGCTATGACGCCTTGTCTTTTGCAGGCCCAAGGAGAGCCTGTGGCATCAGTGATGGCCATGGGGCACGGCACATGATACGGGGGACCTCAGCCACCGTGTCCAAGGCCATCGCCATTGTCGGGCGGAGCACAGGCGCAGGAGACCAGCATCCCAATTCTCCATGAGCGCAGGGTGGAACGTGTCCCCCGTAGCCATGGCAATGCGCTCAGGGCCACAGGACCTCGTTTCGAGTCCCCACATGTGGGCAGTAAAATGATGTTCAGAAGCAAGCACTACTTTCTCTCTCATGTCCCACATTTGGGAACTCTATGGCCACCCAAAAGTTACAAGCATGAGATAGATAGAAGTTAAAATGGTGAAGAGTAAATCTAAATGTGCGAGTGCTTCAAGAAGCCTGTGAAAGGATACCGAAAGCCATTGAAGCATGAGAGTGAACAAAAACTATGTACCAAAGGTACACACTGTTTCACAGCTGTAAAGACGGTGTCCCATCAAGATATCCATTCAGCCATCTTCACAGAAGCTGCCCGATGCTAAGGAGGCAAATGGCACCCCTGCTGGGTTTATCAGGTGTCTTTGATGACATTAAGCTGCACGCTCAGTACTACCAGCAGAACCAACTGCTAAGTATGCCACACAATGCATAACATAACAGTTACATTTGAAAGTGACCTTTACATGAATTAGATATTAAATACAGGGTCAAACTTTTACTGTGAAAAAGTACCTCCAACAACAGCAGGATATATATATATATATATAACCCCCAAATTCCAAAATCTTCCTATGTATTGTACAGCCCAACCAACTCTAAAGAGTTAACAAACATTTTAAACTAACAGAAATGCTGACAAGACCCATAGCCTAAACACAAAGGCAATGTTGTTCTGGAACTCCCGACCCGGTGCTCAGTTTTACTCTTGGAGTGTTGAGTATTTTGGAAAATGGCACCAAAAAACAGCCTGCACTGCGCAGCGACAAGGAATGCTGTTGCTTCTCACCCATTAATGTTCAGGGTCACCCATATGTATTACTACACCACGTAGATGCACAGCCAGGTGTTCCAAGAACCTTATCCAACTATCTTTACTCTACTGAGGTGTTTATGCACAGGCAGAGATTACACATTTCACTTGTGATTTTGCCATCTTTTAATGGCGATCCAGCCCAAGGGATTGTAGGTACAGGGCTCCAGCAGGTAACTTGCCTTATTTCCATTTTGCCCCCTGCTAACACTAGAACTGTAACCATGAGAAGGGGGATGAGTTCTTTTCATTCAACATTTTTTACAAGATGCGCCTGTACCACTTGCATGCAGTTCATGAATTTAACTTTACAATGTGAAAAGATTTACATGTAGAAATGTACCTATTTTGCCTCAAGCATTCAACTTACAGACTAGTCTAGGTGCTCCTCATTGCACGAAAGCAGGCAACTCATGAGACATCAGATATTGAAACTAAAATTCCTTGTTCCAACCTACTCTCGGTCCAGTTGAGAGACAGCTTATGTTAAAATCGCTCCCTAACAAAGATTGTAAAGACAATGTTAAAAAAAGAATCATTTTGCATTATGAAGGCATTACAGAGTTTATTAGGGATAAACTATTAACACCCCCGGGAAAGGAGCACACTGGAGGAAGAAGAAAAGCAGGGGATGCCATATGGTTTGATGCAGAGTGTAGAAATGCGAAATTGAGACTAAATCAGGGATTACGGGGAGGCATTATCCAGGCCACAACCCTCCATGAACGTAAATCTGCCTACAACAAATTGTTAAAAGAAAAGCAATATCAGTTCATAGAAAAACAGTGGGACTGCTTACATAGGGTCGTCCAAGAGAACAATGTTAAAGCTTTCTGGAGATTGGCTGCAAAGGGATTTCGGGAAAATGTAAAAGGAGACATCGGCTCATCCCTCCCATCAGTTCAATTACGCCCTTTGAAGGAGTGTTAAATAACTCAAAGGCAGATGAAACTGGTTGAGGATATGCAGCGCAGACTACTGTAGAAAAATTTACTTTTAATCAAGAGGAAATCAGGGTGTATATTTTCCAATTAAAAATAGGTTAAGCTGCAGCCTGGATGGGCTAAAGGGGAATGGGATCATACTCAGGGGCATATGTCAATGCTCCCGACAATTAAAGTGTATAGGCAAGTTGTGCTGTTAGGACCCCCGAAATGTTATTACAAAGGTAAACTCTCAGGAGGGCAAGAGAATTATTTTAATGATCATGTTAAATGTCTTACTGCTGTGTACCAGGACTCCATGGCTCGGTGTGGAGAGGAAATGCCCGTTTGTGATGGGAATGCCTGGGAACCTTTCCCATTTCTTACTGGTATGTAATGCTAATATCGGGCCAAAAAGAATATGGTTAAAACCGCATTTCTTAAAGTATAATGTTAAAAACTGTGCGGAGGCCATGTTTTTAACAATACACTCAACAGATGAGGATTGTATGTTTGATATTGTATTGTATGTGAAAGACTCTCTGGGGGGCAGATGCGAACTTTCTTCATAGGACTGTATTTATAAGTGTAATTTTACAGCATGTATTTATTTGTTTCATAATGGTTGTAAATATATATACCGAATAAACATTGACTGGCCAAAAGATTGTTTTCTGACCTAAACGAAAGTAAACACATGGCCTCAACAAGTACCTCTAATGCATTCAACGGTACAACACGCTGCCATCTGCAAATCTTGTGCAGCAGTGATCTGAACACACTCTTTCCACTAACATAACATTGAAGAGAACAGGATTGAATTAATAGAGTGGAAGCAATAAGTTCCTAATCCTCGCAGCCTTAAAAGCATCCCTATGTTGTGTTGGAACCAAAATAGGGGATCAAATAGTGGTGAAGGGGCATAGTTTGGCCAAGGCAGATCAAGTCTGTTGAAGGGACAGAATATGGTGAAAGGTGCAGAATTTGGCAGAAGTGGAGTAACCTTTGGGGTTTACAAATGCACTTAGCTGGGCCTAGGACAACAGAAAGCCTAAATACGCCACTGACCATAGCTCCTACAGGTTTCCCGTTGCTCCTCAAGAACCATCAAGGACAACATTGACTCTCTGCATTCGCTGATCTCTGTAACCACTCTTTTGCCACTGGATCTTTCCCATCCTCCCTCAAGTTCTCCATTGTGCGTCCCCTCCTGAAAAAACGTTCAGCAGACCCTATCTGCCCAGCCAACTACTGCCCTATTTCTATCACCCTTCCTTGGGAAACTGCTGGAGAAGCTGGTGTGATGCTGGAAATGCATCGGAGGGACAGGGTCTCCGTATCCTTGTCCTTTGCTGTTTTTATCTTGTGTTCTGTCGTGTTTTCCACGCAGGAGTTCATGTGGGACTCCTGGCGGTGCAGCTCTCTCTCCTTTGGTTTGGTGAACAGACCCGTGGGATACCCTTATGGCACCCATGGGCAGTGTAGGGGTACAACCCTGTGCCCCTAGTGTATGTTTTTGGGCACCTGTGTGTGACCCACACAGCAGGGTACGGGCTGGTAGCAGCTCCGTGCTGAAATGACTGGTGCCCTGAGCGTCCTCTCTTTTGGGATGCCCAGGCCCTGTCATTGGAATCGGTAGATTCCTGATGGAGACATAATGGCCCCCATGGCCTCTTGCCTTCCATCACTTGTTACCCTGATCTTCCCGAAGTCCCGGGAAGCCCAGCCTCTGTCCCTTCCCCCTGACTGGCTGTTGGGGGGAAGTTCCGTATATGGTAGTGTGGGGAAGTGCCGACCAGACTGGCTGGAGCCTTCTCAGTGACCGTATGTTGTGGGTACGCCTGTGGGTGTAACCTGGGTGAATGGAGTGTGTGATGAATATACATTCTATGTTGTGACTGTCTAGTATCTGGTGATGGTTGAGACAGCCCTGCCCGAAACTGGTATGAATGCAGCTTGGAGTGTTGAATGGCTCGGTACTTGTCCCAACACACATAACTTGTTGTGAGTGTCTGGAGAGAAGTGAATGGCCTGAATACCTTGTGTGCCTGATTGGCTGCCTGCCTGCATGAATGCCCGTAGTCGTGATTAGATGCTTGAGTATGACCCAGCGGAATGAATGGGAGATCAACAGTATATCTGGGGACCTCTCACTGCTAGAAGTTGAAGTCCACTACGACGAGTAACTGGAGTGAAGCTTAACCTTGATCCCTGCTGGATGAGAAGAATTGCTGTTGCTCTCCTTCGCAATCTGAAAGCAGCTGTGCTTCAAGAACTGACCCAGAGAGGACCTGGTAAGGCGCCTTCTTTCCGAGCCATGAGGGACCATCGTGCACAGCTGATCTTTGCCTAAGCTCCCTGGTAGACAGACCTTTGACAGGCTGCCGACCCGATACGTGGACTGCTGCGGAACTCAAAGGAGAAGCGCACGGACTGTTGTCCGCCACTGTCGCCGACCGCCGTCGCCGACCGGAGCCGCTGTGCTCCCGTTGCCTAAGAACTTCATTGATTCACGGACGCTCTCGTCCGCATCGTCGCCGATGTATCTTGCTGGAGAAGGCCTAACCGTCAACGCGCCGAGGAGCATCCACCGGTGGTTTTCCTGCCACCCAAAGACCACAGAGACGCCGACAACTCGACGCCCTTGCTGGGCCACAGTTCTTCAACGCTTTGCGGTCCAGAACTATCGACACCGAGGTGCCCCGCACACCTCTTCCTGGCAGGACGTTTACACTTCCCCGTCAACGAGCACCGCTAGGAACGACACGGCCACTTCACCGTCGTAGCTCGACCTGTTCTCCGTCGGACGTTCGACGACCCGTGACTCCTGCCTGAAAGGGGGACACTCAAGAAGGGTTGTCGATTACCCTGACGCGGAAAGCTACAACACCAAGGTACTTTGGGGTTGCAGAACTATTGGGAAGTCTAAGGGTGAACAATATATGGACTGGGCTTGTATCGTTCTTCTACAGGTTGCCCAGGTGGGGGGTTCTCCACACAGAGCTGTGTTTAACGGTAGTTACCGGTATTCTGCCTATAGCTCAACCATCCTGCTTTCTTTCCTCTCTCTACTGCTGGTTTCCTCTTTGTTTTGATCTGTGTGTCATCCTGACCGTATGCACTTTAATAAGATCTAATAACGTTAGTGGTACCACTTTAGAATTGTACATATTTACCATTGTTGATTTTCGGAGCACAAAGTGAGTTATCGTGATCGTGTATATGACCTTGAATATTAATTATATAAAGACTGTGTTTTAACCGATACAGTGTGTGGACATTCCTTCGTGGGTCCTCGGGGACTGCACTGTACTTAAGAACCAGCTTGCATCACCTCCCGAGAAGCTAGGCCTTGATTGCTCGACTACGTTAGCATAATAGAGAATCTTGCAGGGGTCTCTCTGCCTCCCCTCTACCATATAGAGAGCGGAAGTGCAGACCCCCCTCCGGTCTTTACAGCTGGCCTTTCCACAACTTAGCTCACAAACTGAGCTTGTTGTTGGTCTCCACGACCTTCAATCTGGATTCTGAGCATCAAGAGGCACAGAAACTGCTCTTCTGAACACCTGTGAAGAACTGTTTGCATCTCTGGACTCTAAATGTCCAGCTATTCTCATTCCACTCAATCTCTCCTCTGCCTTCGATACAGTTAACCATTCCATTCTCATAAAATGTCTCCATGAAACATTTGGTATCTCGTAGCGGGAACAGGCTTATCTGCTTCCTAACTGACCATTCGTCCCAAGAGATTTTGGGCACCTTTTCCTCACCTACTTTCTTCTCCACATGTGGTGTCCCCCAGTGTTCAAACCTCTCCTGCTGGCTCTTCAATGCTTACCTTGCTCAGCTAGCACTCCTCATTTCCTCCTTCTTGGCCAAATTACAGTGCTACAGAGATGACACACAACTCTTTTTCAAACTCGCTGCTGACCCTCTTGTATCTTCTATATTTTCTGACTCCCTGTCTGCCATCCATGCCTGGTGTACTTCCAACGATCCCTGCCTCAATGCCAGCAAGAGTGAGATCATTCCCATTGGGTTCTCTGCTCCCTTTTTTTTCCCTCACTCTGGCCATCCTCTATGAACTCTCACCCCGCTCCTTCTTCTGAAGCCAGAAACCTTGGAGTCATTTTCGACTCCTCTCTGTCCTTCCTCCCTTACACTCAGGACATAGCCAAGAAGTCCCACTTTCAACTCTTCCTTCTCAAAGGAATTTTCCCTTTTCTCACTTTCCCCCGGAAGCTCAATGTTACCCGAGCCCTGGTTCTCTCTAGGCATGACTACTGCAATAGCCTTCTCCTACCTTCTTCAACTTTACAGCCCCTCCAGCTAATCCAGAATAGGGCAGCAAGGCTTTTCCTAGGCCGTAAGGACAGGGGCCGCATCTCTCCTGCCCTAAAATCTCTTCACTGGCTCCCTGTTGCGGCACAGATTAAATTAAAATCCCTCTGCATCATCCACAAGGCTGTCTGGGGCCTGGGACCAAGCAATCTGTAACTTTATCTTATTAAATACTCTCCCTCTAGACCTCTGCAGTCCTCTGGCACCAACTCTCTGTGTGTAAAGCGTGTGAGGCTGATCACTTTCTTCAGCTGGCTCGCTCTTATGGAACAGCCTTCCCCTCCCTCGCCATCTTGAGCAGGAATTACTCAAATTCCAGAAGCTCCTCAAGACTTTCCTCTTCACCTCCTTGTTCCCTTCGTCCCTCCTCTGCTAATCTCACAGTTGCTGTGGTGGTGGCCAGGGCCCTTAAGTGTCCCTCGAGGACCTGGCCTTCCATACCCAATTGCGCCAGCGTCTGACTACATCTCAGCACTTGCCTCAGCACCCACCGGCCTCAATCCTGTAGGCTTGCATTTTCTACCAAATGTGGCCTTGGCCGTATAGCACTAATCTTACTATGCACTTCATATGTTGCTCACCCACGTGCACAGACATTCCAGCACTTACCCCTACCCCCTACTTCCCATCTTCTCGCTGCACTTGAATGTTCTGAATACTCACAAGGCATGGTAGGCTTGACTTTATCTTCCACTGTATTCGTTGTTTTTCAATCCCATGTTCAATCCCTGCTGCCCTGTGGGTGCTTTGAAACAGAATTGATTTACTGTATAAGCGCCTAACAAATGCACAATAAATAAATACTTTCTGTTTACTACTGATGAAGATCATGGGATTCTCTCTGCCTTTGTTCTCCACCTGGGAAAATACAGTTCCAATTCCTGTGTCACTGGCATCAGTTTGTACAATAAAGGGTTTGCTGTCATCAGGAGCACAAATCACACGTGTCCTGCACAGACTCTCCTTCAACGATCAAAGGCCATCTGACAGTCTTCAGTCCAATGAACCTTCCTAGGTTGCTTGGGTGATGTCAGAGCTGTCAGAGGGGCAGCTATGGTGCCAGAGCCTTCCATTAAATTTATGTAGTACCCAATGAGGCTCAAGAAAGCTCTCATATGGGTTTGAGTAGTGGGAGTCTCTCAGTCCTGTACATCTTGTACCTTGCTAGGAAGCACCCAATCAGGCTCACAGGCATTCCGTCCATTCCCCCCTAAAACCAGACACCCACAATACAGGATGTGGATTGGAGCAAATCCCCACCCTTTCAGAGCACAGCACTGCATTCACTCCAGTGTCAGTCAGGCTGGCTCACGTGTCACACAACCAAAACCAGACACCCACAACCCGGAATGTGATTTGACTCCATACTCCATTTATACAGGTGGGCATACCCACAACAAGCAGTGCCTGGACATCCTGAAGCCAGGAAGTCCATCTGTGTCTCCCAGGGTCCACAGGAGTGTTTGTGATAGCTGGAAGTTAAGCTGCTGAGTATCGCCCAGAAGAGGGGTACCCTGGCATACGGCTGCCTGACACACAGAGCTGCAAACATTCAAAATCAATGAAGAATTCTTCAAGCGGCACTGCTGCCAAGACATCTGACCACTTTCCCAAGCCGCTGGTGGTCCAGGGTCACCACCTGCAGAGGAATGTCTGCTGGTGGTTTTCTCACAACCAAAATTTGAACAAGACCTCCCGACGGTCCAGGATTGGTGGAGGTCAGCAGTGCAGTCCTTTGGTTGCGCCCATGTTGCCAGAAGCCATCCTGAGCCTGTGCTTAACCATCAAATAACCGAAAGATGGTAAACCGCAAAATACTGAAACCTGACACCTAATTCTGCCGCTGCACCCGTCGCCACCGAAAGTCATTAACAACCACCAACCACCTATCTTCTTCATCCAAGCGTTGTCGAGGTCCACAGCAAGTATCAACTTCGTGGGACATCCGCAGCTGGCGTAGCAACCTGACAACGGAGACCACCACAATAGACATGCATTGCAGCCTTTCCGACACTGCTTCGTTCCTTTCCTCTGTTCGACACCAACATCCCAGTGACTCTTTCTTCCAGATGGGGTCCATGCTGGAGGGGTCCCAATGAGTTAAGACAAGAAACTCCACCACTTTGCCTGCGAAGACACCGAAGGTAGTGTGCTGAGGAAGAGCACCTTCCATCCTCAGAATTCTTCCAGTGGTCCCAGATTCGTCTTGGATCCTGTTCGGCTGTGGCTTACCAGGTACTTTGGGATAGTGGGTTCTGTAGAAACAGAAGCAGACTATTAATGAACATATTTCGACTAGGCTATAATATACAACACACACTTAACTTTTCCTTACAGGTTGCCCAGGTGAGGGGATCCTCACACAGCAATGTATGTTTATCCTAAAAGATAGCATGTTGGCAATGTTCTGAATATTACCTGCCTTTCTACATTAATGTATATGAAATTACCCAATGCATATTAATTCTTAAGCTTTTTAATAACTGTCAGCAGTTGGTGCATTTTTACTGAATCTAATTATACTGTGGTGCCACATAGAGTTGTATATATTGCCATTATTAGAATCGTGTTGCCTGAGAACAAACTGTGTTATTTATTTGTATATATTCATCTGAACCTAACTTATCTAAGCCCTGTGTTAGTTAATTAAAGATCTAGGGTAGCACCTAGCATAGTATGTGGACATTCTTGTGTGGGGCCTTGAGAACCAGCCTGCATCACCTCCATTGAGTCTTAGCCACGGTTGCTCATCCATTCAACCAATTGAGAGCCTTGGCTGGACTGCCTCGTTGCCTCAACCCAACCATATAGTGGCCAGAAGTACAGATTCCGCCTCCAGTCTTTACAATGGCAACAAGAAAAATAGTCTTCACAGTTAGCATCCTAAGAGGACATGAATGAAGCGGCTCAAATGGGGCTCTCTTTAAGAAATGTAGTACTAAGGACCTGAAGAGGGTCTGTCATTCTGCCGGTGAACTGTGACCATTGGGATTTGAGGGTGGAGGGATCTCGTTCTCAGACGGGCCTCTGGCACCAGGAAAACGCAGCCTCAGAAAATCGTAGGCTGGCAGATTTTAGGCATTGTGAAATATTCTTACCTTATGAAAATATGCTGAGCCCTTACTTCGGGGGACAAAGCTTTCCCTAAAGAAAAGTTCAGGAACGATACAATAAATTGAAGCTTTTGATACAGTGTCATGTGGGATTTTTTTAAATTGAGGGAGAGGCCCAGTTTGTGGAGAGAGTGGCAGGTGCTGCTGAGATGTTCCAGAGCCTGTTCGGAAGAACAAGTTCTGATCAGCCAATTGCCAAGATAGGCATAGATGTGAATCCCCCAACCCCCTCAGATTTGCTGGCACCACCGCCATCAATTTGGGTGAACACCCTTGGGGTGATGGTGAACCCAAATGACAGAACCTGAAATTGGAAGTGAGAACTGCCAATGGCGAACCTCAGATAAGTCCTGTGCTTGGGATGTACAGGCACATGAAAGTAAGCATCCTGAAAATCGCGTGACACCATCCAATCCTGGAGCAGAAGGGCCTAGAGGGTCTGCCAAAGAGTGACTATCTTGAATCTGTCATTCCTGAGGAACTTGTTCAAGTGTCTCAGATTCAAGATGAGTCGCAGACCTCTGTCTTTCTTGGGAACCAGAGAATAAGAAGAGGAGTACCATCCCTGGTTCCTCTCTGCAACACATACTTTTTCTATCACACCTTTCTCCAGCAAGGAGAGAATTTCCTGCAGAAGGAGTGGCTCTGATTCCCTTAAAGATTGTTTGCTGGAGGTACAATATGGGTGCCTCTTTAAGAATGGAAGACAGTAACCTTGGGCTACCGTTTGCTGAGCACAAGCATCCCAACTAATGCTTCACAATTCTTCTAATTGCTGTGCTAGTCTGCCTCCCACTACCGTCCTGTGGACCAAGGACTAAAATAGGTTTTGTTGCTGTGGCTGCAGAGGAGCGCAAAGAGGCAGAGGCTGTGTTGGTTGATTAACCTCTACAACCTCATCCACCACAAGGTAGTCTTCTCTGGCCTCTCTGAGACATCTGTCCCCTTGTTCTGCCGATTGAAGAATAGTACCGGATAGAACAACCCCTACAATCTTGAGAGTCCGAATGGATCTGTTGTGGTTGGCAAATCGCTGCTCCCAGTGACTTTGCAGCTGCTTTGGATGCCTGCTTCTTCTCCAAATACTCATCTGATTTAGTACCAAATAGTTGAGAGCTATCAAACGGCATGTCCAATAGCCTTGCCTGAACATCAGGGGCAAACCCCGACCTGCACAGCCACGCAAATCTTCTGGCAAAAGTTCCCGCTACAATAGAGTAGTTCATGCAGTCCGAGGAATCTAATCCTGATTGCAACGACTGACACATTGCATACTTCCCATCCTGGACGATGTTGAATAATCCTTCTCTTTAAGTTGAATAATCCTTCTCTTTCTTCTCCTTCAGGAATATGCTGTGCAGCCTGAACAACCACATCCCACAAAGTATATGAAAATGTAACCAGCGCCCACCTAGCATTAATGGGCTTCAGGGCCATGCTTCCCACAGAAAACACCCTCTTTCCTAGAGCATCAATTTTCTTATCAACCTATCAGGAGGGATTGTCAGGTAGACAGCCGCCTAAGAAGTAGTCATGGCTGCCTGCACCACCAGACTCTCCAGAGAAGGATGTCTAGAAAGAAACTCCGGGTCTATTGAAGAAGGCATGTACTTGCTTGTCAGGTCTTTATTAACTGCTGGTTTGGCTTTTCCACTTTTCAAGGATCCTGTTCTTTAAGGCAGTATGGAATGGCAAGACAGGATCCTTAGGAGGACCTGTATCTAGGAAGTGTGTCAGATCATCCTTTCCAATCTCTCTAACAGGACAACCTCAGCCCAGATACTCTGTCACCTTACCCATGACAGACTTGTAGGATGCATCAGCATAACCAGCTCAATCTGAGGAGGCGAAGTGTACAAGCCCTTGTATTTTGTAAAGAATAAACTCAGTTAAGCAATCTAGACTCATCGGAAAATATTTCCTCTGGTACATTTGGAGTACCATACTCCAATCCAAATGGAAGAGTGTCCTGTTCCTCTGTTTCCTCTTCTTCAGAAAAAGAGCCCATAGTCTTGAAGAAGTCCTTTTTGGAAAAGGGCTAAAATCTCTTCAAGGGCTCTGATGAAATCATCAAAGGCTTTGACATCGAAGGCCCCAATGACGAAGAACTTGACATTGACTCCTTCAATGAAGCAGAAGAATTAGGTAATGCGTTCAACTTGCCTCAAGTCATCGAATTTATTGATGCCCCTTGAGGATGCTTCTCTGACTCACTGCCCGGCATTTTAGGCAAAAGGGTAGCAGTCTTCAACTACTCTCTGTCGGCCTTACGAGGCGCAATGGGGTCAGAGCCTTTTTAAGTTCCATCGAAGGACTAGAAGGGGCCGCCTTCAAGAACACGTCAAGCATTTGGAAGCACAATTCCTCCCATTCGGCTTTAGATGCCGATTTGCTTGGGAAACTTACCCTTTTTCTGTCAGGTGAGGAATCCGACAAAGACGGGGAGAGATGACGTCTCTTCTTTGACTTTTTGTGAAAAGACGACAACGACGAATGTGGAGAATCACTCCTCGATCTGGAGTGCTTAGAATGTTTAGATCACTTCTTTGCTCTCTTTGCTCTCTGAAGTGAGATGCAAGGCAGAAACTGAGTCAACCCTGGGCATCTTTGTTAGCTCTTTATTGTTGTGATTCCATAGCTGATCCTTATATTGTATGTGGGTTTGTTGTCCCTGGGGTAGGACAACAAAACATCTAATGGAATGGTCTGAGCAAGAAACTGATATAAGTGTCCTGCATGATGATTCTGGTACCAAGCAATCATAGTAAATCAGGAGTGTCCCCACCGATGGGGGGTGCTCACTGTCATAGGTCACAGATCGTGACAGGTTATAATATCCCAAAGTTTGGCTGAACTGGATACATGAGGAGCCTCCAGCCAGATATTAAAGTCACCAACTATCAATACATGCGAGTGCCTATGGGCAGCTGTGGATAGACATTGATGCACATTTTCTAAGAAGGTCAATGAGACTGAGACTGAGGACTGAGAGGGCAATAACAAAAAATAGTTTTAAAAGAGAATAAGGGACAAAACAAGGTTGAAAAGACTGATAGAGGAGAAGTCATCCCAATGCGCCATGATGCCTTCTGGTGTGCATGGGTTATATGAGTGGATTAATGTAACCATTTAATTTAATTATTACGGGGAACTAAACAGTGGAACATAGAGATAGACACATTGTTAATCCACATTTCAGTTAGAAACAAGAAATCAATGTATTTCTTGTTCGATCCGATCATGCAATGCAGCAGCATTGCTTACTGCTGATCTAGCATTAATCAACGCCCCACGAACCTTATTTAGACTATTACCTGTGTGTAGAACTGATTGCTATAAATATGGCAAGTCTGAATTGTATTCAGTGTAGTAAGGGTCATGGTTCCAGGATTACCTATGAGAGACATAAGTGTTTCCCTGGGATAGAGGATCATTTTAGTTCGGCGCCAACTGAGCCTGGAAAACTATATAACTAGAAGAGGTAACAAAGACAAATTGATCAAAATGTAGTAATCATTGTGAATCAATTATGAATGCAGTGAGTTTGCCTGATTCTCTCTTTCCCTTCGGTTCAGGAGAGCTCTAGCATTCATCCTGACTACCTCTCCCACTCTCAGTGGGTGTAGAAAACAACGACTGAAGATTTATATTGCAAGGTGTGTTGGGTGTTTAGATGGGGACCGGGGTATGAGGGCAGGGAGTGGGAGGGGGTGTGTGGGAGTGTGTTGGACAAGGGTTTGGGTGGAGGGCAGTGTTAGTTAGATACATAGTGCTGAAAACATTGTCATGGTGTACTTGATTTGTATTTATGAGAACCACAATTTTGTATGTTATCGTCCGTAACTTAATGGGGAGTGTACATTCATTAATTTGGAAACGAAAATGTAAAGCGCGTCCACCCACAACAAATTGATCAACAATTCCTGGGAGGTGACTTGGACATCGCAGCTCACAGCCTACACAGATATAGGATTCTGGTTCTCGCTCTCCGGATCACTATCGGAAAGCCCTATAGAGCATTGGCACCTGGCACCTGATGGCCATGAAATCCAGCATGCAGCACTGTGTGGGGATCTTGCTGACCGACCCTTTTAGGGCTGAGCTGCAGGGCACCTACTGGTTAGTTGAAATCTGGCCTCCTGCAGCATCCCCAAAATCTGCTCAATGGTGCCACGGGCTCTGATGTAGGCATCATTGTAGGTTGCTTCATGAACATCCACGATAGGTGTGAGAAGCCATGGCATGGGGGTATCTTGAGTCGCCTACAAAATGTCAGCAGAGAATCCATGTCTTTCGGTGAACAGACTTACATTGTAGGTGCATTGTATATGCACGGATTGTAATTTCCCCACTGCTTCCTACCTTCATCCCTAAGCACATGCATGTCACCTCTGTAACTGCAAGAAGTTATGGGTTATGCAGGAAGGTGAGAAGTAGGGAGGGGCAACTTTCAAGTGGGCATTGGGGATGTCAAAGGGTGGTGAGTAAAAAGAGGTGAAGGGATTGTGGATGAATGGTAGATACTTATGTGTTGTATTGTAGTAGTCATTTATATAGTGCCTTTTTCCATGTGTATGGCCTCAAAGCGCTTTGTGGTAGGAACGCCCTCCAGACTGAAGTCCAGGTATGGGAAAGCTCTGAGAGGAGGCTTAGGATGTGTGTGCGTGCATTTGGCCACTATTAGGCCTTGAGATGGATGGCTAGGCTCCAATAAGCAACCCAAGAAGGTAGACATGTGGACGGGTACTGAGGGAGGTCACGACAGGGCGCTAGTGCAGGAGACTCAATATGCACCCAGCTAGACCAAAATTTGTCATAGGTGGTTGCTGTATTCTAATGGCAGAGGCGTTGAGGTAAGTCTGGCGTTTCAGTATGAAGCGGTTATGTGAGCAATAAGACCGAATTTGTCATAGCCGTAGCTGCATTCTAGAGTACGTGGATGGATAGCTGTGCCTGCGGCCGCTATCCACTGAAGTGGTACGTTTATACATACCTTAAGCTCAGATGGTGCTTATATTTGATGTTGCTATGTCATCTGAACTTCAGTGGGGGAGAAAAAGCCAGTTGCCGCCGTAGACCTTTCTATGCACTGTGGACAGGCTACCCTTAATGCATACATGCTGTAAGTGTGTCACATTTGTTAACCTGCATTTGTTTTCTTCTAGTTGCAATGCCCGGGTACCGGCATATCTAACTATAATCCCAGATACCTAACAGCACATCTGTGTTGCCATGTGTGACTTTATGTACCGCAACAGGGCACTACTACACAGGACCATTGAGCCATATCAGTGAGCCATACAGGAACTGGCAGCACATGGTGATCTGCTGCTGGCAGTTCCTAAACATGGTCTCGGCAGGATAACTCAGGGGCAACGTGCAAGACGACACAGAGCAACACAGGTTTGATTCTGGGTCCGCACTTAGAAACCTCTGGGTATTAAGTGCGTTATAAATAACATCATATCATATCATATCATGTGCTCACTTGCATGGGTGGAGTAGAGCAATACGGGTACAGTCCAACACCTCTACAATGTTGAAGCAGTCAGAGATGTCCAATACATGCCTTTAGCAGCACTTATTTCTGTTTGGTTGGTAGAGAAGATGATGTGCTTATTGGCATGGTGTAAGAGGTGCTCTAGAACCGGGGTCATGGCCACTGAGAATGTTACTGGAACGTACAGCGTAGCATTTACACCATACCTTCTTAAATCCCTCTTGAGCCAAAAGGTAGCACTCTGCTGAGGAGATAGGGTATTAAGGAGAGGACGGTAATACGGCTCTCAATGTTGACCTTTTTGGGCTGTAGCCTGGAGGTGATGGTCTGTCCTCGTATTACACAGAGGGGAATATTTGCTCATTTCTGGGCATCCAAGTTGATGGTCTCCCTGTCTGGACCATGACCAGCCTCGCACACTCCTTCTGTAGCTCCATCTTCAAGGCTCCATCCACTGTTGTTAAGAGCACATTTACACGTATGTACCATACACAGACGCCTAGCATGTTGATCAATGGTGTGCCTCTCATTTTGGTGGCTAAATAATACACTTTGAAAGTAATGCACTGGACCTGTTCTTGACCTGGCCCCGCCTGGCGGTTCTTACACCAACTATTTGGTGTTGATACATTTTTGATACATTCACCTTCATTTTCAGGCTGTACTCTCACAATTGTGATTCATTAACCACTTGGTTAATATCTCGCAATATTTTGAATTGCAGCATACACTATTTTGAATTGTAGCATGCAGAATTTTCAGGAAGTTCGTGCAGAAAATATTACATGTGATAAAGATTTTTAATCATGTGAATGGTGAAAACAGATGGTATTATATACTTTTCCCATTACCACCGAATTCATACTTGATTTCAGCTCAGACTTACTTTACGTGACTTGGATTTAAATTGTGGTCCTCTAAACTCGATTGTGACTAACTGAATAATCTACACTATGGAAGAGTTAGGTCTCAAATAATCACTGACGGAGACCCACTTCCGCCTCTAAAAGTCATACTTCAGGCCAGTCTTTGAAATATCTCTTTATTTTTGTGGTCACACCTTCAACTGTTGACATAGAACAACCATTTCCATACACCCTATTTTCTAAAAATGGTGAATGGTAGTAAGAGACTTTGTTTTCAGGCACTGCATCACAGAAAATCCCTCAGCGTAATTTAGGAGACCATATTGTTGATGCGTGGCACTCATGGGCGTCGCTGGTGGGGGGTGCTAGAGGGGCTATAGCCCCGGATCTTTTGCTTGTAGCCCCGGATGAAGATTACGGGCCTACGATCAAAGGCTATCCCCGAACATTATTTGCTTGGGAAATTGGGAATTGAAATGGAAATTAGTGACAGCGGGCCAGTGGCACAGGTAGCTGCAGGCCAAGAGGCAGCATCCACGTTCGTGATTACATATAGAATCAAAACACACAGTGACACGAACATTGCTGCCTCCTGGGCTGCTACTCGCGCTGCTGCTGTCCATGGCTGCACAGTCTGCGCTTGCGCAGGGAGCCGAGCCATCGCCCTGGCACAAACGCACGTGCCCTGCTAGGTCTCTCCTTGCATGCGCCCTTGCGCAGTAGGCAGTGGCAGGTGTGAGAGACGCCCCGTGCCTCCCTGCATGCAGACACTGGGGCTCTCTGCTTGCTGCGAGCGAGGAACTCAAGATGCCACAACGCCACCACCTGCTTGTGTGGCCCACTAGGGAGGGAGTGCTGTTGACACAATATAAATTGTTAGTTATTTTGTGTTCTGTGCGGAAGTGTCATTTTTATAGCCAAATGCCGTTGCATACTTGCCAGGGATCCTATTTACAACTTACAAGATTGCTGGTTTCCATCAATGTTCTTACAGTTCCCATCCCAACCCTCCTCCTTAGTCCAAGTTTTTCACTGTTTACATGGTACAATCGAATAATTGTCAGGTGAAGTAGTCTATATGAATATGATATATATTCGGGGCACGAGCTGTGTCCAGGAGTTCATTTCCCTTTCTGGAGCACAGGACAGGGTTTCTGGCGTATGTAAGGTGATATCACAGGACGACAAGCGAAGGATTCCTTGAAAGAAGTTCTCCAATATTGTCTCTTTTATAGACTCGCGTACAGTGAATACTGCCACAGGCTGTATCGAACGTGAAGCCCTGGAAGTCACCTCTACACATCAACAGCAGACCATGGCAAACTGGCTGCCTGTCCAGGACCAGGATGCAATAGTGTGATCCCCTTGCGCACACGTTGTGTCCAGTACCATAGTTCATTCTGAGACCATAAACTGTGCTCTATACATATTGTATTCGGCCTAGGTGTCAAATAAATGCTGTAAAAGCCAGCATATTGCCCAAGTGTTTCAAACCTTTTCTATCCCCCCGCTCCCACCATCCCGTTAGTCCTTGCGGAGGTGGAGCGTGGTAGCTATTCGTTCTGTGTAATTGCCCCAGGCCCCGGGCCGTACAAAGGACGGCACGATAAAGGGACTGGGAGGTTAGGCGCGGGGTGGGGGGGAAACAGCGTGAAAGCCAAGGTGAGGGGCGTCCAAATGGCGCCCACAACTCAGGATGGCCAGGAAGCACAGGAAATGGCAACAAGGAAAGGTGTGAGGGAAAGCAGCAGGAGGCAGGGGGAAGCCCGGCCCCCCAAGGGAAGAACAAAGGGGCTTGGGGGTAGAAGTAGCCTCAGGAATAGGTATGAGGCACAAACCAGGTAAGGAGCTCACCCCTCTCGGGCAAGCTCCTAAGGCCTGGAAAAGGGGGAAGGAAAATGTTTCTGTCCCTCGACTCATGCGGCCAAACTTGCGTTAGTTGCTGGGAGAAACATTTCTGTCCCTCAACTCATGCGGCCAAACCTGCGTTAGCTGCTGGGAGAAACATTTCTGTCCCACATTTCTGTCCCTCGACTCATGCGGCCAAACTTGCGTTAGCGGCTGGGAGTAGGAGCAGGATAAACACTTCCTATTGGGTCCAGGTGGAGAAACAGCAGACGAGCAGGTGGGGCGCTGGGCAGACCCAGACGAGCAGCAAGCCACGTCGGGAAGCCGGCTGAAGGACGCTGCAGAGTAATTTCATTGGATCCAGACAAGCGGTAGGCAACGTCGGAAGCCAGCTGGAGGACAGCGGGAGGATCGCCGGCAAAGCAGAAGAAAACCTGTGCAGAGCACAGACGTGGAAGAAAGGAGGCGGCGGGTGAGCAGCATCACGAGATCGGGATCGGAACAGATAGTGAAGGCCAGCTGTGTGCAGGGCCATCCCCGAGCGGGAAGAAAGCGTACCCGAGGGAAGGAGCGGTGAAAAGAAAAGGGGCGTGGCCAAGTAATGCGAAACGATGGCAACACGCAGAGCGGCAGGCCCGGCTTGAAAGGGAAGTGAAATCCTTAAAGAGACAGGCATTTTGGTACAGCTGGGCCGGCTAGAAGCATGCAAGTTTGGACAGGCAGCTCTAATTACAGGCGCAAAGGAGAAACATTTGAAACTTGTGCCCGGGCCGTGGCATAGCAACCACGCACAGGGCACGAGCAACCTCGCAAAGAGGGTCCATCTGCAGCAGAGACTGACACGGATTTAAAGGGGCAGCTGCACGAACACATTTGGAACACAACGGCACCTGGGGAACAATAAAAGTTAAACATCGTTAACTGAAGGAAAGCAGGCAAGCACACAACATGTGGCAACGTGCAGGAAAGGCCCGGCTGGGTGAAGAAACATGCTTTGATCGAAGAAAAAGGCACGTGGGTTCAAGGAACGTAGATTGAAGCAGAAAGGAAGGATTCAAACAAGAAGAATGGCAGAAGAAAGAGCAAGAAGGCCCAGGAGTTCAGTGAATGGGCAAAGAAGGCAGAGAAACAGTATGGGGCTCAATGGGTTCTGGAAGTAATGCAAAAAGAGGAGAGGGCAAAGGTAATGTCACCTTTGTTGTTTGTGGAGGCCAGCAGCAGTGAAGGAGAAGATGCAGTGCCACAAGGACAGAAGAGGAGGAGAGAAGAGCCAAGGAGATCGCAGGACCAGCCAGAGGCACCCAGGAAGAAGAAGAAGAAGGAAAAGAACAAAGGTACTGTGAAAAATTATGTGGGAAGAAAAATTGTTAAAATGTTGAAAACTTGTGTCACAGGTACGGGTAAGTCGCCCAAAACCAGTAACAGGAAGGGCAGAGGCTATAGGGGACCCAGGGAGGAGCAGGGGTGTTCTTCATCCGAGGCAGGGAGCAGTGATGATGAGGAGAGGGATCACCTAAGGGCTTGGATTAAATGGAGAGGTGTCGTAAGCAAGGAGAAGCGGAGGGGCTCTGGGCCACAAGAGGAAGGAAGGAGGTGGGGGGGCAGGGTCGGAACCCATAGAAACCCCGTTCCCCGCACCGCAGAGGGCACCAATAGTACCAAACACAGGAGGGGTACCACAAGGTACCAATCCACAGCCAGTAGCACCATTAGGAGCACCAGCAGTACCAGACGCAGGAAGCCCACCACAGGGGGTGGCAACACCAGTAGTAGCAGCGGCAGTTACAGCAGACAAAGAAGGGGGACCAATCATGACTAAGTATGGCAGACCAACAATGGGAAAGGATGCACAGGGCAGGTCCATGAAGGCAATGGCTTGGTATATAAATGACAAGGTAAAGGAAAAAATATGGAGAAAAGAGTTTATCAATATTTATTCTCTGCTAGATTGTCATAAAAGGGGGATGAATGTGTCAATAGAGGACATACAAGAAGACCAGAAAGGCCTACTGAGGAGGGTAACAGTAGTAAAATGTTTTGAGAACTGGATGGCAGCTTTCCAGATAATGTCCACCATTATATTGAGGAAATTCCCATAGGACTGGGTAGCATTGGTCGCATATCAGCAGAGGATGTAGTGTACAAGGCATTCGGGGGGGATGCATGGCAGGAATACGACCATGAGTTCAGAAATGAGATGGACTGCTTTCTGAATATGGGATGGGACGAAGAAAACTTTAACCTGTACATATTGAACGTGTTGAAAGAAAAATGGGAAACCAGGGAACGGAATTCAGGAGGGAAGCAGAGGAGGCAGTATTTGCAGAATGATTACAGATCTGATTATAGATACAAAACAGAAGATATGAAAATAGCTATGACAGAACTAGGGATCAACGTTTTCGGAACAGGCAATGTGTATCACAGAGAGGGTGACAGAGCAGCTTGCCACCAACTACGCAAGGGGCGGCAGCAGGAACACTTGGTCAGCACGGGCAGAGCCAGGGCAATGTCAAAATTTTGAAAAAGGGGTACCATGCAGCTGGGGTTGAAAGTGCAAGTTCATCCACAAGTGCGAGAAATGTAAAGGTGACGATAGCAGCTCCAAGTGCACAAGGGCGACAGCACCCAGCAACAGAAGCAATGAGAAGCGGAGCTAGGGGCTGGGGCGAGAAGGGGGCTACACCAGTGAAAATTGAGAAAATGGAGAGGTGGCTCCAAACATTCCCAGACCAAGAAACTGCAAAAAGTAATCAGACAAGGTTTCCAAGAAGGTTTTAACATTCTATTTACAGGGCAAAGATCACAGAATATCCCCAAAAACTGAAGGTCTGCTATGGAGAACAAAGAGATAGTGACCAAAATAATCCAGAAAGAGGCAGAGCTGGGTAGGATAGGGGGCCCTTTCACATCCTTGCCATTTAAAGAATTCATATGCTCACCACTGGGGCTGGTCCCAAAAAAGGAGAAAGGGGAATACAGACTGATCCACCATCTATCATATCCCCCCGGGTCTTCAGTCAATGACGGAATTCCGCAAGATGAAGCAACAGTAACCTACTCGGACTTCCAGGAAGCGGTGGAGATAGTCAGGAAGACAGGCAAAGGGGCATGGATGGCAAAAGCGGACAATAAGTCAGCTTTCCGGCTGTTGCCGGTAAACAGCAAATCACAGAAATGGCTATGTATGCAATGGGAGGGGGAATATTTAATCGACAAATGTCTACCAATGGGTTGTGCCATCTCATGTGCATATTTTGAGAGGGTAAGCTCATTCCTGTAATGGGCAGTCACAAAGGAGATGGTGTAGGCCACAATGGTGCATTATCTGGACAATTTTTTGTTCGTAGGGCCCAAAGCGTCAAAACCATGCAAGGCCACTTTGGACACATTTGTAGAGATAACAAGCCATTGGGGTATCCCACTGGCAGGGGAAAAAAGAATGGGTCCAATGCAGATAATTCAATTCCTAGGCATAGAAATTGATTCAAAGCGGGGGGTATGCCGGATCCCGGAGGATAAAGTAGCAGACCTGCTAGTAACAATAAATGACCTAAAAGGGAGAAGCAAGGCTACTGTGAGGGAATTGCAAGCATTGGCAGGAAAGCTAAACTTTGCGGGAAGGGTCATACCACAAGGGAAAGTTTTTCAAAGATGCATTGAGCTGAGGACAAGGGGGGCCAAGATGGGACACCACAGAGTCAGGATAGGAGGAGGAATTAAGAGAGACATGAAGGTTTGGGGGGAATTCCTGAGGACATTCAATGGGTCAGTCATTTGGCAATCACCCATAAACGAAGAGGGGAAAAGAGTGTTGTTCACGGATGCGGCAGGTGGCTTTGGTTTTGGCGCAATACTAGGGAGTGAGTGATGTGCCGAGAAATGGCCAGAGGCATGGCAGGAGGCGGAATGGACTATGAACATCACACTGTTGGAACTGTTTCCAATCTGGGTAGCATTATGTGCATGGGGAGAGGAGCTGAACAACAAGGAGATGGCAGTATGGTCGGATAACATGGCAGTAGTGCACGTGTTAAATAAAGGGAGCGCATCATGCCCTGTAGTACTGGAATTAATGAGAGCCATCACACTGGAATGCCTGAAAATGAATGTATGCATAAGGGCGAGGCACATCGCTGGAGAGGCAAATGTGGTAGCTGACTCCTTGTCTCATTTTCAGTGGGAAAAGTTCAGGGAGCTGAGGCCGGACTCCAAAAAGGAGAAAACGCCCACGCTGCAGAAGGCATGGGTCCCGCTAAAAGCACTGGAAAGAAAAGAACGGTTGACTACAAGGTCAACTCAAAAGAAATTGGAAAACCACAGAAAACAGAACGGGTCATAGACAAACTGACCAAGAACACCCTAACGTACAGAACGGGTAAGCAGTACGAAAAGCATGTAAAAGATGTGTTGGTGGAAACAGGAGTGCAAGATGTGGGTAAAATTTCTACGGAGAAAATGTGTGAATTTTTGGAAGGGGCATTTGCCAAAGGAAAAAAGAAAAGCTGGGTGGCAGCACACCTAGCCGCAGTGGCATACACCGCAAAGGTAGCCGGTGTACCAGATCCAACAGACAGCTCTAGAATAAAGTATGCAATGAAGGGTTGGGCAAAGTTAGAGGGGAAGAAACCGGACAGCAGGAGGCCACTGAATTTTGGGAAACTAGTGATTCTGTTAAAAGTAGTGCACAGTACATGTAGTAGCATATATGAAACAGCACTATTCAGGGCAGCATTTGCGTTGGCATACTATGATGCCTTCAGGGTACGGGAACTAGTGGCCCGTAACACGATAGCGGGAGACAGCCTGGCAAAAAGCGATATTGGTATGGGAACCAAGGGCATGTTCATAATGTTAAGGAAATCCAAGTCTGATCAGGCAGGAAAGTGGAGAGCAATAGACCTCAACTGCATCAGAGAGAAGGACACTGTCCCAGATGCATCACCCAGGAATTCCTAGATAGCCGACCGGAGGTCGGCAGCCAATTGTTGATACATAGGGACGGCAGCGCACTCAGCAGGTACCAGTTTCAGGGGGTATTGAAACAAGCAGTGGCCAAAGCAAGATGGGATCCAGCCGAATTTGGAACACACTCCTTCAGAATAGGAGCAGCCACTTCTGCATGGGCAGGGGGCCTGGGAGCAAAAGGTGTGAAAAGGATTGGGGGGTGGAGGTCACAATGTTTTAAAAAGTACATAAGAGAGGAACTGATATGAACTCTCTATCTCCCCCCCTTCCAACTGAGACGGGCCCCTACAAGTCGGCATGGATAGTGGGGCACTCCTTCGTGACACGGGCAGACAGGTGGATTGAGGAAGTGAAGCAAGGACTCCACTTCAAGAAAACAATCACATCCTGTTGGGGCCTCCCGGGGATGCACTGGGAGGACATTCACGACAGGTTGTCGGACTTGATCGGCTTCAGGGACCGCCCCCCCCCGAGTACCTGGTTATACACCTCGGGTGAACGATTTGGTCAGCACAAATAGGGGAGAACTACAGAGAAACATTTGCAAGTCCCTGCATAGCATATCACACAGTTGGTGGAAAACTGAAATTTTTATGTCGGAGGTAATAGCACGAAGAGTCTGGTATGGGGCGCAACGGAGGCAGGCAATCGAGACAGCAAGAAGGAAGCTAAATAAAGTAGTGGAGAAATACTGTAGGAGCACAGGACTGCACTTCACAAAGCACGGTCTCTCCCAAAACAACCCAGACATGTTTCACCAGGACGGGGTACACCTGTCGTCCAAGGGGTTGGGAGTTTTTTCTGACAACATTTTCAGGGCGCTAGAAGAACGGGGATGCAGATAGAGGCCCTTTTGGGGGGGACCTGAGCTGCCGAGGCAACACCCACTCAGGTGTGGCGGCATGTGCCCAGGAACGGATGCCCAAGGGTAACAAAGACTTGGGAGGAGAAGCCTGGGGCAACTCCAAACTGGACACAATGTGCCCAAAAGCAAATTATTGTGATATATGTTTTTTATTATGTATTTTGTGTAAGAAAATAAAATGCCTACGACCTATAATTTTTCCACAAACAAAATGGGTCCGCGATGTTATTAATTAGGTAGGTGTCAGGTAAGAGTAGCAAAGGGAGCCCACACTACTCAGCCTAATGGCCTTCCTTTTAATTCACAGTGCAGCACTGCCCATCCGCTGGAAAATCGGGCAGGGGTATCTTGGATGACCTGCTAAAGCCCCTGTGGACGGTCGTCTGATGGTCTCCTTTGTACCAAACTATTGTTTCTGGAACAAGGAGCCGCGGCGTCTGAGAATCACGGTGCTCCACACGGCACTCTCTGCTTCTGTCTGCCTCGCGCGACCCCACACTCAGCTCTCCAATTCTGCAGCATGCTGAGACTCCTGATAGTGGGGGGCGCTGGCGGCCATGACACTTTCTCATGATAAGAATAACTCTGAGGGGCCAAATGCCAATATATGCTTGAGTGTCCTTTTAACAGGCCAAGGCAAGCAGCTTTCATTTTGGGCAGTATGAAAAGATCCCATTGATGGGCAGCTGGAAGTGGTGTCACATCTGTCATGCTGAGAATCTCCAAAAACCTACAATTATTATATGTAAATGGGAATATTTTTCTCTGTTAGACTTTTTTGTGGATGTAAATTTGTGTACCCCCTTAAGAGCCAAGCACTGCAGCAGCAACCCAATGTCAAGTAGTCACTGATGGACAGTTAAACCCGGCCTCAATAGGCTGTTTTCATATTTGGACACATTGTGTGAAAGACAAATCTTAGAAAAACTTTCGGGGGAAGCCCGTTTATCTTGATCGAGTCGGGGGGTGGGGGACGAATCTGCCCGTTTTGGGTTTGGGATTGGGCGCACAATGGAGGTGCTGAGAGGCTGCTCAGTGGCTCTGGGGCCGGCGCATGTGGCTGCTGAATTGAGGCAGGTTGGGGGCCTTGCCTGGCCTACACGCTTCCTCAGTTAACATCATCTCTGGGGAAACCCACACTTGATCTGCATCGTTCACTCGAGATTTCCGTGCATTTACATTGCGGCTACCCCGTGGTGCCTGTGACCTACCAAGCACTTCAAATTCGTCCTATTCTCCTTGCCAATGCAATGATTTATTGCGTCCTAAAACAAAGTGCCATTTTCATAAACATTCCCTCAAAAAGTGCCCACCACAACCAACGAAACACACATGCAATCTTTCGCTCATCACGGCAAAGTTTGCAGTATTTCATGCCACAGACATTGCTCGCACCCTGGATGAAATCATCATCAGGGAGAGCTGCTTCACCCCCCAACCCCCATCTCCACACACATCCTAGGCATCCTCAAACCAGCAGAATATAAAATGCGGCACATCAACTGCATATTATAAGATTGGATGTGGCCTTGCAGCCATTCACAAGAGCCTGTGGAACTTCTTCCTTCAGAAGTCGCTGACACTCACCAGCATGGTCCCTCTCATGAAGCCAGCCTTGCGGGTCTTTGCGAGCCAAGTTTCCATACGTTTATACCACAAACATACAGGCGCTCTACCAGAGTTTGAGAAGCATGCCATGAAAGGGAGTGATTGTGGTCAGTACAGAAAAGGAGAAGAGCACACAGAGATGCCCCATATAAATTTGCCTCCATGGAGTTGGGCTGCCCTGCAGGCAGGACCTCCTGACTCCAGGATGGCTGTCCTTTTAACCCCTCAATACATGCAGCCGGCTGACAACCCAAGCACATATGCGGGATTGGTAGACCAATCAAGGACTACATGGAGATGCATGATTGTTCTTAATTGTTGGATAGCAGGGGCGATCCAAGGGTGAGAAGATTAGCGAGAGTAAACGGACGGATGGGATAGTGGTGGTCATAGTGAATATGGAGTGCATGGTGGATGTCAGGAAAAACTTTGTGGGTGGAATTGGCAATCAGCAGAGAGAGTGCTTGAAGGTCTTGACTTGATCCATGCAGAGCTTCAAGCAGCTAGGTTGGATGTTGCAATTGTTGATTGGGGGATACGGTGGAGGGAGTATTCCGAAGGAAAAGGGTCAAGGGAATAGGATGAGGGCTGGAGAAAGAAGAAGAGAAAGATGAGGTGTAATGGTTGCTAGGAATGTGGGTAGGCTGATGATTGTGAAGGGAGACCAGAGAGTGTTGGGAGAGGGAGGAGTTGAGTTGAACATTGTGGGCTTTTATCAGTAGAAATACTGCCACACTCTTTTCTTTTTGGATATGGGAGGGGACTAAGAGAATATAGAGGAATTGGTATACAGTGTTGCTAGTGTTGCGGTGCCATGGAGAGATCCAGGGTTCTGTTATGGCCATTACTGAGAGGTGTAGGTGAAAGTGGAGGTGAAGAAAGGCTCTTGCTACAGATGTGTCTAGCAATCTGGAAACCCTGGGTGAGTGCAGTTAAGGGTGGACATGATCCAAGTGGTGGGGGTGACTCCAAAAGGAAGGTTGGGACATGAATGAGGTCAGAGGTAGATTAAGCATTGCAGTTCCAGGGTCGTTTGGGGGAGGTGGGGAGGATAGCGATACAATAGAGTGGCAGAGGGGAGGGTACATCATATAAGTGAGAGATTTGAGCCCACCGATGAAGGGCAAGATAGAGTGATTAGGAGAAGGATACGGTTGAACCAAATCATGATTATGTTAGGGATCCGGGAGTGAGGGGGACTCTGGGGTGTACGGGTATAGGTATGGTGCTATTAGCTGGTAATGACCTACAAAACAATAACGTGTTGGCTAGTGACAGAAAACAATGTAAATGGTCTGGTAGCGATCACTACCAATGTAAAAAATTCCAGCAAGAGCCAACATGTAATGTCCGTCAGGCCAGTCGCAACAAAAAATAAGTTAAGCAGACCAGTAGTTAGCAGAAAATACTTATGCAGACCAGAAGCGACCAACAACAACTTAAATGGGCCTGTAGAGACCAACATCAGATGCAATTCAGGTGGATAACAATCACCAATTATTTAAATGGGTTAGTAGTGACTAAAAACAATTTAAGTAGGCCGGTTTGCTAACAAGAAAACATGCAATTCAGGGAAGTAGCGACCAAAAACTATTGAAATAGGTCAGTAGCTAACAACATTAAATGTAAATAAAGCCAGGAGAGACAAGAACCGTTTAGGCTGGTACATTGAATTTAAAGGCGAGGGCTTGCAATGGGGGTAGTTAGTATCTGATACTCCATGATCCAGTGAGGCAGCCATTTTGTGTGGCTGGTGAAAGGGCCTGGTGCTATGCCGGATGGATAAAGCAAGTACTGGCCTACTACTGTCATACTAAAATTAGTGTAGGATAGGAAAAACGTCAGTGGTCTGTTTGTTATTTGTGAACACACTTTCCAAAAACAGATGCATTCCCACATGACCATAGATATCATATATACCATTACTATTTTTGGTGGATGGTGCATGTAGGCCCCTCATTGAGGTGAAAAACTAGAAAGGCATCTGAAGACCTTAAGTCTTACCTTTACATCGAGGGGGCCTCCCCTTGCTGAGCATGATCTCTACAGTCCTAATGTCCTCTGTAGCTGGGGTTGCTGCTGGTCCTACCACCACTCATTACATTGGGATCATGCTTCTTTCAGGACCCACCATCTGGGATGAGTTGTCTACTGTTTTAGGGGGGGGGTCTAACATAAGGATGATTGTGGTGTTTGCTGCTTATGGCAGCTGTCCCCCCACCCTCCTTTCTGGGACTCACCTACCCCTTTTGATTAACCCATTGAGCTTAGGGACCTCTTTATGGGAGGACAAAAGATGGGCCCACATGGCTGACTGATTTGCTTACGTCAGTGCCTATTTTGTATAAAACTTAAAGAAAACATGGCAGGATGTGTTCCATATGCTGCTGAGGCTCTAAGCCTGCAGCCCGGCTGTTGCTGATAAGTACACTCTGTTCAGATCAATGAATCATGTAATGCTTTCTGTGTGCACACAGTTTTGCTGTTCACCATAGCACAACTCCTGTAGCATTCCTACCCTTGTGTGGGAAATATATTGAGCACGTGCAATACCAAAAGTTGAAATGCATATTGATAAGTTTCAGTGCCCCAATAATTTGGAAGATAAGTCAGTGGGCCTCATTACACGGTAAGTGCTAAGGGATTACCGGCACCGGTAAGGTCACCAGTGCCGGTAATCCTACCACGAGGTCCCTCAGCGGGTCCCGTCCTTAACGCCTGGTCTGACCAGGCGTTAAGGACGGGACCCGCTGAGGGACTTCAGAGCTAATAATGGTACCGCAAATTGCGGTACCGTTATTAGCTCCTTCCCCATTCCCATTGAGCCCTATGGGGGCTCAAATGGGGAATGGTATTTGGCATGGGGATTTACCGGGTCCTCCAGGGTTGGAATGACACGGTAAGTCCCCATACCGCCTACCCGGACCCGGTATGCGGTAAGGGAGTAGCCATGCCGCTAATAGCGGCATGGTTACCTCCTACCGTGTAATGAGGCCCAGTGTGTTAAGCACTCTTTACAGAGATTTGTGTTTAAAGGCCTGACCCGAGTACCACATTCCAGAAAGGTACACTCAGATTTTTCTATGTGGGAGTTTGATAAACTTGGCTGTGTATACAGTTTTGTGATAGTAGCACATGCTGTGCTACAAAACAAGACACTTGCACTAGATAGCTCTAGCTATAAAACACAACATCCCATCAGTATGTTGCAGGTCTGTAGCTTGGTTGCTCCATATTAGGGATGTTAAAACTGGCAACCACCCCTAATGAAAAGCATAAAGTGTTAGTCAGGAGAGGTTTTTAGGTAGTCCGATTCCAGACTGTAGAACCAATGTGTTCACGTTCATATCTAAGGTTTGCCAGCAGAAAATACACATTATCTCACTGTATAGTACTTTGTTGTCTTCCATGAAAAGGTTTGTCTTCCCACGTACAGGTGGCCTTGTTTAGACCATTGCCTAACCTATAGGCCATTTGAGTGAAAGGGGTCCTAAATCGAAGAGAGCCAACCAACCAAATGTAACAGGCGTCCTGTGAGCATATTTCCAGGTCTGTTTATTTGGCACAAGAAATTATTTCATTTTTTATACAATTTCAAGCCTATTTCTGCATAGCAAATATGTCTGTTTGTTAGGTGTATTCAAGTTTTAAAGTAAAATAGAGAAATGTAGATGGAATCCTTTCGGCTCACATCATTTTATATTCTTATACTTGTATTGTCATGTTGGATTATTATGTGATTTGTGTACTTTCCAAATCACAATCTGAAAAACAGGGTATTATTTTAGATCATGATAGTCAAACATTCTCAAATAATTACCCTTGCTGTATTACAAGATCTGGTAAACAACGTGGTCAAGGGCAGAAATTGCAGATTGGGCTCAAATCTCAGCGGCACCTGTAAACCAAACTGTGTGATCCTTGGTAACTCATTTAATCTTGCAGTATCTAATCTGTCAAAATTGACAGGCTCCAAACATTTAAAATTTGTCAGCCCTTAAGAGTGATTTTCATTTAGTTCTCAGGGTATGCTCTTCCGACATTCTCACTCGTGGTTTAACTGACTATAGTGATAGTTAATATTTAATTATAGTGACCATTAATGTATTGCACACCACAAAGTCTAGTGTTTGTTATGTAATTATAGTGACCATTGATGTACTGCACCCCACAAAGTCTTTTTTCTTTTCTAATAGCAACAACACTTGAAAACCATGTCTGTCTTCCAGTTCCAGCCTATATTAGGATGTATGCACCGTAGCTTCTAGTGCATATCCTCTATTTATGCAATCTATGGGTACCGTTCTCATTACTTCCAATCTGTCTCCAGAGCACTTTTTACATTCTGTGCGGCGGATAATCTGAGTCAACTGTCTACGGAGTGGTATGTGTAACTTTTTCATATGGCTATTGATCTGTGTACTGCATCTGGACTACACCTGCCTCGTGGCTGCTATTGTTCAAATGTGTTCTGGTCCTGTTCCTATGTAGAACACATGTACCCTTGTCATAGACTACTACTGTTGCCCTAGAAATGGCACTTGTTCATTAATCTGTTTCCAACAAGTCTGAAGAGGGTAAGGGGACTGAAAGGGAGCCTATGCACAGTGTGTTGCTGTGCAGTAGCATATCAAGCTGTGGGTTGTGTTTGCGAGGAGGGGGTATGCCCAGAGATTCTTGATCCCTTCATTTCTTTATTTATTTAATTGTACATAGTTCTAAAAAGAACTTTTACAACCAACATTACTTACACACAATACTAACAACACACACACATCACTTGCAAATCCACCTTATCACAACAATGCATAATACAAATTCAATTTAAACAGTTAGTTGTCCTCATTTTACAATTACACTATCACACACTTACACATCCTGTGACAGTTTCATATTACTAAAAACCCATTTCATCATTTACACATATCATACTTGAACGATTGCATTAGAATATTTGGGGATTTGACTCTGTACAATCAGATACACAGCTACAGCTAAACCCCTCTCTAGACCCTATAAAGTGTGAGATGGACCTTGTTGGAATCTGATTTAAACAGAACACCCAAAACTCAGTAGATTTAACCGAGTTATAGTCAGAAACATAGGGTCCCAAATTGATCATATATAGGGGTCCCATACAAAGGCATTCCGTAAGAACATGTTTAACAGTCTCCTGATTTACCGTCACCTTACAGATTCTACAATATCTGACATACTTGGGCAGCTTCCATTTAATGGGAACTGGTTAATGCACAGTTTTAAACGGAAGCTGTGTACAACGGGGTCAGGGCAGAGCGACAGGTAAAATTCGAGTTTCATGTACCGATGGACCACTGATGCCACACAACTGTAACTCTTTAATTTCGCAAAGGTGATCGTAGTTGCACTGCCAATCCCATTTCACTAGATGGCGATTAAATGCACCTTTTAAGGTAGCAAAGACAGCGCATCTACTGAAGTCCGGGAACCAATCCATTTTGTTACACAGCTCCTTAAAGCTCTCAACTTGCGGGGTTAAGATGCCCCCAGGCCCAGCTTAGTCAGGATCATAGCTCCAGCCCAATTTAGTCAATAAGGGGGAAGGTGAGGCAGTCTTTACCTTTAGTATCAGAGCACCACTTCTGGACATTAGCTGTGCTTTTGTATTTGTTTCACTTTCACGTGCAACGTAATGGTTTGTTTACTTGTGACGTCACCGATGCGACGTATGCGGCAGTACATATCCAATTCACGCAACTAGGACGGTTGCTATCTGGGATTTTCCTGTTAATGTGGATCGCTTGATTGAGCAAGTAAGTACGTCGCTTGTTCCGTTCCTTCTCTTTTTTCTTTGTAATAATATAACCGTCCGTGGTTTACATTCTGCAGTTATTCGGCTCCTCTGTTGAGTGATGATATTATTAATTCTCTACAGGTTATGTACTTGATACGGCCATTACAGCGTCTACTATTTTGGTTCGCATTACCAGCTCAATATTTGTATGATTTGGCGCTCCACTAGGTATGTGGATTCATTTTTTAATTCTTGATTTGTCCTGATTTATGATTTCGGTCATTATATCTAATGGTATTGGTTATCTGTACAGGGAGCATTATCAAGAATACACCAATGCAATTGGTTTGCGTATGGTAAGCATTTCCAAATATTTAATCCCTAACTCTAATAGCATGATTGCTCATACTGGATCTGGGTCAGTTCTGTTTTCAACTCCTGTCCCTTTCACTTTGAAGGGCTACTCATTTGAATTTATTGGTTTCTGAAGCCATATACACTACTGATTTTAAGGTGACTGGTGCTTGGTTTGCACGAGTGGTGGCTCCGGTGATCTGTGCACCGTATATGGTTTTTTCAGCTTCCCCCTGCTATCTATTTGAATGATATATAGCTACCATAAGCTCCAAACATATGACATTATATCTGGAGGTTACATAATCTTATACATTAATATTCATTGTATATCTCTTGTTTGGTTTTATTATAATGTTTCCGTATTCCTGCAACTGTCTTTGCTTTCCTTGTTCTACTCTCCAACCCTGGTACATTGTATGCTCATGTTTTCCTAAATATATATTTTGTTGTTTTATTATGTTCCAACAACATTTCATATGTTGTGGCTCTCTCTGTTTGTAATGTGATATAATTATTCTCTCATGTCCAATGTGAACGGCTTTGCCTTGTTTTTTACTTTAAACATCGCTTGTTGAATTATTCTGGATCTATATTTTGAATTTTTAATTTCTGATGTCTATGTCTACATTCAATTTGGTTTTGTTACTTCAAAACCTGTCTTTGGTTTTGTGTTCGCTATTTTACAATAACTATCCAGCCCTGAGGACAACCTGCGTGTCGGCTGTTCCTGTCTCAATTAAAGCATCAATAATATCATTACTGTGCCTTATTGTTATGGTGTAAAGCGCATCTCCACCTCACCCTTTATCTTATCAGTTTACAGTACCAGCCAGGGTGGACTGGCTGGCGTAGGTGGTAATGCTGCCTGCACTACGATTAGCATAACGAAATCCTAGTACAATCAGTGATCAATAGCGTACATACCTCCAGTCACGAACACACAGGTTTGTTTTGCTTTCAAAGAGAGCAACCCGAGCTCGAGTCGCACATATTCGATTGGGGTAGATCTCGATAACCCTAATACAGCTTTCCAAACTCGGCCCTCTACTACATGTAGCCACTTCAGATCTCTCATATCCAGGGCCTCCAGCCCATAGAGAATCGAAGGGAAGAACCACTGTTTGTAGATGGCCAAAGCACCTTTTTCTAAGAAAACTGCATATTCAATGGGGAACGTTTTCACCATACAGGTAATTTGTCTTGCCCTTCTGACCTTGGATTCAATTATGTCCCCATTTCCAGGTTTCGTCATCACAAGACACAGATATTTGTCTGCGTCAGTGTATTCAATTGTACCAACGTTAACCATTATTTTGCATCTGTTCATGGGAGGATAGCTCAGCAGCAACATGCTTGCCTTGGAAGCAAGACAACACAGAGCAACACAGGTTCGAGCCCTTGGTCCGTGCTTATAAACCACTGGGTGCGTTTTAAATAACCTATCATATCGTATCACTTTTTTTGCCGAAACCAGCATGACCCTTGTTTTGCTCAAATGTATCGTTAGCTGATTTTCATTTGCATACAACCCTAGTTCATTTAACATGCTCTTTAACCCGGATAGCAAGTGATCGAATATGGCCAGGTCGTCTGCGTACAACATCCCTGGAAGCAAGCAATTTCCAATTTTGGGAGAGCGCCCTGCCTTAACACATCAGACGACCTAACACATGTCTTTAGTCCGTGGGAGTGGGAGTGCCCAAAGGAGTCTCTGCTCTGGGCCTCAAACCTCGTTAAGATGGCCCTGATTGTGCTACCCACTGGCAAGCTGCCCTAGATAGTGGATAAGTGTCAGGAAACTGGAAGCCAACAAGATGCTGATGCAAATGTCGAAGACGTGCTCTAAAACGGCGGGGTCATATAACTCATCATAAGTATCCACCCTGTTCCCAGAAATCCAATTATTCAAGTTTCTCATCGTAATATACACTCATGTTTGCCAATTCCCTTTTTCTGTTAGTTGTGTCATAAAAACTCTGTAAGCGCCTGTAGTGGAACTACACCCACCAGACGTCAGCCAGAATCCCAGGCCTAGGGTTAGGAGACGCTGCCATCTTCCCAAATCGAATCTAGACACACAGGCTCTCCCTTAGCTCTTTGGTTCTCTTAGTAGCACCTGTGGTTGCATTATAAAGGCTAGCTCTCAGTAGAGGAGCGAGATAGACAGAAGCAAAGTGTAACACAGTGCTTCCTTGAATAAGATAATGTACCTAAACAGCTTCGAAGTGGTGCAGCTCTGGCGGGCAAAGGGTTCAGTTTGCGTCCGGTGACCGTAGTCCATATAGGCCGGAATACTCCTGAGAGTATGAGAGTAGTGTCATTCACTGGGGAGGGTGCTCCGTTGCTAGCTATCACTCTTTGGGTCTCCAGCAGTCACACATCTCGGGCACTATCAGTTGCTGGTGTGCTCGCTGTCCAGTGCTCTTGCCTCTTTGCGCTGGGTCAGTGGAATCATTGCAGAAAGGCATCCTGACAGAAAGAGGTCTTGGTGGCTAGTCCTGTCGGGTCAGGGGAACAAAGAAGTACGGCCAATACTGGAGCAAAGCTTTGCTGTTGGGTAGGCCGTTGGTTGGGCAGAGGACCAGACAGGGCCGCCTCATAATCTGAGTTGGCATCATATTTCAAGGCAAGGGAGAAGGCCTCCACCTACATGGGCAGTGCAGGCTAAGGGTGTGGGGGGAGTGATGCAGCCCAACCCAAAGGGTTGCATCTATTCACACATTCAGGAGAACACCTAATAAGTGAGTCCCAATATGTTAAACTCTTGCAGGTCCCTTTTCAGGCTTTTTTTCCAGATTTGAATCCCAAACACCATTCGCAAACTGTTCATAGCTCGTATTGGCAACTGCAGCTCTCACCTCCGGCAGCAAGCAGTTGCCAAGTCCATTTAGGACTCCATCCATATTGCATTCATTCACTCACTCATCGGAGCAATGCCTGGCAATGGACTGGACACTGGATTTTACATAGGGCTCGAGGGGCATCCCAAGATACTGCAGGCTGGCCTTCGACTAGAATTTTTAAAAAAGCTGGCACCAACTGTGCGAGGAAACTCACATAGGGAAATCGGAGTACATGGTGCAAACTAACCCGGAGGGACCTCGTGCCCGTCAGTGGGCACACACAGTATTCGCTTATCTGATGAGGCCTCAGAATAGGGGATGACATGGAAAAAATCAAGTATCCTGTTAAATACAGTGAAAAATCACAGGAACCTCCAGCTAAAGCGCCAGGATCAACTACAGTAAAAGTTTGATTATATGGAACGAGTCAGAACCCAATGGTGCCAGATGATCAAATATCCTGCTGTCACGTTGACATACTACCGGAATAAGGGAGGCGGGAGGCTCGGAGTGACGCGGGACGGCAGGGGTTAAGGCAGTCGATGTTGAAGGAGAATAAAGTTAAGATGTGTGTTCTAGCTCCCCGTGTCCCGCCTGTCCTTGTGAGAGTCCATGAGTGAATGGTGGGCCCACCGGAGGCCATAACACTGGCGACGAGGTGGGCTGCGTGGAAGCCGACGCGGACCGCGATGAGAGGAGCTGAGCCGCGGGCGGCTGCCTGGAGGCACTGCGCACAGCATCGCACTTTGGGAGGTGCGACACAGGGGCCGCGTGTCTCAGCGCAGGAGCGTGAGTCCTAAAAACGCCCAGCTGGGAAGAAGGAGGATGCATGGCCTGGGCCGTGGCAGTGAGTTAGAACGTATGCGTTGCACGTAATGCATCGTTCTGAGCTCCGGGCTGCGGCCGTGATAAAGGGAACGCTCGCTCGTTGAATCGGAGGCTGGCCCAAGGCCCAGTAGACACACCCCATGTGGTGGGGAGGGCCCCACAGCAGAACATGCTCATCGGTGGTGCTCGTGCCTGAGGAGGCGGCCATCATACACAATGACAAAGAGGGCCCCACAGCATAACGACCTCAGCGATGGTGTTCGGGCCTGAGGAGGTGGCCATCACATCCAAGATACAGTGCTAGTGTCTCCCCAGGTGGCTTGGGGGACACAGAGGTACTGTATCCAAGGAGCAGGGTCTCCTAAGGGCCCATACTGTCTGTCCAAGATGGCAATCAAGTGGCGCAAGGCCAAATCCAAGGACCTCTGGCACTAGGGTCACAGGCAGAAGAACAGGCCCCTTGCAGATTACCGGACACCCTGGCAGCCCGGACGCAAGGTGCCTTTGATGTAACCGACACCAGCAACATGGGTCCCATGTGGGCCTGGTGGATAAGGGACTTTGACCTATACATGGGGGCCACAGAGCCCATTGCAGATGAGAGACAAAAATGTCTCCTCAAACTGGCTGTGGGACTGGCCACACGCGACATCATCAACATAATGCCCCTAAATCCCTCGACTCCATTCAGGACTTGAAGGACGCTTTGGCAGCATATTTCACCCCGCACACCAACGTGGATTATGAGCACCACCTCTTTCACAGCACCAAATAAACCAAAGGTGAGACAATGAACGCATATGTGATGAGGCTGAGTACTAAAATGAAACACTGTGACTTTGCCAACTATTCCAACACCGAGGCCTTGAGATCACAAATCATTGCGGGGTGTGAATCCCAAACATTCCAAAGGAAGTTGCTGGAAAAATCCCACACCCTAGACAACATATTGGCACTAGCTCGGGTTGGAGAGCTTCAACATCCCCATGTCAACAGAATCAGTGCACAGACTCCAGTTGGAGAGGAGAGTGGAGGAACCGTTTTGTTACAAGTGCAGCTTTGAATACCCCCATGATGGCACCTGCCCAGCCATGGGCCAGCGGTGCGCCTCATGTAGGGAAGAGGGCCACTTTAAATCAGTTTGCAGGCTGTCCCGGGAGAGGGGAAAGGAAAGGTCCAGAGAAATACCACCAAGAGTCAAGGTGAGGGCCCCACCACCTATATCACCACTGCCCGGCTCCACATCCCAACAGGCCCAAAGTCTTACCAATCAAGAACAAAGAGAAAGGGACTCGGGAGAGGACAGACAGCAATGGGCGAGAAGAGAGCACAGAAGATACGTCACACGAGTGAGGCCTGAACGCAGATCCTGACACCACATACAATACCTGGTGGAACACGCTCCATCGTATTCAGACCTCAGTTCATCTGGAAGTGATCAAAGAAAGAAAGCGTACGTCTATGCTCTGGGCAACCCCTTCATCACGGAGCACAGTCCCACCCTAATCATCAAGCTGAACAAACAACCAACTGAGTTCCCCATCGACATGGGGGCCACGGTGAATGTGGTTAGTGAAACAGTTTTCAAAGACCTGCCTCAAAGACCAAAATTAAGCCCAGCAACCGTAGACATTTATGCATATGGAGCCAAGCACTCCTCCAATGCCTCAGACAGTTTGACAGTCTCTGTCACTACAAAGGTCAAGAGAAGCAGATACCCATACACGTCCCTGCCACTGAAACCGAAAGCGGCTGTGTCTTTACCTTCAAGACAGCTGCCGACATGGGGCTGATACATATGCTATATCACATCATGGTCCATAAGTAAGTACATCGACCCCGTCGAAATGACCAACAATTTGTATCCCAGGCTGTTCAAGGGCATCGGAAGACTAAAAACCAGACAGGTGAAACTTCACATAGGCGAATCGGTACGCCACATAGCACAGCACTACTGAGGCATCCCAATCAACATCCAAAAAAGTGGAGGATGAACTCCAAACAAATTGCTAGAGCAAGGCATAAATGAGCCAGCCACAAGCCCCACCACCTGGGTGTCACCAATAGTGCCTGTCCCAAAGAAAGGAACCAAAGCCATCCGGCTATGGGTCGACATGAGGCAACCCAATCAGGCCATACAATGTGAGAGACACATGGCACTGCGCATTACTGACATGATCCATTTACTAAACAGAGCCAAGGTGTTCTCGAAAATGGACCTACAAAAGGGATACCATCAACTTGTGCTGAGCCCCGAGAGTAGAAACATCACCACTTTCGTCACCCACCTGGTGCTATTTCGCTACAGGAGGCTAAGCTTTGGCGTCTCCACGGCGGCAGAGATTTTCCAGGCCGAGGTATATAATGTTATTAAGCACATTCCAAACTGCCTTTATTATATCGATGACATCCTGGTCTTCGGAACTGATGTCAACAAGCATGATGAAGCTCTACTCAAGGTATGTAAAGCAATGGAAGCTGCCAACCTCACGCTGAATCGTGATAAATGTGAATTCAGAAAAAGCAGATTGTGGTTCTTGGGACACATCTTCTCAGAAACCGGCATGACACCGGACCCTGAAAAAGTTGCGGCGCTGAATTAAACTGCACCTCCCTCAAACGTGTCAGAGATGCGCTCATTTCTAGGCCTCGCCAGCTACTGCACACGTTACATTAAGGACTTTGCCACAGTGAGTGAGCCTTTGAGAATGCTAACCAAACAAGACACCACGTTCAACTGGACTGACAAATGCCGGAAGGCCTTTGAAATCATCCGTCAGAGGGTAGCAAAGGCCGAAGATATGTCATACTATGACCCAGTTGCAAGACGGAGCTGACGGTTGATGCGAGCTCAGTGGGCCTCTGAGCCATTCTCGCTCAAGTTAAACCGATAGATCCGTCCCAGACCCACATCGTCGCGCATGCGAGCAGGAGTCTCTCCACCACGGAGCAATCATACTCACAGGCGGAGAAGGAAGGATTAGCCTTGGTGTGGGCGTGCAAACATTTTCACCTCTATCTATATGGCAAACCTTTTCGGGTGATAGCTGACTATCAAGCTCTGCTGTTTTTATATGGCAACCCGCCGGCAAAGATGCTGCCTCGCATCGGGAGATGGGGGCTCAGGCTGCAGGACTTTTCCTTCAAGATCACCCATCGGCCAGGGGGAGGCGAGAATCCTGCTGACTTCCTCTCCAGACGGCCCCGAGGAGGGTACGTGCCTGAACCGTCAGTGGCGGATAGATATCTCTGATATCTAATACATCAAGCAGCGTCACAGGGTATAGACACACACAGAAAGCCTGTGAGGTTGAAAATGACACAATCTGCCATATCATTTGTGAAGGACTCAGCTCGGGCCTCTGGAGGAGGGCCAGAGAGAGAGGGCGAGCAGCGGAGGCACACCGTAAGACTAGAGGTAGAACGTCTACTGCAGGTGAAAGAGGAGCTGGCACTGTCGAATGACCACATACTATTGAAAGACTGCAAATTGGTGAATCCCACTTCACTGAGGAAACAGATCATTGAACTCGCCCACGAGAATCATCGGGGCATGGTATCTACTAAGCGCATGCTGCGCCAGAAGGTCTGGTTTCTGCATCTCGACACCATGGTGGAGGAAGCACTCAAATCATGCCACATCTGCAGTCTCATCACTCCCAACAGCCACCCCAAACACTTAAACATGTCAGAACTCCCCGAAGGGATATGGGAAGCCGCAGCGACCGACTTCTTCAGTCCTATTGAAGGGGGGAAGTATGTAATAGCTGTCATGGATGAGTACTCCAGATACCCCGAAGCTCAACTAATATCGTCAACAGCAGCCCAGCATGTAATACCAGTACTGGATCGCATCTTCACCGCATACAGGATTCCGAAGGTGTTGAAGACGGACAATGGACCCTCATTTAAAGGATACCACTTCGCACAATTTGCAGAATACATGGGATTCCATAATCGGAAGATCACCCCTTTATGGCCTCAAGCAAATGGCATGATTGAAAGATTCATGACCAACTTGAAGAGAGCCTTACAAATTGCACCAGTTACTATGGGACTACAGGAGAACTCCACACAGCACCACCGGAAAGACCCCAGCTGAAATTGTGTTTGGAAGAGATATCCAGAAAAGGATATCGCAAGTTCAAGGGATTAACACTCGACCCAAGGTCGACAGAGAAGTGAGAGAGCGTGATGAAGCAGCGAAAGAACACATGAAAACATACGCTGATATGCGTAGAGGGGCCCAAGAGCCCCAGATCAAGGTGGGCAACATCGTGGCAGTGAAACAGCCACAGACTCATAAGCACACATCAGTGTTCCACGAAGAGCCCTTACTCGTCACTGCGAAGAAAGGGTCGATGGTCTCTGCTCAAGGAATGGGAGGTCCCATCACTCGCAACTCATCTCACTTCAAGGGAATCCCCTCACCAGGGAACACGGCGAATAAGTGGAAGGGTAACTGCCCCCATTGACTACGTCTCAGATGATCCCTATCAAGGGTACCAAGAGGACATGGGTAGCTCCGACCAGGAAGACTCGGTGGATTATGGAGCCAGTGGCAGCCCTCCTGAATTGAGATGTTTGCTACCACATCGTGCTTGCAACAAGCCTCGCCGCCTGATTGAAGAGATGGCGTAGTTAACCCTGTTTGGACTTTTACCAGTTGTGAAGGTCTAGTAACTGTTTATAATGGGGGGAGATGTCACGTTGATGTACTCCGAGAAGGAGGGATGCGAGAGGATGGGAGGGAGGAAGTGACGTGGGAGGACGGGGTTAAGGCAGTCGATGTTGAAGGGGAATAAAGTTAAGGCGTGTGTTCCAGCTCTTCCATTTACCAGCTTCTGCCATCTGGCGCCTCATGTATATGACTTAAAAACATGGTGTTTCTTTTACCGGAACTGTTCTGTTACCGGAAATGGTAGATGGTGGTCAATGGCGCTCCCTGGTTTCTAAGGTACCAGATATCCAAGCTTCTACTTTACTTGCCAGCGTTTCCGTTCCAACAGGACGAGAGATATTCATTTCTCCAGAACCCGGATGAAGTCGTTTTTTACTACAGGCCATCCATACAGGTGTGCACTTAACAAGAATTTCAACTAAACGTTATGCAGCTTCCAGTCAGAGACTACCCCAATGCAACCAACCTATCAGAGGTCCCCCCACCCCACCGCACTTCGTCCCCAGTTTCTTAGAGGACGACTCGCCACTGCGTGCCCCAGAGTGGTGCTCTCGGTATCCATTGGTGACACCCCTGGAAAACATATTGATCTTGAAACGAAGTTGGTTCCTATTTAATCATTGGCCACAAGCCGGCAATTTCTAGAAGTAGAGTTAGTTCAGTAAATTGACCCAGCTTTAGAATATGCGGGAAGTGCTTTTTACCAGCAGGCAATGAGCAGTGTTCAATAATGGTATTTATTCCAGGGATATTCCAGTCCATTCTTCGACCACGGATGCCTTCTTGAGCAGGCTTCCGGCTGCCCTAACAACATTTTCTGTCACAGGCCATAGTCCTTGGCAGCAACACCGGGGTCAGGCACTGCCTCGTTACGAGTTACTGATGTCTGCTGTGACAAAAAGGAAGATGAAAGAGGATGTGATTTTAATGTTATGCTGATAAAACATGATTCTTTCTAGCATGTAAAGTAAAGAGACTGAAATATACTTGCAATGGGGATGTGAGAACCAACTTCTCGCAGATCTGTTAATCCACCTCGTTCACATCCTGAATGAAACAAGCTTGCTTTTTCGTTTCCTGAGTGTTGCCCTACATTACTGCCACTTAATCCATTTTGAGAGCCATGGACACTTTCGCCAAATGTATTTTAAATCCGCCTTTGCTGATTTGTAAATAAGTGGGACAGGTTATTTATTTTTGGTTAGGTGGACTGAATGCTACAATTGGACAGCCCAAGACACAGCCATCAATTACTGTACATTGAATATAAGGTTGTTTTTTTTAAAGCGGATGCCATCCAGAATCTGCCTTAATTATAGCTAATAAGAGCAAGTTAATAAACAAGGCAAATTATAAGTGGTGCATTTTTTGGAAATGGAAATTCCAGTTCTCACGGAATCAATAATGATTACATTATCAATGAATGTCATAACATCATTTCTTATGACCCATACCACCTGGCAGTCTGACTGAACTGATCAGAAATCCAGCCAGCAGATTGTGACGAATCAACTTCTGGGGTACCTGTGGTTCAGAGGTGAATATCGGTTTCTAAACCATCAATCAGGCCAACACTTTTAATACACCAGAAGGGATCTAAACAGATTGGAATAATAAGCACATTATAAACCTCCTTGTCCAATGTTGGTAACGTGCCCAGAACAGCAGGCTTATCTCCCAAAGGTCGTGGATCGTTGGTTAGTTGCAACTGTCGAATATTTTATCGCCGGGCCTATATAACCTGTTGCGCTGTTTCTGAGTGCTAGCGTGGAGGTCAGCAAAAATGTACCTTTTATTCGGGGCACTGACTAAGGGACTGCAAAGGGCTTCGCGTTGCGGTGCATATTAGTTTTACCACACAGCGGTGTTAAATATTCCCTAGCTTTGCATCTGTCTATGCTTCACCCCAAATAAACAGAGCACTCAAGAAATAGACCAGCACTGAGCTAATTCCTTCATGTACTTTATATGCAGTTGAGACTCTCAGCTCACACACAGTGTTCGCAATGAAAATAACAAACGCAATGATTTAAAAATGAAAATCACAAATTGTAATTTCACATTTTTCATTGGAGTGAACGCATTCTCTATTTTTCAGACAAAAGGGCTTAGAGTATACTTCATGGCCACTGTTCTCTGTGTGATAATGTTCTTTCTCTCTTAGCAAATTTTACATCCACTTTACCATTTAACTGCAAACACACCGCTATCTGTAACCTTGAAAAGTATCATCTATTTTGGCAGGGTTGCAAATGTTCAGTTTGCATATAAAATTGGCCTCTTGCACATGGAATAAAACACATAAAAATAGCTAACTACTTTTGTATTGTCCGTTTGTATTGTCTGTTTAATAAGTCACTTGATTCATTACTTTCATTACTGAAAGGTCATGCTCTCCTCATCCACTAAAGGAAGTCAGCTTGCATGGGATTTGCTGTTCCCACTTTGGCAGCCTCTCTCTCTCTCTCTCTCGCTCTCTGTATGCCTCACTGGAGCAGCCTCTCTCTCTCACCCCTCTACTCTCTGGCTCAGCTATTGACACTGCAGCTTTCAGCACACACCATCTCAGCTAGGCCCCGTAGTACTTTGTTTTTGTTTCTTTCCAATTTCTTCCTCTTCCACTCTCCCTAAGCAACCAAAAAGCCCATCCTTTCTCTCCCTCCACCTTTTTAAATCCTGTTTCGACTAGCCCATTCAAGCTATATCTTCCTACACAAGGTATATAATGTCCCAGCCCCTATCAGTCATGTCATACATCAATCAAACCTGTGTCTGGTGGCTCAATGGGCTTGGAATCAATAGTTGCAACATTTTCCTTCCAGTTTCCTGTGCTAGCAGCTCAAACAGAATGAACTGTTTTAAACAGAGTGATTCTTCAAATTTCTCATCCTCATCCCCATCACAAAAGCAGTTTTGATTCCTGCATTTTATTTCTAAACAGCAACACAGAGCCTGTGCCTGTAGTCCCATTTACACCCCCCAGTTCACACCCTATGTTTGCACCCTTAGTTTGCCATGGACTAAGCTGTCCCATTCTGATCACTAATTATTTTAATTTGTTAGAAGTTAATGATTAGCATTTTAGGGATTAGTGGGGATTAGTGTATATTCGTTCCCTATACTACAGTGGAGTCCTCTGTTACACTATGCCTATGCTATGCTATGTAATGCTATGTAACCAATTCAATATACCCTTTCTTTGGTTTCTATGAATTCACAACACTGTCTAACATCAGCGCTGAGCCACACACACACATGCTGAAAAACACACCAGCACTAACTGCGGACTGACATCCACTTTCTACAGGAGTCTGGGTTGCCGGAGAAATTCATGGCCTAGTTGAAATTTGCACCACCTGTATCTCTTCTATATTTCCACCCTTTTGTTTCCGTAGAGGCTAAATTCTAAGAGCCTCTGCAAAAACTACAAACCTGTACTTGTAAAGCAGATTCGGACCAACCCAGCCCTTAAAACACATGCTCTCCATTCAGTTGACTCTTTCTTTTTTCAACTGTCAACGTGGTGAACATTATAATGTATAGCTTGACTGTAAGCACAATCAGCCATATCAAGATAGATATTATGAACACAGCCATAATCACCAACCCCTTTTCTGTCCATGTTCCCCATGTGTAAGCATCGCCCTGTGTCAAACCCTTCTCACTCATAGTGATATTGTACCTTTTGATATTCATTTTAGCCGTATGCATATTTTAATGTTTCAGTAAATATTTAATATTGGGATCAATGGAAAATGTATCCTTCTGGAATAAATCAATATTCTCTAATTTACCTTCCCACAGGTCCCCATCCACATGGAACAATGTAAACCCCCCACCGTCACCACGTGTCTTGTGGTACAGTCCTATAAAGCACATTGTGCTGTTAGGGTTTGACAAGAAGTGAACCATGATTGAGGTGTGTCACCCTGAAATTGGATGCTCACGTACTAACGAGCCATCTGTGTTTAACTAATTTGGCATATGCCAACTCATCATGCTTTGTGTTACTTATAGCCACCTCACACCCTTCAGCAATACCATGGTCTCCCCTTAACCCACAAATGACATTTGATGTATCAGGTATGAATGGTTTCCTCAGAAATATGTAGATCTGTACCTTCAAAATGTAACAAGTGTCTAATTTTTACACTAAAACAAGTCAGGTTCCCAATCTTGAAAAGCCACCATTTTAGGAGTCACACATTTTTTTTAGCTGTCTCTCTGCCAAAAACCCACATTGTGTACTAATTTAATCGGACAAATCAATTCTGGAGTGACATATGGAGCGAGAGAGTGGAGGGGTGAGAGAGAAGCTGCTCCAGTGAGGCAGACAACAGAGAGAGAGAGAGAGAGAGAGAGAGAGAGAGAGAGAGAGAGAGCGAGAGAGAGAGATAGAGAGAGAGATAGGGAGAGAGAGAGAGAGAGAGAGAGAGAGAGAGAGAGAGAGAGAGAGAGAGAGAGAGAGAGAGAGAGAGAGAGAGAGAGAGAGAGAGAGAGAGAGAGAGAGAGAGAGAGAGAGAGAGAGAGAGACTTCCGAAGGGGGCACAGCAACTCCCATGCAAGCTTACTTCATTTAGTGGATAAGGTGAGCATGACCTTTCGGTAATGATAATATTGAACCAAGTGACTTATTAGAAGGACTCTAGGCCTGGTTTGGGGAAGTGTAGAAGTGGCATAAAAAAACAGACAATACAAGCGTAGTTAGCTTTTTTTTAATGTGTTTTATTCAATGTGCAAGGGATCAATTTCATATGCAAACTGAAAGCTTGTAACCTTTTGTATTTGTATTTTATTTATTTGTAAAGTGCACCGGGCCCAAGGGCATCTGGGCTCATAATGTTATAGAACACAGTGATAGTTACATAGAGTAGCGAAGGAGCATGGCTCAACCAGTTTACAGATACATACCGGTATGAGTCAGCTAACAGTATGACAGCATAAGTTAGGTACAATTTGATATATACAATAAGACAAAAATGGCATTATGGTCTCAGGCTTAGAATGAGCTCAGGACAGCAGGTAGCACTGCAGTATGTCAGTTATTTTTGATTTGGTTTTGTTCTTGAAAGAATGGAAGGATGACTCAGTTCTGATGGAATTGGGGAGAGAGTTCCAAAGCTTGGAGGCCAGGACCGGGAAGCTCACACCCCCAGCTTTTTGTAGTTTGAATCTGGGGAGGTAGAGGCTGTGGATATGGGCCGCTCTCAGAGGTTGTGTGGAAGTATGGAGTGTGAGGCGGTTGGATAGGTAGGGAGGGGCCTTGTTAGCCAGGCACTTGTGCATCAGGGAAAGAGTTTTCAAAGAGATTCTGTGCTTGACAGGGAGCCAGTGAAGATTACTTCTGTGGTCGGAAATATGTTGGTTTCTCTGAATATTTACTGCCGCTCTAATGGCATTGTTCTGGGTGATTTGTAATTTGTTAATGTTGGATAGGCTAGTCTACAGATAGAGGGCACTGCAATAGTCTATCTTGGACATGATAAGGGTTCTGGCCAGTATGATGCAATTAGGGGTGGACAGAAATGGTCTGCATGCCGTGATACGTTTGCATGTGTAGGCCGAAGCTGACCTAACTGCATTAGTTTGTCTGGTCACTGATGGAGTGGAGTCAAGATAAATTCCTAACGTTTTTGTATCCTTGGATACCTTGATAACATTGCCGTCAATGATGAAAGTCTTGAAGGAGTGGTCAAGTGTGTTGAGCCGTTGATTAGAACCCAGAATGAGGAGTTCTGTCTTGTCATCATTGAGGCAAAGTTCATGTTGGGCCATCCAAGCCTGGATGACCATGTAGACGTCGTTCAAGGATTTGGTGTCCACTGTGTAATCACCTGTGATGGGGATGAGTATATGGGTGTCATCGGCATAATCAGTGTATGAAACACCCAGATAGTCAAGAACATCAAAAAGTGGATTAGTAAACCCATTATAAAGTGTAGGAGATACACACGAACCCTGAGGGATGCCACAATGAATGGGAGCAGGGTCCGCGGAAGCTGATGGGGAGAATACCCGCATGGATCTATTTCTTAAGAAGGAACTGATCCAGGTGGTTTCAGTGTCAGAAAAGTGGGCGGCAGATATAAGGTGCTGGCACAGGATTTGATGACCAAATCAAAAGCCGCTGAAATATCAAGTAGTAAAAGCAAGGCTAGTTTCCCATTGTCTTTCAGAACCTCAATTTGTGTTTTGAGGTCAATCAAAGCCGTTTCCGTCCCATGGCTAGGGTGGAACCCAGATTGTCTAAGACCAAGAAGATTGTTGACTTGGAGATCTGGAACTGAAGGTATGCTGCTCAGTTTAGTATTTTGAGCAAGAAAGGGACAGTAGTAATAGGTCTGTAGTTGGTTGCTATACTGGGGTCTAAGGATGACTTTTTGAGCAGGGGGATGACCCACACGTCCTTTAGATTGTCCGGGACTATACCTGTTTTGAAAGATGAATTTATAAAGGCAGTGATAAAAGGAGCTAGATCGTGAGAGGCTTCCTTGATAATAGGAGCCGGGCACAAATCGCCTTGACAGTTGGTTAGTTTAATTTTGTTGATGATACCTTCGACTTCAGCAATAGTAAGAGCAGAGAAGGTAAAAGGTTTGCAGTTATGGATGGCCGAAGGGGTGGCACTCGGGGGAGAAGTGCAAGGCTTACCCTTCTGTAGGCAATTTTGCTTGATTTTAATTTTTGTTTGGAGTAATGCAATTTTGTCGAGGAGTGCTGTCTGTTCATTTGCACACCATTTGCTATCTTTGATGCAGGTATCGGGAGGCATAGCAGGTGATTCAAGTTCCTTTAGAATCTTAAATAATTCTTTAGTGTTTGAGTTTGCTTGCGAGAGGAGATTATTAAAGGTCTCTTTTTTAGCTTGGAAGATAGCTTCTTTGTAGTTGAGAGCAGCTAAGATGAGACCGTCCTTGTGGGCATCAGAAGGGTGGCTTTTCCACCGGGATTCCGCACTACATTTAGCTTTATGGAGCACTCTTAGTTGTGGTGTGAACCACGAGTTGAGATGTGTGTGAGGTTTCTGTTTCCTATGTTTAATAGGGGCGATGGAATTTAACGCTGTAAGCAAAGCGTGATTATAAGTATCCGCTAAGATTGATGGATCAGAACAAGAATCTGTAACTTTATTGAGGGTGGGAAGAATAAGAGGGAGTAGTTTGTCTCTTGTTATGTCCCTTTTGTTTCTAGTAGGCATGGCAGGTGAAATCGTTGGAGTGGGACGATGGACAACTTCAATGTTGAAAGTAATGATATGGTGATCTGATCATGCGCAGGGTGAATTAGTTTGTAGAATAATGTTGCAATTAGCATCAGCTAGCCAGTCGAGTGTCCTCCCTTTGATGTGGGTAGAATCTTGGATGTGATTGGTGAATCCTAGATCAGTTAAGGTGTTGGCGACGTCTGTCGCAGTAAGGTCATTAGGATCTTGGTGGCCCAAGTTGAAGTCCCCTAGGAGGATGATTTGTGAATTAGTTTTAGATTTGTCTTATACTAAGGATGTAATCTCATCCACAAAAGATGTTGCGGGGCCAGGTGGTCTATAAATAAGGTATAAAGTAGCCTTTTGGTTAGGCGATAAAGGTAGCTTAACCGAAAGTAGCTCAGCTGACTTGATGTTTAGATTAGGTATAACTCTTAAACAAAGAAAGTTTTTGTGGATGAAGGCAACTCCACCCCCTCTGGATTGTGTAGTGTTGCGGTCACATCTAGTGATGGGATAATCTGTAGGTATGGCAAGGGAAAGTAAGGGTCTGGAGGCTGCATGTACCCATGTCTCAGATATTGCGATAAAGTCAAGCTCTTGGGTCTTGATAAGGTCGGCAATGTCTAATGCATGAGCAGTAAGGGATCTGTCATTGACAAGGGCGCCCTTGATCTGAGTATCTTTGCATGAGGATGCTCGGATGTTAGGATTAGTCTTAGAGGTGGATGTCAAAGGCACCTGGTGGCTGAGGCTAGGAGATGTAAATTTAGGCATGATGCAAAGAATCTCGGTATGACCAGAAGTGCGAGTGAATCTGGATCCTAGTCTCTTGTTTCTAAGGTGTAGTGCACAAGGTTGTTTAGGTGTAGGTTTTTTAGCAAAGTGTTCCAACCATAAGGCAGGGGCATTGAGATACTGGCTGATAGATACATTGTTGTAATTAGACAGATTATCACCTGGCATGGGCTGTCCCGTGGTGTGGCTATATGGTTGTAATATATCTTGAGGTATTTGGTTCACGGTGGCACTGTAGATAGAATCTATCATCATGACAACAGGGGTGTTAGATGGAAGTAAAATGGCTAACTGTGGTTGGGCAGTGAGGCTAAGTGCCCAGGATGCGAAGATTAGGAATAGGAGTAACATTTGAGAGGGATGCACTAAGTTACCCAAAAGCATGTTAAACAATTGAAGTGGCACATTTGTATGGAAGCAACTAAAACACTGTTAGAGTGGTCAGTTAATTGGCAGTATAATTGATCAAATTGTAGTTCGCCAAAATAGATGATACTTTTCAAGGTTACAGATAGCACTGTGTTTTAAAACAAACAGTAAAGTGTATGTAAAATTTGCTAAGAGAGAAAGAACTTTATAGGGAGAGCATTGGCCATGAAGCATACTTGCATTCCGGTTGTTGGCTGAAAAATAGAGAATGTGTTCACTCCAATGAAAAAAGTGAGATTACAATTTGTGGTTTTCATTTGTATATCATACTCAGTCTGTTACACTGCGTTTGTTATATTCATTGCGTACATTGTGTGTGAGCTGAGAGTCTCAGCTGCATATAAAGTACATACAAGAATTAGCTCAGTGCTGGTTTATTTCTTGTGTGCTCCCTAGCTTTATATCTGTCTATGCATCACCACAAATAAACAGAGCACACAAGAAATAGACCAACACTGAGCTAATTCTTTCATGTACTTTAAATGCAGTTGAGAATCTCAGCTCACACACATTGTTTGCGATGCAAATACGAAAACCGCAAACATACAATTATTACACAATGATAAAAGGGACTGTTCAGTCAAGGTTATATCAAAAATATCTATTTTTAACACAACAGTCAGTCTAATAACACTAAGGGTAGTATAACTCAGTGGCAACGCGCTCATCTTGGAAGCAAGACGATGCATAGCAACACAAGTTCGAATCCCGAGTCTGCGCTTAGAAACCTCTTCGGAATTAAGTGTGTCATAAAAAAATTATTATATTTACAATAATTATGAAATACAACCCACCCTGTAAGGGAATGCAGAGGACAGATAGTTTCAAAGAAGCAAAAGGCATGCACTTTGGATACTGACAGGAGAGTAGTCAGTATGGGTAATTACTACAACAGTTTCCGGTTACTTGGCTTTAGTACAAAGGGATATGTCTCTAGAAGCCTTCGGGAAAGGACCAGGGGGGCAGAACAACAATGTATATTGTGCTGTAAGTGTTCTTGGTGTTCGACAGGGTCAAGTCGGCTTCAGGGTGCTTTGCCGGTTTCTGTGATAGAGTTCAAAATGGGAGTCAGCTGCGGGTATCAGGCAGCAGATGGTTCGGCAAGCAAAGCTTGACAAACGACTGCAGGCTGGCCTACACAGTGGCTCGGGGTCAGCAATCATTGTCTCAGTGCTGTTCGGCACGGTCAGAAGCGCTGGTCGAGACAGCGCAGATGTCTTTAAGCAACTGCAGCTTGATAACGGTCAACGTTGCAGTTGGCTGTAGCTCAAGGAAATTGACTGGCTCGAAAAATGTCCTTTAAGGTGGACATAGATAGATGCTTGTCCAGGTACTTCTCACAGCTTCTTCAGTGGGCTTGTGTCATCCTTTAAGGCGGGCAGCCCAAAGCTGAGGTGTGTGTTGGGAGCATCTGTCTTGCCCCTTGTAGGAAGCTTGCTGCAGAGCCTAGCAGAGCACACTCTGTGCTAGATGGGTACCGGTTCTGGAGCGGCCAGAGGATCCTCTGTGGTCTTTATCTCACTCTGTTCCCTGGGAGATGTTAAGGGGAGGGATCTTGCTTCCCTCTTTGGAAGTCCTGGCCTTCCCTCACTGGCAGAAATGTAAGGCAGACTGTAGCTTTAGCCAGGGTCCAAGGTTGAGTTCTTCTTTCTTACTTCTTGTGAAGTCTTCAGTTGATCGCCCAAAGGAGGCGCTCAGCCTTCTTTTAAAGCCAAGTGGACCCCTGTGATTGGTGTAGGCTAAACCTACCTTAATGAACCATTCCTGGGGTCCCTACCAACAATCTCCTGTATGTGTGAGGTCATAAACAGAGTGCTTTGTAACAGGAAAGGTAAGGGGGTGAAAACGTGTGATATTAAGTCCCACCCATCTTCCTGTCTGTTGGTGATCAAAGCGTCTCTCTGGTTAATGGATCTCTCTGTGGTTCTTGATTAAAGCAGCAGTTCTCCTTTGAAGGTGTGGTGAGACTAGACTCTCTGGCTCCTGTAAACCACATTCTCGTACCTTTTGGATAAGGTGCCCCCTAGCGGGGTGGCCTACTGTACACAGCAGTGCCACACATGACAGCTCACCGTCATAGATACTGAGGGTGGGAGGTGGCTTCAGGTTGACACGGTTAAATATTTTAGGTTGTTGGTTTTCTTGTCTCCTTTTTTAACCTCGGCAGCTGTTTGAAGTGCTCTCTAATTGGTATGTCAATTGCTGCCACCAGCTGCAGGGCCTAACAAAAGAGCAGGGTGGATCCATGGAGCCTTAGTTAGTTAATCCGGCTGGCCATGGCAGGGGGAAGCTTGGTCCTCCCTCTTCCTGGAGACGACATAGTGTACTTCTGGCTGTTACATTCCAACTAAATATGACAGGCGGACTGTGCCTGTAGGCTGTGTACACCCAGAGTACACGGGTCTATGCGTTTGTCACAGTGTGAGCATAGGAAAATGTGTGTAGATTAGCCCCGCACATTTTCCTGAGGTTGCTTTTCCATCATTCCATTTAATTAAACATTTCAAAAAGCCCAGGCAAGTGCACGCCCACCGTGCGATTGGTCGAATTCCTCACACAGAAGATCACCCTCTTCATCACAGGTACGCATTTCCCCCTCACGGTCAGTTGTGTTGTATTCCACTGTCGCCATGGACACTGCCAGTTAGACTTCTGCACAATAAAGAGCGCCATCACCCACAACCAAGTGAAGAGCAGCTGATTTACAAATCTCACACTTTATGGACCTAAAATGCAATCACAATATGTCCTCGGCAGCAGCGCTATAGTCTATGGATGCGAACAAATGACATTGAAGTAACTGTTGTAAACATAAAAGGGCTCATTATGGCTTATGAATACTTTCCACTCGGATTCCCGCATGCAGTAATTACCGTGAACAGCAGTTGTGTTTGCATAATGGGCAGTGGGGTGCAGTCCCTCCAATTATGTCGAGTGGTGAATACAGTACTTACCATCAACATTTGTAATATTGCCCACATGCAATTCCACCTTTGCCGCGATACAAGTCTCTTTCTCGCTGGCAGCGGGCTCAGGGGAATTGTTTTCTTTTTACGCATAGTCGGAAGAAAATAACACCACCTCCCCACTCTAGACCCCAAACTGCACTACCTGGAAGCAGGTTTTTGTGGACATGCAAGGCTGTGTTAAAGCTCATGGTCATTTCTAAGGGCTTCATAATCACTGCCTTCGTAGTGAAGTTGCAATACCTGTGTGCCTTTGAAAAGGGAGCTGCAATGACAACTGCGTGTGAATCTCCCTGGACCCCTCACATGCCTCTTTTGAATTCTCCCTTTTTTAAATTTTATTTTGTGTTGCTTTTTTTTTTTCTTTCACATCCACAAACAGTAAAAAAAAGGACTCAGATTGGCAATATGGGGTTGTAGATTGTGTAGGCTTGTGACAGCAATTCGCCTCACAGCGTGTTAACCGGTGTAATCTGCCGGTGCTCTTGGGAGCTGTATTGTTTTGTCCATCTACAATGTTGGCGTGAATGATGGTGACGCTTCTGTATGGGAGTGCCTGCTTTTGTTTTGACAGTACATACATGACCCGTTGTGATGCTGTATAATGCGCTGCTGAGGTTCTGGCCCCTGTGCCTGGGTAATGTGAATAACTACATTCTGATCCGATGACTTAGTCCCGTAATGAATGCTGTGTTCACTGAAGCACGTACAGTCTGCACATTTACAATAGAACCATATTTGTAGCATGGTCGCCTTTCTTTGTAAAAGAAATATTGATCTTGTGCAATAGCTGATGCAGAAATACATATTTACATTGATCATTTTATGCACTGAAATGGTTAAGAAGATAGCTCAGTGTGGTAAGACTTGCTGCTGAGACCTTTTTTCTCACATTAGATTTTAGTAAAAAACCCTGGAAAAGACTACTCGGTCTTTTTCTCTGAAGTTGATAAAGATGCATCTATACACTTTGCTGGCAGCAACAGCCACAGTGATACAAAGCAGCACACCTGAACCAGAAAGCACTTGTTATGAAACCTAACATAGCATTGATATTGTGCAGGTGTAGATCTAGATCTCGTCAAACGATGGCTGTATTGGAGGGATGGTCTGGTGTCCAACATGTTGAAGTGGAAACAACGTGTTCAGGCTCGTATCCCGGCTTTAAAAATAGATGATGCTGTGATCCTGGACATACCTTATCTCACTGTTTTGTAGTGTGATGTGTTTGGTGAACATTGCTGCCTTCTCACAATCTAGGTGCTTTTTTTTAGCCCATTCTCAGCTTGTTCCTTTCGTTAAGGCTATTTAAGTGAAAGGGGCAGAAGACACAAGAAAAGTGACAAAATGTCACGTGTTCTCACAAGCTTATTTTACGGTCTGCTTATTTGACAGAAGAAAATGTGTGCTTTAGTCTAGAATTTCGCATGTTCTCTCTCGCATAAAGAATAACAATCTATACATCTTTCTCCAACAATGAATATAAGCAAGTGACCTTATCACACCGCTACCTTTATCAGTGCATTTAAATTTTAAAATGCAGTCGTAAAAGGCAGATGGGTCAATTTAAACTTCTTTTAGTTAGTATTCTGGTACTTGCAAATTTCAGGTAAAAATCATGTTCCTTCGATGATTATTTTAAAATGTTGCCTTGTTGGTTTATTATGTGATTTGTGTACTTCCATGACTACAAAACAAGTTCTTGAAAATTGAATATTCACAAATAATTGAATCTTGCTCTACAACAATAGCTTGGAAATAATTGGGACAAGTGCCGACATTGAATTCATGGCTCAGAACTCAGCTTCACCACTTAAAGTGTTTGATTTAGGCAACTCATTTCATCTAATAGTGCCTAACCTGTCAAAATTGCCAGTCCCTAAATATAAAAAAATGCATGTCCCTAACAGTGATATGGTATGCGTCTCCATGTACACTCTTCAGAAAAGCCTCACTCAGGGGTGGCGGGTGTCGTGGCTGAGCGGCGTATAATGAGGCATCAGGAACCATGTGCTCCTTGGCACCGGAACTAAATGGAGGCATCGCAGGGGGGACAACCCTGCCCCCTCCACAATTAGCCCCATGGTGGGGGAATTATGGTTTTGTAAAGTCCTGAGGGCATGAACAAGTGGTGCAAAGCCCATGGCCAAGATGGCGACCGTGCTTCTCCCCACAAAATGCAGAATGCAGACGGCAGCCGGAGGATGCACCCTGCTCTAGTCTGGGAGAAGATAAGCTGCAGCAAGACCCTGTGGCAGCCAGTACCGGATTTGCAGCAGAGCTGAGCGAGAACTGGCATCGGAGAGTGCCCTCGGTGGAGGGTGAGGCTAGAGATTGCCCAGACAACGGGGCTCGGAAGTCTGCTTCTTCCCGATCAGGATACAGAGGTGAGTCTGTCCGGGATGCCCTAGAGCTCCATGCAATGTGTGCTGAAGAACCCTAGGAGGTGAGTGATGGTCCCACAGGGGGGCATCCGGCGCAGAGGAACTGGAGAGCAGAGGGGCGGACACAGCGATGGTGACCGCACATGGTAATAGTGGGCTAGAGGTGTGCTTGACTCTGAGACCCGAGGGCCACCCATAAACCCTTAGAGCAGTGGCGGTTATAGTGGTGAGCCAAAGTGTTGTGCTTCTATCTGCCGGTGGCTGGCCGATTGTGATGGCTTGGCTAGAATAGAGCTCCAGGAGAGGCCTGGTCAGTGTGGGCAACGCAGCACGTCGGGCCGAGATCGTGACCCCACCACGCAATTGAGCAGCCAATGCATACTCCTGGAAAAGACATATCTGAAGGGCCGATGTAAACAGGAGAAATTATGTGACTGTTTGGGCTTTACCCAGGTACAAGACTCCACCAGAGAATTCTTGGGGTGGAAGTGGTCCTGAGATCTGGAGGCTGCATGGGGAAGCCAGTAGACAACCCTGCAATGTGTTTCACAGGGAGAGCAAGAGCCTTGCCTCCCAGGAGGAGCCACAGATTGAGCGGCCCAGGAAAGACCACTACCTAAGAAAATGTTGAGAGGTGGCTTGATGACCCACTGGGCATCCTAGTGACTCACTGAAGAGGGGAACACCTTGCCGTCTGGGTGGAGCACGCAAGAGGGAACACCTGCTCTATTCTGAGGAATAGAGCTGCATCGCCACCATGGCTACCTCGGCAGCTAAAGGGAAAGGCGCAGCCTCAGCGGATATAAAACAACGTTTACGGGAACAGACAGTTTAAAAAGTGGCCATCCAAAACAAAATTCAGGTTCATGCACTGGCATCACTACCAGCACTCTTGGAACCTCTGGATATTCTATATCAGACATCAGATCCATGCTTCTGGACCTGAAACAGGAGATCCAGGGGAGTGCAGACAAACTGGCAAGCTCGATTCAGAACTAAACATGCACATAAAAGGAGCAGAGTCCTGCCTGGAAGAGGTGGAAACAACACTGGGGAATAGGCCCATGAACAAGCCCTTCTGTCAGAAAGGATGGATGGGTTGGAGCAACAGGTAGAGATGATTTTGGTGAAACTGGAGGATGCTGAGAATCAAGCACGGTGAAACAATATCGGGATCACAAGGGTCCCCAAGGCAATAACAAATCACGAGCTGAGCGAATATGTGGAGAACCTGTTCTGTCACATCTTACACTCATTCTCAAGTGATAAAATAAGCCTGGATCACACGCACAGGGTGTACATCTCGTTTCAGCTTAAAAACATGATCCCAGATGTACTTGCGAGTGTCAATTTTTACCGCCAAAAAGAACTAACAATGCAGGAAGCCAGGAAGCAGAGGGAGGTCTGGTTTAGAGATACTAAGCTCACGTGATTCCAAGATTTATTGCGTGATGCCTTGCTTAGGCACAAACACCTAAACGTGGTCACGTTCTGGTTGTGGGATGGGTACATTGGGTATAAGTGGGGTTTCCTGTGTCGACTGCTCTTTGAGATCAAAGGAAACAAATATTTATTTTTTATTATTTAATTGTTTTTTAATAACGCGCTTAATACCTAAGTGAGGTTTCTATGCGCGGATCCGGGATTCAAACCTCTGTTGCTCTGAGTGGTCTTGCTTCTAAGACCAGCATGTTGCCCTTATGCTATCCTCCATTCACAGCATCTCTGTTATAACATCTCTAAGGAAGAAGAGGCCTCGTCCCTGATAGCCATGGAAGAATCCGGTGTCAGGAAGAATGGCGATGACCCCTCAGCATCAACTGAGGAACCGGTTAAGAAACATACCAAACCAAGAGGCCCACAAAGCAGAAGAAATGAAGGACTGAATGCACTGCCTCCCCGAGGTCGTGGCCGCTTAGAGGAGATTGCTGCAACATAGGAGTTGACCACTGCATGGATGGGTAGGTCTACTCGAGGAGCTCCCAGTTCAGGAAACAATGGGTATGCTGTTTTACAGCGATGAGGCCTGGACATTTTGAAAACTGAATTTGTTTGGGGGGAAAGTTGCATGAAGTAGGGCAGACAATAGAACAATGGGGGTAGAAAGTTGAAATGTGGATATTGTGGCTCTCATGGGGCGGGGAGGTAGCTGCGAATGGGGTGAGAGGGAGGCCAAAGTTAGCACTGATGTAAGGGAAGTCGCTCTTCAGACAGGATCACTGGGCCTCATTACGGCTTTGGCGATAGCCATGCCGCTATTGGCGGCATGGCTGCCTCCAAAACCGGGTCCGGGTTCCTTGAATGGGGAATTACCGGGCCATTTCGAGTTTGGAGTGCCCGGTAATTCCTCCCTCAGGGAACCTGGGCCCGGACCTTCCCCATTCCCATTCGAGCACCCATAGGGATCAATGGGAATGTGTGCAGGCAGCTAACAACGGGCCGTTAAGACCGGCCCGTTGTTAGCTCCCTGGTCCCCTTGCGGGACCCGGTAACAACGCCTGGTTTCACTAGGCATCCTTACCGGGTCCCGCAAGGGGACCTCGTAATCAGGCGGAATGGGTTTAACGGGTCCGCATCCATTTGTGGCACCCGTTAACCCATTCCACCAGGGTCGCAATGAGGCCCACTGTCTAGGTTGTGAAATGTTTGTATATGTTGCACTGTTCAGACTTTAGTTTGTACGTCTGGATAACCAGTATCTCACTTTTAACCAACGCATAAGGAAAACCCTAATCCGGTCTGACCCCTGCCAATTGAGACAATACCTAACCCTTGGGGAAGCAGACCGACTGTAACCCCAATGGCTGAATTTCAGATAGGTCTATGGAATTTCCAGGGACTAAATGCACCAGTCAAATGCAAGTCTGTACTTAGGGGAATGAATGAGCTAACATGGGGAATGGCACTCCTTCAAGAGACACATTTTTTACCTCAGGGAGAAACACATCTGAGGAACAGGGCCCACCCACGGAGATACTTCACAAGTTCAGGCACAAAGAAAATGGGTAGCAATCCTGATAGCTCGAGATACCGATCTCAAAGTAAAAGATACACTGGTTGACCCCGAGGGGAGATATCTAGCTATCGAGGGATGGGTGCATGGATTCCCAATAACGTGCATAGCAGTTTATTGCCCTAACAATAACCATGGAGGGTTCCTCATGCAGCTAATGGCGATAATGCACACCTTTAGAGAAGGGGAGTTGATCATGGGGGAGGACTTCAACTGTGTAGTGGACCCCTATATAGATAAAATGTCTTGTGCATCACCAGCTGACCTCAGGAATTTTAAGGCGATAGCTAGAATGTTGAGGGAGCTGGTCTTAATAGAATCTTGGAGGTTTCACCACCAGTCAGAAAGGGATTATATGTTTTATTCCGCGGTTCATATAAGCCAATCAAGGCTAGATATGTTCCTAACAGACTTTACTGGTCCCCAAAATGTTCGCAATTGACATTGAACCTATGGTTATCGTGGATCACGCCCTAATCACATTAACTCTACAAGAACTCCTGCCCCCAACCAGGGAACGGGCACAGTGGCAACTGTATAGTGCAGTATTACAAGACACAGTAACTAGACAACATCTGCCTGAAGAAATAGACAAATACTTTCAGGAAGATGTCCAGGGTTTCATAGATATGTGGTTGGTATGGGATGCGGCCAATGCTGTGTTTAGAGGGGAGTTAATTGGGAATATAGCCACCCTAATAAAAGCCAAAGATCACATACGTAAAGATCTTGAACAAGAAACTAAAGGACAAGGAAAAGGAACACAAAGCAAGGAATTCATTAAAATTACTCAGACAGCTTCGGACCACCCTAACCAAGCTCGAGAACTTGAGGCTGGTAAATCAGCTCACACTACTTTACATGCTAAACAATTGTATTATACGAAGGGGGATAAAGCTAACAAAATATTAATGGCAAAATTAAAACAGGCAAAAATAAGGGATTGAATAAGCGCTCTCCAGGACGTCCAAGAGGTCATACAACATGGGGAGACGGAAAAGACACATATTATAGAAGCATTTTACTCACTTGTTAGAGGAGGCAAGGATCCACTCCTGATCTTGAGGAATTCCTCCAGCAAGTTCCCATTCCGCAAGAGAAGCTGATAGGACTAGCCTGGAGGACCCCACCGTGCTTCAGGAGGTAGATAGTGTTATCCATAATCTTCTGAGCAACAAAGCACCAGGGTCAGATGGTTTCATTAATATATTTTATAAAACATTTGCCATCATTTTATCCCTGCAGCTGGTGAAGATATTTATCTTGTTTTTACGGCCTGGGGAGGGGGACGGGGGGCTCGGACTTCATGGCAGAGTCGAGAACCACACTTCTTTTGAAACCCGGGAAGGATCCTTTAGAGTGTAACTCCTATAGGCATATTGCTCTGCTCAACAGCGATGTGAACATATTCACGAGAATCCTGGCCAATCGCATGGCAGGGGTTCTTCCCAAGCTCATGGATGTGGACCAAACAGGCTTTATATGGGTGAGGTGCACCTTTGATAACATTAGGCATACCATCAGCTTGAGTGACTGGAGTACACAAACACATCAGAAGATGGCTCTCATATCTCTAGATCCAAACAAGGCATCAGACTGCCTCTACTGGTCCTACTTGAAGACAGTCATAGTGACCTATGGGTTTGGCCTGGGGTTTACCAAGCTGATCCTGTTCAACTTCCACTGCCCATGTACGAAAATCAAAGTGAACCTGAGTTACACCAGGCCAATTAATATAAGAAGGGCAGCTAGGCAGGGCAGCCCATTGTCGCCATTACTTTTTGCTTTGGTAATGGAACTCCTGGCGCAAAAATGTAGAGAAGATGATTCCATTGCGGGTTTAAGCTGTCAGCGAAGGCAACATACAATTAGACTATATGCAGATTATATTATGCTGTTCCTCTGAAGCAATGGGGTGTCCATTCCCAGAGCGATTGCTACACTACAGAGATTTTGTACATTTTTGGGGTTCTCTATTAATTACAGTAAGTCAGTGGATATTCATATATATATGAAATCAGCCAAGTATTGAAGGAAATACAAACAACCCTCCAGCTTAAGTGGTCTGCTGACAAAGTGCACTATTTGGGTGTCTCTATCACACTGCACCATGTCACACTATTTAAAGCTAATATTCCCAACCCTATCCAAAGAGTGCGAAGAAGACAGAGAAAGATGGGACCAGCAGAAAATGTCATGGCTGGGTAGGGTGGCGGCAAACCTTTCTCAATTCCAAAGTTACTACATGCCTTCCACGCTCTCCCTGTGAGAATTCCAATGGACGTCATTAACAGACTCCTGGGTAAAATATTGATGTTTATCTGGGGTGTGAAACGCCCGAGGGTAGCCAGGAAAACACTCCCACGATCACCATCAAGGCGGCCTAGGAGTACCAGCAAACAGAAGGTATCTGTTTGCAGAAGAAATCAGCTCTTTTTTTGACTGGGCCCAACGAGAAAACAAGAAATGGGTGCCTGTAGAACAAGCTACCATTCTTGTCATAAGCTGCTCGGGGCAAGGGAGGTCATTTTCCCCACACCACTAGCACCATGCTCCACTACTGGGACATATGGGACATGGCATGTTGTAAATAGCGACGGCCTGGCCCCATCCTCCCTACTTCTACCAGAGTTTACACCAGGAATGATTGCCAGATCCTGTAAAGCCTGGGAATCAACAGGAGTGGTCAGACTGGGGCAGTAGTACAGGAACGCAGTCCCATTGACATTTGAGGGATGCAAAGACAAATTTGATCTGGGGGAGGTTGAAATATACAGTAACACCCAAATACGATATTGGATCACAAACACTGGAATGAGAGAAAGGGGAACAAGGGAACCCAAAGGACTCAAGGTAAGCCTGGTTCAGGGGATGTCAAAGGGACATAGTGCCAAGCGTTATATATTATTATATCCCATGGGGGACTTGGAAAAAACATCCTACAAGCAGAATTGGGAGACGGTTTTGGAGGTCGGGGTTCCCGCAGATTCCTGGGATCAAATTTGGGAGCACACATGCAAATCTTCCAGAAGCACTAGAGCGCAGTGTGCTTATAAACACCTTTTCTGATGGTAGCCGCCACTGAGCAGGCTACGTGGGATATATGGGAATCTCCCAACAGAATTCTGGAGAGGATGTGGGGAAAAGGGCACCATTGCCCACCTGTGGTGGACATGCAGACTGTTTCAGAGATATTGGAAAGAGATACTGTCCCATCATACCCCAGTACCTTTCTGCAAGAAAAAGGCAAAACCATCAGGGAAAACAAAGACCATCCCTAAATTCCAACATGAGTTTTACCCCTCTTTCCTTGAAACCCACTTTTCAACAACCCTGCACTCAAACCCCTTTTCATGACAAAAATCTACTTCTTGATCCCTTTTTTGTAGATCACCACAATTTCCATTATCCCATTCCCCTATTGAAATACCCAAGGACTGAGATGAAAAATAGAGGGACTCAGAGTATAAGGATTACCAAGGAAAAACCCATTAGGAAACAGGAAACAGACTATCACGCCATGACAGTAGGCTGTCCCACTTATGGTGTCAGGCAATGTCAGGCAGACCCTGCCCTGACCCAACATCTGCAGCCTGTTAACATCTCCAAGATGTATAAAGGAAGGCTCCTGAGCAAGAAGGCTAAGTTGCATTAGAGACACCAGGAGGGAGGCTACAAGGCTGAGTCCAGCAGAGGATCCCTACCTGAAGCCCAAGCAATGTGAGAAAACAGTAGACCAGACTGAGCACTGGTACAGGGAGGCTACACGGTTGAGACCAGCAGAGAACCTAAGTGTTGGCAGTATGCAAACCTGGAGAAGAAGCCGAGACATGAAGGGGGGCCACAGAGCAGAGAGCAGAACCCCTGATCCTTTTCAGCCCCGGACTGATGGCGGAGGGAAGGATGTGGAGCAGAGCAGAAACTCCTAGCAAGGTCTCCTAGGCAGAAGAGATGGAGCCGGAGATTGAAGGCTTCCAAACCCTTCCCCCCTACATTGAACTATGTGTATTCTTCTGCCACGTGTGTCTGAATGTTGTTCGACTCCCTCCCGGGTCATCCATGGAGTTGGGGAGGAGCAAGACCGGTGCCAGAGGTTCCGACCTAAGGCAAAGGCAAAGATTGATAAGAAGGAAATCCAAGACAACCTGGCGAGTTCTCATGTACAATGGGAGAGAGCCCGGTTTGTGATAGTTCAAGTAATTAACGTAACATGTGACTGTTGCATTATGGAACCTGTAGTTCTAGAAAACAGGGACAGAGAAAAAGAAAGGGGGATTGTGATGGAAGGTGTCTAACTGAACAGTTGAAACCAAGTCAATCTCGATCCTGAATGAGGGAAGCCTGAGCAAAGTTGAACTGCTGATAAGTGATTGAACTTTAAAAGCCAAATACGATACCTTTGACAGAGGGGTCCCGCACAGCATGGGTGCTCAGTCAAAAGTCTCTGTAAGGTATCCAGCTGAGGAGTAGCGAAAGTAGATACATTTGATCCGAGCCCGGAGGAGGGAGATCATTTGAAAGTGAACAAATAAATGTTTATCGAAGCGGTCCTGCGACAGGTCAAGCAAAATCGTGCACACAGTCAAAAGTCTTCGATTTTGATGAAATAGACAAAGTTTGGAAAAATACAAGAATCTGGTCCGAGCCCGGCAGAGGGGACCTGGGTTAACAGTGAATCACCCAAGAAGGCTTTGTGTTAAAGTGGTTCTGAGTCCGGCAGAGGGGGTCCCGGAGTTAATGGAAAATCACCCAAGAAGTTGTACATGAGAAGCCTGAGGAGAAAGGAACTTTTGAATGTTTGTCATATCAGGCCCTGTGAAGTAAGAGATTTTGAATGGCAAAGAGACTTTGGTACAGAAGGCCCTGATACTGAGGTTTGAACTGCCTCCTCATGCTAGAGAAGTCAGAGAGTGTGCTAAGCTTAAGTGTGCCGCCTTGTACCATGCTGAAAATGTGGGGAAAGGGAAGGCAGCGGCTTGAATATCCTGACAATTTCTTGAACACTTTTCTTTTGCATAACATTGTTTCCCACACTGAATTTAGGAGAAAGGATTGGCAATCGGTTTATTGATATAGACCCTTTTCTTTTTGACAAGACACTACTAGGACTGCGTTCGTATTATTTGATGGTTGTAGCTTCCTCCCATCTTTTAGACTCAGGATTAGATAGGCATTTTTCAAACCCAGTTGAAGTTCAATAAACACCCTTGAACTGTGATCACTTGTGTCTGTTGTCTTACTGTTGATACCATGGTTTCCTTACACTGATGTCGCTATGTATCACAATATATTACCCAACCCTCTCGTCACCATCTGTGCCCACCGTGCCCATGTGTCACTGTGTACTCTGCTTTCTTGTCCCCCATGATGTTACTATATATTTGTATGCCCCCTCCTGTCACCGTAAACCCAGTCCACTGTCACTGTGTATCCGTGTGTCGACGTGTTCCCTCCCATCCTGTTCAAGTGCCTGGTCTCGGCCATTTTAAAGAAAAACCATCATATCATATCAAATCACTACGCTTTGTTAGGGTAAATTCTGGTGGTCGGCAGAGCCGTACCCGCAGTCTGCGGACCTCCAGCTCTCAGAAGGCCCTAACTCCTTCTGTGTCTCAAAGAAGTAGAGGGGCCACACAAGAGCAATTAGTTACTGCTGTTTATTACAGGAATGAAACAATGAAGTGTTCCTGTGTGACTAGTATTTAACAACTGATTTAAAGGCTACCAGCAGTTACTAAACTGGTAATTGTCACGAATGAATCATTCAATTTAATAAAGAAATGCCACCTATCATACTATGCTTGTGCAGTGTATATTGTTATTGGCACAAAACCACAAAAGTACAAAAGTACAGAAAAAAGTATGTTTGTTTAGAAAAAAGGGGAAAACAAATTCTGAAACTCATATGAACAGTTTTTTATTACATCAATACTTCTAAGGGAAATAGTAATGAATTTCACAAAAAGGTAACAAATATTTACAGAGATAAAAATCAAATCTTTAAATAACTGTTGGTATGTTCACAAGAAATCAAACTTCTATGAGGATAATACAAAGATACATTTGACTTTCAGGAAAAGAAGAAGAAGAAGCTGAATTAAACCAATCACGCTTAGTGTGACAGCAGCCTGGGTCTGTCTGTAAGGCTTAATGTGCTGGATAGGTCATAGAACAGACTATAGCTAACTGTCCCTAGCTCAATTAAGGCTACTATTTTTGGCCTTTTTATGCAACAAAATCCCCCAGACTGTAGATAAGAACTGGGTAAATATTAGTTACAGAACAAATGACGAAAAGGTTTTAACCTTATTCATGGTTAAACATAAGACTGAACAAATGTACGTAAGGCTGAAAAAAATGTACAGTAATGATAAGCGTGAGTAACCACGTCCACTGGTCACGGGTGTAAGCACAACCCTCGTGCTAAGACAGTGGCAAAGCTGGCATTTCGGTGGTAAAATAACAAATGTGGACCACCTTCGTCAGGGATATTGATCCTTGGTGCAGCCCCTAAAGCGTTAGTGTGGATGCCTAGCAAGCAGACATGCTGCAGTCATTATGCTAGTGTAAATGGACTCTTGCCATGGGTCAAAAGACTCCTCCTCAAAGGTGTGCAGCACAATCTGGGTGTATAGGGTATGATATCTGGGTAATGGATGCAGTTTATTCAGATACTGATAAGGATTGAGAGTCGTGTTACTGAAGGCTCTTCACATAGGCGCATAGTCCCAGCAATGGGGAATGTTTGTGTTCCTAAAGTTGTGCTTCTGCCATCATGCAGCTGTTTGAAATGACATTTTACAGGAAAACAGACAAGGACAGATATGTGGAGCGTAGGTTCGAGGCAGCTTCTTAGCGTTATCAGGCTCGCAGGCCCATATTGTACCTGAATGATGTAACAATATGCATCATCTGCGAAAGCTCATTCTCAAACCTACCGCTCCTCCGGGTTGTGATATGCCATGCATGTGCCCCACTGTGTGCTGGTAGGTGCCTGTGGCAAGGAAGTGGAGCAGAGACACTACCTTCAGTAGAGGGGGGATGGCGGTGCATATTTCAATGAGGCTCACTATGTCATCGTGTATCAGGTCCACTATAGTGCTGATGGTGTCTCAGTCCAAACGTTACAGGGTGTGGTTCTGCTCAGGGGTTAGGTTGAAGGGAGTGGCTCTGATGCGAGTGATTTGGGCTGCCTGCATGGTAACGGTGGCTGCACTGGTGGGGCATTCTGGGCCTGTCTCACCCTCCTTCTCCTCCTGCGTCTCCTCTGTGGTGGCGGCTGTTGTTGTTGTTGTTGATGCATTGCGAGCAGGTCCTCCAGCTCCAGTAATGCTACTACTATTGGTATCATCTTGGTGTGGGAGGGGGTGTGGTGTGTGGGTGTGCTCCTTTTGTACTGGGCCTGACTTTATTGCCTCCACCTGTGCTGATTGTGTGCACCTGTGGCAGTTGGAAAAACTGCACAGAGCTCTTTACGCCAGGTCGGTGATGCCGGTATTTACGCCATGCCGGTAGGCACTTTTTCCGCCTTCGTGAGGCCGTTATTTGCATGTCCGCCTCACTTGTGATCTACTCCGGTTTACGGCATGCCGCTAATGCCAGCATGGTGGGTCGTGTGTGCGCGCCCAGCCCGCTATTAACGGCATCGTACTTTACGATGCCGCTAATAGCGGTCTGGTTGGTCAGAATAGCCCGTAGCGGTAAGCTATGCCGGTAATCCTTTACCGGCATTGTTTTTTCCTTACCTCCAAACTCGGAATGAGGACCATTGTGTATAGGCGCTATATATGCTGTTGTGCTCATGTGTTATATCCCTATGCTGGAAAACAAGCATCCTCGTTGTGGAATGCTGATGTTGCCAGTGAAATAACATTTGCTTATCATTGTGATTTCAGAATGGATGAAGGGAACAGAGGACTGCAAGGGTGTGTCTACGATGATTTAGATTTATGCCAGGGCAGCAAATCAAGCAAGGTCTTCTGACTCGACTGAAGTAGGGCCGGGAGATAGAGGAGCGTTTAACTAAGATTTTTTAGGCCTGTTATTTCTTGTGTTGGAGTGGCAAATATGTCTGTGCCCGAGGCCCCAGAAACCTTAAGATGGCCGTCGGTGAAGCAAGGGCGAGAAGTCTAAAAAAATGCGCATTCAAAAAGTAAATATCCTAGCAACCATGACTTAATGTGATCATATACAACCACATGTGCATTTGTTGTTCACGTGCATGGTTGATGCCTCCTCTATGGGCATAGCTGTCTGTCTATGTGTTTCTGTGTGTGCGTTTTTTTGTGTGAGTTCCTGTATGTGTTTGGGGGTGTATGTTTGTACGTGTATGAGTTTACAAGGAAATGAGTGCAAATGTGCTTGCCTTCTGGTGAGGGTATACAAGCCCTGTTTTTTTAGATTTTTATTACATAATTAAAAGATGCTGGTAAGCCGTTCAAGAAACAGGTGGCCTACTAATCAAACACCTTTTTCATGAAGCTCCATGCAAAAATCATATTAAACACATGTGCTCTCCTGATCTGCACTTCCTGCCCTTTTATGGCACACAGTTCAGAGGTCACAAGTGCCCAGTTTGACAGCTGCTGCAACACAAAGTCATTGCAGGTAGAGGTTGAATTTAACTGCTGCACCTCTGATCCAACAACATGACAATTGAGGGCCTAACCGCCTATTGGCAGGGTTCTCTCTAAGAAAAAGAAATACTGTTATGTTAAACAAAAACATACAAGGCACAACTATGGCCCAAGGGTGTTCTGGTGCTAAAAGGACCCCTTAAAATAAGAGGACCCAGCAAAGCCCTCGTTCTCTTTCACCCCATGCACTGTTTCGGAGGTAACTACGATCATACTGAATATGTAGCCTACACTCTGCAAAGGCGATGCCTGTCCATCCATGCTCCTGGCACAATGCCTTGAGACCATCAGCCCCTGGATCACCAAACTGATCAATCAGTCCTTCAAGGAGGGCCAAGTCCCGGCGAACCTCAAGAAAGCATGGATTACACCTTTGCTCAAAAAAGCTAATCTGGACCCTTCTATTGCCAAGTTCTATCGTCCAATAACCAATGTGCCCTTCCCTATGAAGCTTATGGACCGTGTAGCCTATCTCCAGCTACAGAAATGTATTGATGACAATGTCATACTTGGCCCCCGTCAGTCTGGCTATCGAGCCTGTCACGGAACAGAAACTGCCATGTTAGATTTAAAATCGAATCTCGGATCCATCATCGACCGTGGCCATCATGCCCTTTGGATGTTGCTAGATCTCTCTGCTGTGTTTGACTTAGGTGACCACGCATTACTGGCAATGAGCTTACAAACAATTGTTGTCTGCACTAAACTTACAATGCAATGGTTAGCCTCTTTTCTCGGTCCCCGCTCACACGTGGTGTTCCCCAGTGATCCTCTCTGTCCCCTACTCTCTTCAACATTTACATTCTCCCTCTGCTCCTGTTGCTCGGTGACCTGGGTGTCTTATATACCAACTACGCTGATGACACCCAGGTCATCCTTGAACTCTCAGACTCTTACTCAACTGACTCTAAAGCCATTGCTGCCATCTACTCCGCCACCCACTCCTGGATGAGTCAGAACTTTATGGCATTGAATGACGACAAAACAGAGATCCTCATTGCCGGATCTAGTCACGTGTTAAAGAATCTCTCAGAGGAATATGTGTCATTTACGATTGCCAATGTTTCCATTCCGGTGGCCCAAAGAGTTAAGACCCTCAGCGTTACTATCGATGCCAAACACTCCATGCTCCCACACGTGTCCAAAAGCCGAGCATCCTGCGGCTGGATTAACAGGCAACTGTGCATAATGCATCCATTTTTATCTGTTAGGAATATGTCTCTTCTCACATCTGCCCTTGTAAACTCCAGGTTGGACTATTGCTACAGTCTTTTAGCAGGCACCCCTGCTGGCAACATCACTGCCTTGCAGATCACTCAAAACAGCGCGGTCAGAGCCGTGCTGGGTCTACATAGGCACCTCTCCATCACCGAAGCTCGGAAGAAACTGCACTGGCTTCCCATCAAGCACAGGGTATCCTTTAAGATACTCACTCTTACTTTTAAATGCTTAAACAACTCTGCACCCATCTACTTGACACAGTGCGTCCAGCGCTATGTCCCTGGTCGATCACTCAGGTCTACTGAGCAGGTCAGACTCCGCTTTCGCTCAGTCAAATTTGGAAAAACCAACTTCAGTGTCACTGCGCCCGCTCTATGGAACTCACTCCCTCTCCACCTTAAGAGCTCCACCTCACTGGTTATCTTTAAAAAGAACATCAAGACTCATCTCTTTAACACACCCTAGCCCCCTGACTAGCTTGTTTCCTACTTCTTGTCACGGATTTTCTCAGTCTCTACTGACTGCCCCTGTCTTGTATTGTTTTTGTGTGCACCGTGAGGCCTGGGGGCGATTTGGCCCGTTATCAAAAATTAAAATAAATAAATAAAGAAAGAAAGAAAGACAAGAAAACAGAAACTTTTCAGAGCTTTTCTGAAGTACAGGTTTTGGTACCTGGTTTTGGTATGGTGGCTGTTAGGGAACATAATTATTAAAGCCACATCCAATTGGTATCATACTCATGTCAACCCTGTGAGCTCAGCGCAGGTAGAGAAATCTGTGGATTAATGGCCAGGCTGCCTGTCTTGGCTTCAGCAAGCAAGAAAATAGGCAGGTCATCAGCCTCTTTTGATCCTCCCGTTTGCATAACACCTCTCTTCCAGGCCAGAAAACTCTCAACAGAAGGGAACCATACTTCAAAGAGCCACACCCCTAACAAAGTCCAGCCTCCCAATGGGTGTTGCATACCAGAGTGCATTTGAAGCGACAGGCATGGGAACAGGTTGGGGTAAAGGTAAACACAAGAGTTAAAGGGAGCTGAGGGAAGATTTTGCTATCTTGCTTTTCTGTGGAGGCCCTCTCCTTCTAGTTCCCTCCATTACCTGCAGGACAAATCACTGTGGATATGACGCAAGAAGGCATGGGTCACTTGTCAAAGCAACAATAATTGTCCCCTTACAGCAAGCCTGCTACTGTCCAATCCCATATGGCCTTTTACTTTTATAAGAGAGGGGTCTCCCAGTGCTTCTTTGAGTCCTTTGGACCTTAAAGACAAGAAGAATTCTTTGGACCTCTACTCGGAGTGCAGTCCATTCTTGAGCCCTCAGCTAGTGAGGTGAAGATTGAGTGATTCCAAGACTGATTAGAGCTCTGACCCCCAATCCTTCCCAGGTACCATGGGGGGGGCAAGGCCTGCACTCTGTCAGCTGTACTGGCATCCAGGCTCCTGCCCGGGGTTGAAGAATTCCTGTGGATGCCAGCTAAGCTCTCGGGACAGGGAGTGAAGAGAAAACAAACCCACCTTATCCTTAAGTCCCTAGTTTGGGACTCATCGCACCAGAGAACCAAAGCAGTTGGATTCCTTTCTTCTTCCACTTTGAGTGTCCTCAAGTCTGAGTCAACCATGTTCAAAGCCTTCAAACCATTCAGGACCTGTGGTGTCGCTTTTGGCACTCTCTTTAAGCTGCTTTTAGCTTCTTTGAACAATTGTGCCGCTGCATTGTGCCAGCAAAGAGCATTGTTGCTTCCGCTTGAAAAAAAAGAAGCTAACTGCTGCAGAAGTTTCCAAACTTCTGCGTCTTTTGATAGCAGCTCGGTACACCAGGATCTTTGTATTGAACTAACCCGAACCTCGACTCGAACTGCTGAAGCATCATCTCACCTATCGAAATGACCCAGCAGTGCCTAAAGTATCGAACCAGTTTTACCATCAAACCTAACAAGGAGGATCCTTCAAACCACACTGTTCTGATGCTGCATGGAATCATTTGGAGCTTCACGTTGAATCCAACCCTATGCCATCTTGCTACCTGGATAACTGTGGCACGAGGCATTCAAACCCAGTTTGACCAGCAAGCACAGTACTGAGAAACCCAGTTCGACGATGCTGAACCGTCAAGCGTAAATGAAGGTACTTTGGAGAGGCTCAGGTTCCCTGGTCCATTTATTGACCAAGGCAACTGATAGGCCACCCTTTTGGCACCCTTTTGTCAAAGTCGTATCCGTATCAGGTGTCACTGTTGCATGTTCTTGCTCGTCACTCCTGCTACAGTACTTAAAGTGCCTTCATATCCATGTTCTGCATTTTCAGTGTTTTTTTCTTAAGGGATGGGTTTTTGCTATTTTTGTAAAGTTAGTTATACACACATTGCTGTGTTTAATTAAAGTATATATATTTGTATAGAACATTAATTGGACATTCTGTAATTTTGGAGTCTTGTATTATCGCTGTTTGGGCTGCTACTCTCTTCACATTCACACCGCTGTTAAGAGTATATCCCGCCCTGGGCCCATGTTCCGACAGAAAAAAGGATGCATACCTCATGACTGTGCCTATTTCATCTTCATGATTTGGGTCACTGACAGTTTGTATCAGTGTGAGGGCTGTGTAGGTAGTTTAGCCGCTTCTCTACTCATCCTTTTAATCCTGCGGGCCAGACGTCGTTTCATCATAGTTTGTGTGCGGATGCGTCACCTCAAAGTGATCAGAGGACGTGGCCCTATGATACTAGCACACGGCAAGTGGCAGGAGCATTCTGCCCAAAATTGCACATCCTGGTAAAGGAATTCAAGATGTAGAATGCAATGGGACTACCCAGGCATCAGTGGCATAGGCAGCTTTTGGCGCCAAGGGGAGCAGATGTCTCCCGAAGGGGCATCAAGATTTTGAAACTATTTATGGGTAAGCAAGCCCTCGTGAGGTGGTGAATGTTTTCAGTGGAGGGTTCTAAATTGTTCCTCAAATTAACACAAGCGACCAGGCATAGCGGGGGACCACCCCAAACCATTAAACAGGTTCAGGGGGTTTTCCCCCAGGAATTATTTTAAAATAATGTGCTGAAATGGTGCATTTTGCAGCACAATTTTGAGGTACAAAGCGATAAAATTTACAGTTGGTTCTCTAGGGTAACACATGAAAGCAATTAAATAAATGCCATGTCATCAACAGTACACTACATAGGAGCCCTTTATACCATTTTCATATGGCTGCAGCCCTAACCTATCTATGGCAGTATTGGTCGGTGTAAATCGCATATAAGAGGCTGCTGCCACAATCTAGCTATGCCAGTAACAGTCACTTTGAATTACATGCAAGAAGCACTTCAGCCTTCATGCATATGATTTAAAGTCACCATTAATGGCATCGATAGGAAACCTATCTATGCCAGAAATGTGCCCCCTTTCTCTTCGTCTTGAGCCAGACTTCCTCAAGTGAGACTTATCCTTGGCCTCAAGCCCAGGGACCACATCTCTCCTGCCCTAAAATCTCTTCACTGGCTCCGGTTGCTGCAAGGATCAAGTTGAAATCCATCTGCAACATCCAGGAACCACGTTATCTGCAACTTGCTCCTGGTAAATACTCTCTCTAGACATCTACGTTTCTCTGGTACCAACTCCATGTGTGTCAAGCACTTTGCTAAACAGAGGGCCGGAGGCCAATCTCTTTCCTTAACTTACTCCCTCTTATGGAACAGCCTCCCCCTTTGTCTTCGTCTTGAGCTGGACCACCTCAAATTCCGGAAGCTTCTCAAGACTCCTTTTCACCCCCTCCCTTTTCCCTCCCTGCTAATCTCATGGTTGCTGTAATTGGTGACCAGGCCCCTTATGTGCCCTTCGGTCCCTGGCCTCCCACCCCCAATTTCCTTCAGCCTCCGTCTACACACAGCACTTTCCTTGGCACTTACTGGCCTTTGCCATCGTAGGCCTGACTTACCCATTGATTTTATTTACTTAACAAATGCCCAATAAAATAAAAAATAAATGAAATTAATGGTCACTTTAAATCCAGTGGCAGCTGGTGAATATTTTAATTGGATTGGCGTAAATATTTCCCCCAAATATTCCAGACATACCATTGCCGTACCCAGACTCCAAACAAAAACACTCAGCTCAGGATGGTACATTATGGCAGCAGCTGGCACAGTGACGGACCAAATCTAGGGTGGTGCCTTCTGAGTACAGGAAGAGGCTTAATGACAGATTAGTAAAGTGGGTTGAGAGGAGCCCCAGGAGGAGCGATGTTCTCACAAAGGAGCAAAGAAAAGCAATGTTTTGTCCCCGCCACACCCCCTATCCATTTTTTCTTCAAGGAAGAGAATCATGTCAGTGCTTTCTGCCCCTCCCTTCCCCACTCTCATCTGCCCCCTTAGTAGGACTCCAGCTCCCCACTTAGAAAGCGCAATGCCCAATGCACTGGCTTTGGCACCTTCCCTCAGGCACCCCTATGGACTTGGGCCCGACAACGGTAGCCTCCACTGGTGTCATGTGGAGTGGGCACTCAGTGGTGGTCCAGTGGCCTGTGGGGATATGCAAACGAGGGGGCACAAAGAAGAAGAACTGACTCTCAAGCCCTGTGCTGGATTGGATGTAGCGGGTGGCCGTGGGGCAGAGCAACAGGCCACACCTGAGATGCTGATCAAGGACTAGGGCAGGGACTGGAGGATCCCATGGCAGAAGACGTGGTCTAGGATCAGTTCATCCCCATTATAAATAAACTCAAGGAACCAGTGGAACCAGTGCAGGGAGCAAAGGGGCTGCAAAGCCCATGCATCGGTGAGAACCATGAGGTATGGGCAAATTCGGCACTGCATGGGTAGAGGAGGGCGGAGAGCAGTCAAAAAGACTGCAAGTTCTTGTCGTGCAGCTGGCAGCAATAACTGGGGGGAGTTGTGGGGATGAATTGTCACAGCTGGGGTTATGCCGGATAGAGACACTACTGTCTCAAAATACTGCTTGTGAGCCATGTGTTCTGCCAGTGCTCCCCTCTTCACCCACTAATGAGTTTCTCTCAAAATCCTATCTTCTGGATTCTATGGCTGTCCTGTGGCCATAACGTGAAGTGCTTCTGTTTTACATAACGAAAGTTTCTCTGGTGCCAGCAGACCGACATAGGAGGCAGACGCAGCACTGCGCACAGGGGTGGGCGGGGGTGGGGGGCATAGATGTGGAGAAGATGGATCTATCTGAAGCCTCATCATGAGCAGGAAGCCATTGGTTACCGGGTCTGACCGGGTCTGACCAGTTGGAATACTGTGCTAGTAGATGAACAGTGCACATTATTTTTTAAAGCAAAAAACACAGAACCTTCACAGTTAATAGTAACTCTCAAGAAATTGCAGTGTTTTGCATGACACCTAAAAAATCATCGGCAGGTGAGTGCTTGCGGCCCCCGACCTCCATTGCCCCGCTGACCCCCCTTCCCACCGCATCCCGCATCCCTTCCCCGAGCGTGTCCCTGCTCCCTCCCTCCTCCCAACCCGCCCACCGCCCGTGATTGGTTACTGGGCTTCCGGGCCCAGGGTCTAGCGACCCGCGCTGCAGGCGCCCACTGCCTCCTAAAAAATCATCGGCAGGTGAGTGCTTGCGGCCCCCGACCTCCATTGCCCCGCTGACCCCCCTTCCCACCGCATCCCGCATCCCTTCCCCGAGCGTGTCCCTGCTCCCTCCCTCCTCCCAACCCGCCCACCGCCCGTGATTGGTTACTGGGCTTCCGGGCCCAGGGTCTAGCGACCCGCGCTGCAGGCGCCCACTGCCTCCTAAAAAATCATCGGCAGGTGAGTGCTTGCGGCCCCCGACCTCCATTTTGCCCCGCTGACCCCCCTTCCCACCGCATCCCGCATCCCTTCCCCGAGCGTGTCCCTGCTCCCTCCCTCCTCCCAACCCGCCCACCGCCCGTGATTGGTTACTGGGCTTCCGGGCCCAGGGTCTAGCGACCCGCGCTGCAGGCGCCCACTGCCTCCTAAAAAATCATCGGCAGGTGAGTGCTTGCGGCCCCCGACCTCCATTGCCCCGCTGACCCCCCTTCCCACCGCATCCCGCATCCCTTCCCCGAGCGTGTCCCTGCTCCCTCCCTCCTCCCAACCCGCCCACCGCCCGTGATTGGTTACTGGGCTTCCGGGCCCAGGGTCTAGCGACCCGCGCTGCAGGCGCCCACTGCCTCCTAAAAAATCATCGGCAGGTGAGTGCTTGCGGCCCCCGACCTCCATTTTGCCCCGCTGACCCCTCTTCCCACCGCATCCCGCATCCCTTCCCCGAGCGTGTCCCTGCTCCCTCCCTCCTCCCAACCCGCCCACCGCCCGTGATTGGTTACTGGGCTTCCGGGCCCAGGGTCTAGCGACCCGCGCTGCAGGCGCCCACTGCCTCCTAAAAAATCATCGGCAGGTGAGTGCTTGCGGCCCCCGACCTCCATTTTGCCCCGCTGACCCCCCTTCCCACCGCATCCCGCATCCCTTCCCCGAGCGTGTCCCTGCTCCCTCCCTCCTCCCAACCCGCCCACCGCCCGTGATTGGTTACTGGGCTTCCGGGTCTGCAGGCGCCCACTGCCTTTCACCAACCAAAGCCCCCCTCTCCTCCTCTCCCAGCACCGTTCTCAGTGGTCCCTCCAGCCTTTATCACCGGTCCCCCCGGGCAGCCCTCTGCCCGGCAGCCCCCAGCGGCTAAAGGCCCCGAGGCCAAGGGCGACTCCAACAGAGGCAACTCCAGGAAATGTCAGCAACCCAGTGACCAGCCGTCAACCAGCGACTACAAGGACCAGTAAGGTAGGAGGGCCGGGGTTGGGAGAGGTACAGCTTTACACCAGATACCTAACCCCGTTGCCCCAAACTGCATTTGATAGAAGGGCCGCCGTGCCCAAAGTGTACTGTCTATTCTCCAAACTGCATTGATAGGCTTTTCTCCCACTATACAGGTGTCTCAAACTTAGCAGGGCCGCTGTGCCCAAAGTGTATTGTCTATTCTCCAAACTGCATTGATAGGCTTTTTTTCCCACTACACAGGTGTCTCAAACTTAGCATGGCCGCCGTGCCCAAAGTGTATTGTCTGTTCTCCAAACTGCATTGATAGGCTTTTTTCCCACTAAACAGGTGTCTCAAACTTAGCAGGGCCGCCGTGCCCAAAGTGTATTGTCTATTCTCCAAACTGCATTGATAGGCCTTTCTCCCACTATACAGGTGTCTCAAACTTAGCAGGGCCGCCGTGCCCAAAGTGTATTGTCTGTTCTCCAAACTGCATTGATAGGCTTTTCTCCCACTATACAGGTGTCTCAAACTTAGCAGGGCCGCCGTGCCCAAAGTGTATTGTCTGTTCTCCAAACTGCATTGATAGGCTTTTCTCCCACTATACAGGTGTCTCAAACCTAGCAGGGCCGCTGTGCCCAAAGTGTATTGTCTGTTCTCCAAACTGCATTGATAGGCTTTTCTCCCACTATACAGGTGTCTCAAACTTAGCAGGGCCGCCGTGCCCAAAGTGTATTGTCTATTCTCCAAACTGCATTGATAGGCTTTTCTCCCACTATACAGGTGTCTCAAACTTAGCAGGGCCGCCGTGCCCAAAGTGTATTGTCTGTTCTCCAAACTGCATTGATAGGCTTTTCTCCCACTATACAGGTGTCTCAAACTTAGCAGGGCCGCCGTGCCCAAAGTGTATTGTCTGTTCTCCAAACTGCATTGATAGGCTTTTCTCCCACTATACAGGTGTCTCAAACCTAGCAGGGCCGCCGTGCCCAAAGTGTATTGTCTGTTCTCCAAACTACATTGATAGGCCTCTCTCCCTCTATACAGTTGTCTCAAATTTAGCTGGGCCGCCGTGCCCAAAGTGTATTGTCTATTCTCCAAACTGCATTGATAGGCTTTTTCTCCCACTATACAGGTGTCTCAAACTTAGCAGGGCCACCGTGCCCAAATTGCATTGTTTGTTCTCCAAACTGCATTGATAGGCCTCTCTCCCTCTATACAGTTGTCTCAAATTTAGCTGGGCCGCCGTGCCCAAAGTGTATTGTCTGTTCTCCAAACTGCACTGATAGGCCTCTCCCACACCGTACAGATGTCTCAAACTTAGCAGGGCGGCCGTGCCCAAAGTGTATTTTTCTGTTCTCCAAACTGCACTGATAGGCCACCCCACACTATACAGGTGTCTCAAACCTAGCAGGGCCGCCGTGCCCAAATTGCATTGCCTGTTCTCCAGACTACACTGATAGGCTTTTCTCCCACTATACAGGTGTCTCAAACTTAGCAGTGCCACCGCGCCCAAATTACATTGTCTGTCCCCCAAACTGCATTGATAGGCCCCTCTCCCTCTATACAGTTGCCTCAAATTTAGCTGGGCCGCCGTGCCCAAAGTGCATTGTCCGTTCTCCAAACTGCACTGATAGGCCACTCCCACACCATACAGGTGTCTCAAACCTAGCAGGGCCGCCGTGCCCAAATCTGCATTGTCGCTAAGGGAGACGGAGACTAAAGAGAGCCACTGTTAGAACCCAACTACATAACTATACAACCCTTAACTCCACCCTTACACCCCGACCAAGACAACAACTAAACTAAAACAACTCAGAATCGTACAATGCCGCGCAAACGACCCACCCAGAGGGAAAGAAGAGAAGAAAGAACAAACACCCCGAAACTTCAACTAAGAACCGCAACAACAGAACACACCCCCACAGACAGGTTCAAAGATCGGACCAACACTGAAAGAAGAGACAAATCCCTTTACCTAACTCCATACCTCACTGAGACCTACTCACCAGATCGAAACAACGCGACGCCAAAACCATCTACACTGAACAACCTACCAACATCACGAAGAATGACAAACTCCACCAGATACAACATGCGCACAACTGAAGCGATAACACCATACATCACCAAAGCAAGAAGAACTCCCAACCCACAACCATGTCCCCTGGAAGACGAACCAGATGAAAACAAAAACCCCAGGCTAAACCTAGAAGTACTACTTGAGAACGCTGACAACCCGAAACCTGCTCCTGAACAAGATCAGAAAACGACCCTAACAAAAAAAGGCAAACCAAGCTACACCTCTAAACTCCACTGCAATCTAATAAATGCAAGATCCATGTCAAAACACTCTACAGAGATCTTCGACCTACTCGACGACAACGGCATCGACATCCTCTTCATCACAGAAACTTGGCTGGACGACAACTACAAAATCACACTCCAAAGCTGCCTCCCAGCAAACTTTAAATGCCTTCAAATAAACAGGAAAAACAGAAAAGGAGGAGGCATCGCAATAGCATTTAAAGAGCAGCTAACAATAAGAACAGACGAACCACTCAACATCCCCAACTGTGAGTCCATGATCATACACCTAACAACTAGCCCAAAAACCAACATAACATTCATCCTGGTGTATAGACCCCCAACTTATGATGCATCCTTCGTCGACAACTTCATAGAAGCCATAACCAACATAGCCATCAACCACGAACACCTAATCATACTGGGGGATTTCAACATCTGGTTCGAAGACAGTCATGCCAACTCCCAAAACTCACTGACTGAACAACTCGCCACCATGAAACTACGACAACTAGTAAAAGGGGCAACTCACTCGGCAGGACACACCTTGGACGCAATATTCGCAGAGGAAAAACTCATCACCATGGCACCGCCGATACAAATACTGTGGAGTGACCATCTCATCATCCCATTCGTAATCACTTTGCCTACTCAAGTCTACATCCAACCTCCCAAACTCACAGCCACCACAAAAAGAAACTGGAAAGACGTCAAAAAAGGCAACCTATTCGAACAACTGGAGTTAACCAAGCCCTCAACAACAGAACTAGACCTAGCTGACCTAGACGGGAAAGCGGAGATACTACACAAATGGATTGCAGACACAATCGACAAGATGGCCCCAGAAAAACCATTCACACCATCAAAAAAAGAGCAATGGCAAAATGGTTTACCCCACTACTAAGCACCATGAAAAAGGAAAACAAAAAGATGGAAACGGAATGGAGGAAAGATTACAATCCAGACAAAAAAACAATGTTCCAGAAGCACATTCGCGCATACAAGAAGGAAATTCAAAAGGCAAAGAGAAAGCATTATGATGACAGAATCACAAATGCCACCAACACACAAAAAGAAATGTTCCGTATCATTAAAGAAATGAGAAACCCACCAGGCTGTGACAACACCTCAACCCCCTCGGAGAAACTATGCAACAACCTTGCAGACCACTTCAAAAAGAAGATCAATGACATCCGACAAACCATCCAACAGAGACCAACCAGCAGCGATTTACAACCAAACGAACCCAAATCAGAACCGCAGCACAAACTCAATAACTACCCTCAAATATCAGCAGAGGCATTCGCAATGCTAATAAAACACAGCAAGAAAGCAGGCTCACCGATGGATCCCTGCCCCCCGGACATCTACAAATCATCCTCGGACAAGGAACACCAGCAGAATACTTCAGAAACCTTCTAAATCTATCACTGGCAACAGGGACAGTACCAAGGATCTTCAAATCGGCTTACATCAAACCACTTCTGAAAAACACAAGCGGGGACGTAGATGACCTCTCCAACTACAGACTAATCTCCAACATCCCCTACCCAGCCAAACTCCTCGAAACCTACGTATACAAACTAACCCAAGAATACGTTGAAGAACACCACCTGCTAGACCAAGCTCAAGTCGGCTTCAGACCCACAAGAGGTACAGAAACAGCACTACTATCCATCTGGGATGACCTAAAAACAAACGCAGACTCCAACACAACATCTGCCCTTATCCTGCTCGATCTCTCAGCAGCCTTCGACACAGTTAGCCATGACACCCTAACCAAAAGACTAGAAGACATAGGCATAACAGACACAGCGCTACGCTGGACTAAATCATTCCTAGCAGACAGAACTGAAACCGTCTGGATCAAACCCTTCAAATCCACCCCACGAGTCAACGACTGTGGAGTACCACAAGGATCCTCACTATCTCCATTGTACTTCAACATCTACCAAACCCCTGTAATCAGAATCTTCAAGAAACGCAACATCAAATGCTACAACTATGCAGACGACACTCAAATCATCTACAAGATCGAAGACACCCAAGCCGATCATTCGAACCTAACCGACTGTCTAAAAGAAGTCTTCAACTGGATGAATGCCAACAACCTGAAAATCAACCCAGGAAAAACAGAAATCATGATCATATCCAAAGACCAAGAGAAGGAAACCGCCATCCCGTGGCCAACGGAAATGGGATCTATACCATCACCATCTAAGGTAGTAAAAAATCTGGGAGTCCTGATGGACAACACCCTAACCTTAGAACCGCAAATAAACGCAACAGTCAAGAAATGCTTCTTCCTCCTCCACACGGCAAGAAAAATACTACCTTTCCTCTCCTTCACACACAAAACACTCACCATCGTCGGCCTCATCATGTCAAGTATCGACTATGCAAACAGCCTCTACCTCGGTATACCGGAATACCTACTGAAGAAGCTACAACGGATCCAAAACACTGCAGCCAGACTACTCCTCAAACTATCCAGAAGAGACCACATCACCCCGGCCCTAAAAACACTACACTGGCTCCCAGTAAAACAGCGTATCATCTTCAAAACAATGTGCATAACGCACAGGGCAATCAGCGGACAAGGAGCTGAATTCCTACAAAAAAAAATAACAATCTACAAGCCAACGAGACCACTCAGGTCAACCAACGAAATCCGACTGGAACAAAAACCTTACATCAAGAAGAAACTCGGAGGCACCGCTTTCTACCACCTAGCCGCGAAAACCTGGAACAACATCCCAAAATTAATAAGGAACACCAAAGACCACCTTAAATTCAGAAAATTACTAAAAACCTACCTCTTCAACACCGGAGAATAAAACCAAAACAACAATAAGACAAACGAATCATCAAAAAAGGACAGTGACAAACCGCTAGAACCGACAGAAGTACCCGGGGCACCAACAGGGCTGACGCTGGACACAGGGGTCCACCCGCGAGACACAGAGAAACGGATACAACTACTCCAGCCAACCCTTACCATCCCCCACCGCCCTTACAGCCACAACTAGGTCCCACGAGGCTGTGGAACAGACAATATACCACCAATCACCACACAACCGGGTGTATGGACACTAGCAGCGGCGCTAGTCATGTGGAGGGGGGGAGGAGCATGCAAGGTTATTAAGGGAGCGGGCGGAGGGGGCAGCTAGATCCTCAAACGGCCTCGAATGGAAAATCGGGCACATACCTCCTGAGGCTCAGGGTGTACAAGCATCCCGTCGGGTAAGATTACACGGTTCAGTCCAGGATAGAGATGACTAACGAATACCATTAACAATTTCCTTCTCTGCATACACCTCTCAAACTCCAAACCAAACACAACCACAAACCTCTAGCGCAGCAAACCGCACGAACTTCACTACACTGCAACAACAAAACAAAAAAACACATAGACTCGCACATCAGCACACGACGACTACCGGCCGCATACACCCCAGGCCCAGCCGACGGAACCACCGGGCTGAGGCTGCCAACAGCACATCACTGCAATCTTGCACTTTTCCAGCCTCCACCCACTAACCCACCATCCCCCCCCCTCTTTCAGAGCCGCCAGAGCGCCAGGGGACCACTCCGGTGGTGATAGTGCGCGGTACAAATGACCTTTAACATTAACATTAACATTAACATCAGTGATCTGCACTGTTCGCCTCAATGGCGGCATTCCAACGTCTATAAAAAAGGGTAGACTCAACTACAATTGAGTGTAAAACAAATCTTAAACTGAAAAGCACCAATTGATTTATAAAACTTACTGTACATTTCTTTTTTTGTAGGAATGCAACTCATACTATCGTACCGACCACCCTACTCCCAAGGTTATTTTTTGGGGCAGGCGGTTCTTGCATTAAAACCAGTGCTTAATTTGTGGGGGTGTTTGCCCTGGCACTTATTTTCTCAGCCTCACTTTAATTATGAAGTAGTGATGGTCAGTGCATCCATCAACCACAATGAGCAGGTGGAGCAATAGTGTAACCCCAAATATGTGGACGCGGTGGGGAGCAGCTTTGGGTGGTGGCAGCAGTAGTGCCCATCCGCAGTGCCACAGGGGTGCTAGGAAATATTTGGGCCCTGGAACTTATTTTTTTTAAAAATTAAGCATTAATTAAAACACCAGCTCCCACTTTAGGCTGCGCCGAACACTTTGGCCATGCCCCATTGTCAGAGCCCCCCTCCTACTCTTTAGGTTTCTCACCCCTCTTGAAGAGCTGGGGCATCCTTGCAATCCAGACACGTTTTCAGTATCAGGATTCCAGATCTGGGCACGCATTCACTGCTTTAACCATGAACACACCATTTACACAGCCCTGTACAAATCCACCAAGTTCTGTGTCTTTCAGTAAATCTTGCAGAATAACAGGAATGTCAGCTTCAGATACTTGTGTATTAAAGCAACATCTAGATTGCATTTTTGAATGCAGGGGTTAATCAAAAATGAGAAGTGTATCTTTTGCAAAGTGTGTTTCAACATTGTTTGGCCCGAACATCTGCAGGCCTGGGCACCACCAATCGCTGAGCTTGGCATTCCGAATTGTGTGTTTTTTCCTGGTAAGGATTTGCATATTGCTCAACCATTCCCATTTACTCTTGAATGACTCAGTACTTAGAAATTCTGTTGTTGCTTCATGTAAATTCAGAATATGTTTTCCAATGAAGCCAGTAATTTGTCGCTAAACAAGGTAGCATATGTCAATGGGTCTTGCACCGGGCACTGTTGCCACTTGCGTGGTCTCTTGGCGTTCTGGTGGATCTAAAATGCAAGGGGTTTGAGGTTGGGTGTTGGTGGGATTGAGAGGGAGAAGAGCAAGAGAGCTTTGATGTGCTGTTGGCAGCTTTCGTACAGAGATACCGGTCACACTGAGCGCAGGTGCGTTTTGAGTTGATGGCTGTCATGTGGTGTTGAGGTATGATTGTGTGTAATTTCATGTTGGGTGTTGTGAAGTGTGTGTGGTTTGTGGTGGGGTAGAGGTATGGTTGTGTGTAGTTCAGAGTTTGAGGCTGAGTATGCAGAGTGGTGAGTTTTTAGTACAGTGAGTTAGGAGCAACACAATTCCTACTCTCAACAGTCCATCTAAGTTAGATACATTTCCTGCCCCCAACAACCAGTTTAGTGCAGCACCTTTCCTGCCCCCAACAATCCATCTAAGTGCAATTAATTTCCTGCCCCCAGCAACAAAGATAGGTGCAGCACATTTCCTGCCCCCAACAATCCATCTAAGTGCCATACATTTCCTGGCCCCCGCAACCAAATAAGTGCGGCACATTTCCTTCCCCCAACAATCCATCTAAGTGCAATACATTTCCTTCCCCCAGCAACCAGTTAAGTGCAGCAGATCTCCTGCCCCCAACAATCCATCTAAGTGCAATACATGTCCTGCCCCCAGCAACCAGATAATTGCAGCACATTTCCTGCCCCTTATCCCTTGTTTAGATATCCTATTTTAAAATTTTTGTTTTTCCTTTTATTGTATATTGGTTTAAAAAAACCTTTACAAATTTTCATTATCAAAGCATAAAATAGTAAAAATGCAGTTATGATTTAACACAAACATCTTAAACCAACATTTTACACATCAAATAAGCATTCTTTTCAGTCCACAACTACATAAGCATTTTCTTTCTAAAAATAGACTCAATCAAGTCTTCAATTCAATAAATTTCTTTCCCCTAAATAGACCGACTTGAAACCTTCTATGCAACTTTGCATACATTTGCCAAGAACTCTATCACCCTTATTTTCAATATGATGTTGCGACCATGTAACATATCAAACCATATTTGCTCTCTGAATACACACGAAGTATCAGTTACAAATTCCGCAAAGTAAGCAAGTCTTTCTTCCTTTAGCATAGGACAACCAAGTAGAAGGTGTAACAATGATTCCGGAGATTCTTCATCCATACAGAATCGGCACACTTTCATATTTTCTGGGATCAGTTTTCTTACTGCACCTATTTCATTAGTATTCATAACATTAAATCTAAATCTCATGATACTACAGCGCAATTTCCGCGATGGACATTTTACCAGATACTGCTCGGGTTCAGGAAACCATTTCCAGATGGAGAATACTTGTGCATACAGTTTTGAGTTCGTTATTACATAATTATTCGCTAGCCAATCGAAAGCTTTAATCATCATTTTGATTTTGTCGGGTCTTTCCAAGAGGGAAATCATTGTCACCCCAATGTTACTCATCATCTTTTCCACCTCGGCTTTCAAATCAGACATATATCTCCCCGTATCATTCATACAAACTTGATATATTGAGTTATGCTTAGCAAGCACACATTTTCGATAAAGCAGCGCTTTTTTACAGTCCATACAACATTTTAGAGAATTAAAACCAAACTCGTATCTTATTAATTCCATCGGTATGCATTTTGGCAAAAAGAATAATAGCTTTTTCCAGATTTTAGATTCAATACTTTTTAACTGTAATACTTCTTTCTCTGGATAGAATTCCAAACCATATGCCAACCTTGGAATCACCTTCATGCGGTAGAAATCCCTTCAAGCATTCATGGAGAATTTCCCATATTTGCTTTCAATTACTCTCATTTGATTCACTGCATCGATGGCTTTCACTTCCAAACTTTGTTTCACAAAGCTATATGACATGTTGCTAACAAAAGAGTAGCCCAGATACTTGAATGCTTTCTGTAGGCGAACTGCGGTTCCCTCTACGTACCATACATGATTTGCAGATTTTTTATTGCTTTCGCCTAGGTTAATCACCACTGTTTTATGTGGATTGATTTTCAGTTTCAAATCACTAATAAAACTAACAAAGGCATCAATAAGCCTCTGTAGGCCGATCTTAGTTCTATCAAGGAGCATAAAATCGTCCGCATAGGCTAACCATCTAATCGCAATTCCACCGACCTTGGGAGCTAATAGGCCCGCAGATTCCAGTCTAGCATTTGCTCCAGAGACATACAGATTGAATAAAATTGCTGCCAAGGCACAGCCCTGTTTCAAGCCATTCTTTGATAGAATTTCCCTGGACATCAGGCCATCATTATTCAGTTGAACCTTTAGCTTTGTATTTGAATATAGGTGAATAATCATTGCGAGTAGGCCCCCCTCTATGTTTAACGTTACCAGTTTCTGCCATAGAAGTGGCCTATCCACCATATCAAATGCAGCAGAGAGGTCCATAGATGCAGCATATATGGGGCCATTCCCTATTTTAGATCTTTGATTCTACAAGATAGTCACTATAAGACCCCCAGCATCGGTTCCCAGGTCTTTACGAAAGCCAATCTGACGGACATCTAAAATATCCTTTTCCTCCATCCAATCAAGTAAACTTTCAAGTATTATAGCTGAAAATATCTTTGTTTCAATGTTATTAAAGAAATCGGTCTGTAATTTAACGTACTCTGACGATTACCTTTTTTAAAGATCAGTATTACGTAGGAGATTTTCCAGGATACTGGCATAGTTTGCGTCTCAATTACATTTTTAAATAACATATGGAATATTTTCGCCCACAAAAAATCATTTTGCTTTATCAGTACCATAGATAAATTATTGGGACCCGGAGTACATGAGGCTTTCATTCTCTTTATAATCGCTAGTATCTTATTCACAGATACATCAAGAGTCCAATTGGGAGCCTTTTTTTCAAACACAAACTCCTCATTACAAGAGCTTGTGTATAACTTCTCGAAATGCTCACACCATACTTTTTCACTTATCGGATTGGTGTTTAATTGAGTTTGTGAAATCTCGGTACTATTGATAAGGGCCCAATAATTTCTCGAGTTACTTTCCTTCATAGCTTTCTGCATTTTTTCACCATCCCTCTGGAATAAAGAGGCTTGATGATGTAGCCTCCAGTTCCTGTAAGCTATTTTAAATTAGTAACCCGGCGAGAGACAATCAGAAGGCAAGAGCCATTCTGATTGGCTCTCGCCAGGTCCCTACCTGGCTGGGAATCCCTTCATCTGGATTCCACAGCCTTTGTTCCCGGCGGGGGGCATGGCAGCCCCTCAGCCAATGAGGAGGCTCGAAGCGGGGCCATCCCCGCTCCGAGCCTCCCTGCGGCTGAGAGGCTGCCTTCGCCCCCCGCCGGGGACTCGGGTAAGGAATTTTTTTTTCTCTAAATACCCTCCCTCCCCCCACCACTTATCTTCTTGTTCCTGCGTCCCCGGCGGGGGACGAGGAAAGCCTACAGCCATGTGGAGACTCGGAGCGGGGCCATCCCCGCTCTGCGCCTCCACATGGCTGGAGGCTTCCCTCGTTTTTTTTTTTCTCCCCCCTACCACTCCCGCCCTCCCAACCCCACTTACCTTATTTTTGATCCTTTTTCGGGAGCGGACGCGCTGGGAACACAGCTCCCGATGCCCACCATGGACTCCGTTTTCCCTTTCCTTGGCGGCGGCCATTTTCTTGGTGGTTTTTTTTTCTCCCGAAACACCGCAGCGTTTCAGGACAAACAAAAAGCTTTTAGTGCCCCGGTCACGCAATTTTTGCGGGGCGGGGTACTAATAGCAAAAGAACCCTCGCGTCAGGGGCATTACCATCTCAGGTAATGCCCCGGGGCCTTCGGTAAGGCCCTCGCTTTGCTCGGGTCCTTACCTATGGCCCCCGGGGCATTACCTGAGACGGTAATGCCCCCGACGCTCGGGTTCTATTGCTCCCGCCAATGGCAATAGAAAGTAGTAAAAATAGGATGTGGCAGTCAGCTGCTGCTCTTGGTTCCCTATTGACACGGTTGCAGCTTGAAGTGTGTGGGTGGGGGGACTCTCTGTAGTGTCTCTAGAGATCATTAATGGGGGCAGTAAACCAGGGGGCACAAATAAAGCTAGGGGGGCTGGTAGGGCACTCCACAAATAAGAGTTAACAGGCAAAACTGGTTTAAGTAAACATATTTTACCAAGCTGTTTGTATTTGTTAAATATGTGATACTTTGCAAGTTCAGCGTAGGTTTAAGACAGTAAATGTTTTGCATCAAGTTAATAGACACCATAAAAAAGTAACATATTATATGGTTGGAAAAAGGCCCTAAAACATTTGTTCTTACGTGATTTGTCTTTTCTTTTGGCACATTTCACCCTTTGTTGCTGTATCTTAAATCAATGAATGAGAAAAATACATGAAAACTAAATTAATAGTCAGCTACCTTCATGGTCCAACCCACAGCACCTTGGCCACACTTACATGTAGCAACCCCCCCAACATGACAGTTCTGTGGCCTTCTTTAAGGTGCACTCAGTGCTTTAAAAAGGTAACGCATGACAATGCTCCATCCAATCTTGCTCAATTATTTGAAGTTTAACAATAATAATAATAATATCATGTTTGTATCTAGCGCTTCATGGAAGGTGGCGCCTTTGTTTTAGAGCTGTAATAGGTTTTATCACTACCCAACTCAATGGTTTTAATGGTAATGTAATGTATTGTAAAATGGTCTTGTATAGAACATCTGTAAAATGTATGGTGGCCATGTGGCATGTAGTTCTGTAAAAAAAAGAGAATAAGCGAGAAGCAAGGTGTGACACTTTTGACGTTGATTTGTCTGAGCCGAAGGAAACAGAGTGCTGAGTGCCGGTGTGTTCCTGTATGGTTTATGACACTGATACTTGGGTATGTATTGTATCCAGAGGGAAATAAAACATACAATCTTTCAGAGAGTGGGGGGCAGCCTGGGAGGGCCCCTTGCAGGCACAGATTGTGCTAGCACAACGCTCTGACCTCTACCATCACCAACAGGGGGTTGCACTACTACCGGTGGTGAGCAGCGCTTGCAGTTGGTGGTGCCACTGGGTCAGGCTGTGCTGTTCCAGACATATGGGGTTGAGATCACAAAATAGATGGGCTGGCACAGAGTCAGGCGGAGCGGTTACATGTCTTTATAACGAATAATTTCATAACAAATGCACATATAATGAACATTTTATAATGACAAAACATAACCATTTTCTTTTTCTTTTTTCTTTTTTTTGCGGGGGTCCCCTCCAAACCCCGTTTCCGACCTTTGAGAACCCAGCCCAACCGTTTCCCCACAACATTAAACCCTTTACCCCAGCCCACATACATTTTCGTTATGTTTTTGTTATAAAATGTTGGTTATTTGTGCATTCTACATACACTTTTTGTTATAAAGACTGTATACCGGGCGGAGCATGGGTGCCACTTGCTGGAGCATGACTGGTGATGACCTGGAGTGCCATCAGATACATCATTGTGGATGCCATCACCACTGGAAGAACGCACTGCAGTAGCGCAGTCTGTGGCAAATGATGTGCCTTCAGTGAAAAGAGCAATGTGCCATAGCGTACATTGCTTGTCCACTGATGTGCTGCCAGAGGCACTCTTATTTGAGTCCCCTGATGAACTGTCTTCTGCAAGAGTCTGTCTCATTCTTTCCCCCTTTCACCCTCTTAAGAAAAGCCTGAGCCCACCTTGCCCAGGCAATGGTGCCATGGCCCCAGTCTCCTAAGCAATCTTCTGGCAGACCACACCTTTATTGTATCAGGAGCTAGGAATACCCCTGATGCCTTTATAGTGAACAAGCGTGTGGGGTGCACCCCTGCAACCCCCGCTTCACTTGCTCACTATACTGGCAGCGAATGGTATATGTATTCGAAATTTTCGGCTGTTCGAAATTTTCGTAGAGCCGAAATTCGAACAAATGTACCATTCGGTTTTTTACATTTGATTAATTCTACGGATACCCATCAACCTCCTTCTGCCTTCACCTCCTGGCTGAACACCATGTAGAAAGTATCAGTATTTCAGGTTTTCCCATGAGTGCTGACCATGCATGTACCACAGGAAGAAAAAGAACACAGCCATGACCAGGGATATGACAGGGCAGGAGCCAGGCAGTAATGCTATTGGAGGATAAGAATCAGTAAAGGTTTAAGGCTGTGCAGCTGTGATGTTACTCTCTGCTTGCAGTTCGAGCACACTCAGTGACGAGTGTTACGTCACATATTAGGTTGAGGTATTCTTGCCTGAGACATGGGGGTCATGCGGGGTGTGATCCACCCGATTGTGTCACCTGGGTATGCCAGGTTACTTAGCAGGCTGCAGTTAAAGCATGAACCTCAAGGGCAAAGGATGTTGTGTTGGGAAGTTCATTGTTAATGTAAACGACTAATTGCATCATGGTGGATTTCTATCTGAAGTTCATGGCGTAAAACCCTTTATAATCCCTGGGAACGTGGTGTTTGGGGGGCTCCTTTTGGATACTCTACGGGTTCGTCTGTTGTTTCTGCACAGCTGTATGGAAATAGGCCTGACTCTGTTGCCGCTGCCTGGTTTACCTTATTATTGGCCGGTTTCTTCAATTGGTGCCCTCACACCTCGGATTTGCTCAGCTCAGAAGGCGACAGGAGTAGCAGACCGCTGTCCACTTAACCCCATGAGTGCACCCAAAAGGATAGGTAAGAGATCTAATTGAAACCTCTAAGGGGGGCTTGGAGAGAGGGCCACCAGAGGAAGTTGGCCTCTCTCCTTCCTTAGCCATTCTGTGTAATCTAAATGGCAGCAGGGCAGGCTAAGTGGGGGAAGTCTGGGAAATCTTGATTGGGAGGTGGACACAATTATAAAATGCAAAAGAAAATAAAGTGGGAGAAATAATAAGGGAGGGAAAGGGTAGAAGGGACCTGAAAGAGGAGCCAAAAGTAGAAAAGAGGCAGGGGGCAGATGCCGAAAGGAAAATTAGGGATGCTCGGTAAGAATCTTGAAAAGGAGGGCCGTTAGCTGAAAAGAAAATGAGCGACATCCAAAAGATTTTCTATCAATTGTTAGGGGCGTCTGAGGTATTTAGTGGAATCATCACATCAGAGCGGAACCACATTATAACATGTCTTGTTTCAGTAAAAGAAAAGGGGAAGAGAAAAACAGAGCAAAACAATGGGTAAGGAGCAGTCAAAAGAATGTGGCTTTTTGGACAGGGGCAATCCGGGACACTACATGCCCACTTACTAGCCGCTGAGGTCAGGCAATTACCTCAGAAAATGGAGTTCCACATAGGCAGATAGCATAAGCAATTCCCTTTGGAAGGTACCAATGATTTGGGCAAACTTCTAAATACGAAAAGCTGCTCGAACAAAAGAAGAAGCAAGTAACGAATGCACAATTGGAAATATTTTTAGACTTGTTTGGAGAAGCTACAAAATGTGTCGGAAATCAAGAATGAGGGATTTGAAAGATCTGTATGATAAATTGAGGAACCAACTGCAGAAAATGCAAAGTTGACAGAAAAAGGCAATGGGACAGAGCAAAGGAAGGAAGCAGGGCCCATATCATCTCCCATTACTTTGCTACGACCTTAGGATAAGGCGGGCGGCGGCTGGAGAAGTAGAGGACATTATTGAAGTGCTGGGCACTTCAGATGCAAATTGCAACACTGTGCATGCTTCCACAGACGCAGCAATGTGCCCCTCAAGCCGCAGCCTGCAACACAGGCAACCCAACTATTTGATAGCCCTGAATGCTTAATTAAACACATCCACAATCCAAGGCAGGGTGCAACCAGGCCAGGCAAGTGAGCAGTACTTCTGTATCTACCTTAAATCCATTATACACTCGCGCAGGAGCTGTGCACAGTGCAACAGGGGCATCATTACAGGCTCTTTTGTGCAATTGACAGTGGTTGGTGCAGATGATGCTGGCAATTTGGTAACAGTAAATGCCCCGTAGATGCCTGGAGATTTGAGACATTGCTTTAAAGAGTTTCCAAATATTGATGTAGAACATGAGATGTTCATTGATGAATTTAGGACCACCATTGTAATTGTAATTGTTTATTCATACATTGCTTATATAAAGATGGAGTGCTTCAAAGTGCTTCAAGGCGAGAAGGGAACAAGGGAATACAGTGCTCGTTCTTATGCCTTGAAGTTTCCGGATGATCTAAACTGAAAAACTAGCATACTAGGGGGGGCAAAAGAAGGTGGGGGAGGGGGCAGGATAGACAAACTTACTAGTCCTAGTACTTTTAGGTAATACATGCATACAGGCGGAGGTGTGAGGAAGAGGGGGCGGGAGAACAAATGTGTCCAGTCCAACTGGGCCCTGGCTTAAGTGCAAATAGGTTGCCTCGCTCATGGAGCATAAGCTGAAAGTACAGTGGCCTGGAGGCAAGTGCAAAGACTGGCGGGGGGGGCGGCTGGTACCTGTAAATCTCTGAAGGTGAACGAGGTAACTAGTCAGCATAAACTGAACAGAGTTAGGGAGGCGAAGTAGAAGGAGGAAGGAGGGTGGAGAAAAAGATGGAGGTTAGCAGGGTAGAGGAAGAGAGAAGGAGGAAGAGAAGAGGTAGGTCTTGCAGAGCTTCCGGAACTTAAGGTGCTCCGGGTCAAGACAGAGAAAGGCAGTGAGGCTGTTCCATAGGGAGGCACCTGCAGAGGATAAAGATCTACCCCCAAATCTCTGTTATGAAAGCGGCTCACCCGCAGAGAGTTGGCGAAGGACAAGCGGAGGACTCTAGATGGAGACTATTTAGGAAGGGAGTGTTGTAGATAGTGCAGGCCCTGGGCCCCAGAAAGCCTTGTGGATTATGCAGAGGGTCTTGAAATTGATCCTTGCAGCCACGGGGAGCCAGTGGAGGGATTTTAGCACTAGAGATATGTGGTGCCTGGGCTTGAGGTCAAGGATAAGTCTTGCGGTTCTGTTCTGGATGAGGATGGAGAGTAGAAGTAGGAAAGTTGAGAAAGAGGCTGTTGCAAAAGGGCTCTCAAGGAGGTGAGCCTCTGGGGGAAAGTGAGAAGAGGTGGAATACCTCTGAGGAGGTGCAGTTGGTAGTGGGACTTTTTGGAGATGTCTGAGATGTGCGAAGAGAAGGAAAGAGTGGAGTCGAAGATGACCCCAAGATTTTTTGCCTCATTGGTAGGTGAGGGCGCAGGGCCAAGGGAGGCCAGCCAGTGTGAAAGTGAGAAAGCGGGAGCAGGGGACCCAATGAGGACAATCTCTGTCTTACTGGCATTCAGGCAAAGATCGTTAGCCGCACACCAGGACTGAAATGTTGATAGACAGTCAGGGATGAGCGAGGAGGACGAGGCTGAGGATAGCCTGAAAGAGAGCTGCATGTCATCCGCATAACACTGAACGTTAGAGGTAATGGTAGAGATCCTGTGGGCCAAGGGGGCTATGTAGATATGGAAGAACCAGTGGGACAAATTAGATCCCTGGGGGACACCACAAGTAGAGAGAGTGATAGATGACAGAAAGGACCCATGTTCCATCTCGGAGGGCTGGTCAAAAAGAAAGGATGCGAGCCACGCCAGGGCCTCGTCTGTGATACCCAGGGTATCATGGAGATGGGTGATCAGGATGTTGCGATTTACAGTATCGAAAGCAGAAGAGAGGTCAAGAAGAATGAGGACAGAGGGAGAGTTAGAGTCAAGATTTGAGAGCAGTGTCCCCGTAGGCCCTTTAAGCGAGGTAACGCTCCATGGGATGGATGGGGATGCAGATCTTACTCTTACACCAATAATAAGACCGACTCAGGAAGTTGGCAAAGCATAACTGTTTTTAATTGCAATTGTCAAATACAGGAAGTACAACGGGCATCAGCGGATGACCCACAGCATAAGTCTCAACGCATTTCATAAAAAACATTACTTTTATAGCATAAACTCATCATACGTGATATCATACTACTTGGCAAAATAAGAAAACCTACTTGAGGTTTTGATAAAATATACTTTTCTATGGGAGCCAGGATCATGATTGGGTCTCTAAGGTCAGGTGGACAGCTATGCCCACCCCTAGT